>NC_073378.1:113356625-113701625 GCF_028641065.1 Leucoraja erinaceus | reverse complement strand
ACTAGGCAGATGGGTGTGCACCAAGGTGGAGAGGAGAGAGGTGGGTACACAGGAAAAAGGTGGTATGGAGTGTTTTACTTAATATTGGAAAATCAATATTCATGATATTGGATTGTAAGCCACTCGGGTGAAATTTGAGATACTGTTGCTCCATTTGCTGTGTAGCCTCACTGGCAAAGGAGGAAGCTAAGAATAGAAAGATCAGTATGGGAAGGAGAGTTATAAATGGTCAGTTTTTTGCTTGTCAATTTTCAATGCAACTATGAAGTGGTTCTTTGGTTCCTGATAGAAATCGTGTTATAACCAATTCGGCTCAATACAAATAGTATTCCTTCATTCATGACTTGTGTTGCATCTAATTTGTGTTATGGGAACACAGATGCGGCCTACGATGGTGGAGCAGCGGCGGAGGAAACCATGGCTACATTTGGAACGCCACCAGTAAATTAGACCTTCTTGGTCAGATCAAGAACCCTGCGCTTACAACAACTGGGACTTGAAAATGGCACCAAACTGGTGACTCTGTATAGTCCCTCGGTGTACTGCTGCCATATATCTGCACTGTGTCTGTGATGCTTATATACTATGTATCTAAGTGCTTATGCACAGTGATACTTGTACTAATCTGTATACAAAAGTGAATTTCACTGTACCTTGATGCATGTGACAAATAAAGTCGTCAAGTCACATTTATTTATATAGCACATTTAAAAAACAACTCTCGTTGGCCAAAGTGCTTTATATTTGTTATAAGAATAGTATAAACAAACAAACTACATACATATATACATATAACCCTCGCTCAGTGGACGTCAGGAAAGGCTTGGGAGTATAGATAAGATTTTAGTCTTGACTTAAAGGAGTCGATGGAGGGGGCAGTTCTGATGGGAAGGGGGATGCTGTTCCACAGTCTAGGAGCTGCAACCGCAAAGGCACGGTCTAGGGGCTGCAACCGCAAAGGCACGGTCGCCCCTAAGCTTATGCCTAGACCGCGGGATATTCAGCAGCCCCAAGTCGGCCGATCTGAGGGATCTGGAGGTGGAGTGGTGGGTGAGAAGACTTTTAATGTAGGAGGGGGCAAGCCCATTGAGGGGTTTGTAGACATAGAGGAGGGTCTTATGCCATACCATGTGGATCTTTAAGGAGACCTATTATAGGATTGCACCATGGTGCAGCTGGTAGAGCTGCTGCCTCGTTGTGCCAATAAATAATTGTGCCTCGTAGTGCCAGAGACCTGGGTTTGTTCCTAACCTGGAGTGTTGTCTGTGTGGAGTTTACACATTCTTGCTGTGACCATGTGGGTTTCCTCTGTAAATTGTCCCCCAATGTGGGGGAGTGGATGAGAAAGTGGGATAACATAGAACTAGTCTGAACGATAGTTGGTGTGGACTTGATGGGCTTAATGGCCTGTTTCCATGCTATATCTTTAAAATAACCTAGCACCCTTCTAATACACCTGCAGAATCCCTTGCCTGCCAGATTTGCCCTCCTGATTTTGCACGTAATTGTATTCCTGCACCTCCTATATTCACTGAAGGGTTGTAGAAGCAAGGATGCCTGTTTACAAAGGAAAGACACAATATGCCGGAGTAACTCAGCAGGTCAGGCAGCATCCCTGGAGAACATGGATAGATGACAGTTCGGGTCGGGACCCTTCCAGATATCAAGAAAACCCTTCACCTGTGTTCACCAATGACCTCCCATTCTTTGTCCTGCCCCTCCACTCTTCTAGCTTTCTTTTCATTCACCCCTGCAATCTGTCTGAAGAAGGGTCCCGACCCGAAACGTCACCTATCCATGTTCTCCAAGGATGCATGACCCACTGTGTTACTCCAGCACTTTATACCTTTCCTTCACTGAACGACCCACTTAATCCTGGCTGCTGACATTCTTCGCACATATCTGTCAATTCTCCACTGATTCTATCACCCACAAACACACTGGGCACCATTCAAAATGGCCAATTGACCCAATAATCCACATGTCTTTGAGAATGTGGAAGGAGACCCAAGTAGTCACAGGCAGAACTCGCAAACTCAATGCAGACAGCACCCAAAGCCAGGATTGAACCCAAGTGACTCGTGTTGTGAGGCAGCGGCTCTAGTCACTGTCCCATTGTGTCATGGTTATCTATTTTCCTCCATTATTGAAGCTTTTCAATGCAATTATGACATTTAAGAAACTTTTAAATCCATCTAAACATTTGGATCTGCAGTCTCCAGGAAAATAACCTGTTTCTTTTTCTTTGCTAAGGTTTCCCAGAAACCCCAGGAGGCGGATGGAGTGGGTCCAACTTGTTCGACGGGAAAACTTTCATCCGACCAGCCACACTTTCCTTTGTTCCAAGCATTTTGAGCAAACCTGTTTTGACCGGACAGGACAGACTAGACGCCTGCGAGAAAATGCCGTCCCAACGATATTTGACTTCCCTCCGCACGTTGAAAAAGTAAGGGTGAAAGTGTTACTGGTACCAATAACAATGATCCCGAGCAGTATTGGCATAGAACCCTGGTGTGCGTGTGTGTGAAGCTACAAGTGATGTTCAGAGCTCACCTTTTTTTGGAACAAACTGGATGGGAAGTAATTTCAAGTAAAAAGTAAATAACCAGAAAAATTAAATTTAAGTCCACTTCCCATACCTATCTCTGGCTTTACATTTCACTCATAGATTCATACAACACGGAAGCAGGCCCTTCGGCCCAACACAGAAGCAGGCCACTTGCCCCTAGTGTGTAGGGTTGTGCTAGTGTACGGGGATCGCTGGTCGGTGTGGACTTAATGTGTTACCATTGCTGTATCTCTCAACCTGCCTGCATTTGGCCCATATCACTCTAAACCTTTCCTATCCATGTAATCATGTGGCGTCATTGAGTGTGGCAGCCTCGCCGGCAGCTGTCCGTCCTTTCACCCTTTCTGTTATTTTTAGTCAAAAAGTATGTCTTTGGAGGTCTTTTAGTCTTTTTTAAGTGGGGGGGGGGGGGGGGAGAGGGGAAACCATTTCCCAGTCACTACCTGGTCGGGGATGTGTCTTTTCTCCAAGCCGCATCTTACCCCCCCCCCCGCGGTCTACCATTTGGATTGACGCGGCCTTTCCTGCTGTAGACCGGCCAGAGCTTCAGCAGCGGCGCAGCACTGGATTCCATCGTGGAGCGGGCGATGCCTTACCGGGAATCGCCGTGTTGGAGCTCCGAATGGCCCGCCGACTTTAACACCGTGGAGCTGTGGGCTGCAGAGCTTCCAGCCGCGGGTGACGCTGACTTTAACATCGTGGAGGCCTGGGATCTTTCGCCAAGGATCGCCAGTGTTGAGGTACCGCCCAGCTCAGCCTGTGGACTTCGGAAGCCGCGGTCTCCAGTAAGAAGTGGCCGATTCGGAACTCCAAACCGCGGAGAGTGTTTGAACCACGGATGAACAAGAGGAAGATGAATGAACTTTATTGACTTCCCGTTGATACCGCTGTGGGGGATGATCATGTTAAATTCTATAGTGTTGTGTTCATTTTATTTTATTTGTGAGCTGCTTGGTAACTCAAATTTCACTGCACCAATTGGTGCATGTGACAATAAATGTAACTTGTAACTTGTACCTGTACAAATGTCTTTTAAATGTTATCGTACCTGCTTTAACCATCTCCACCAGCAGCTTGTTCCGTACACCCACCCTCCAAAACATCGCCTGTTCATTCCCTCTGCAGATACTGCCTGACCCACTGAGTTCCTCCAGCACCACATTTCACAAGTCGCAATTCTTCAATTATTTTGTCTCACACCTTCTGTTTTAATCTCTCGCCTTTGTCCAACCATCTGCCTATCTCCCCCCCCCCTCCTCACCTGTTCAGTTATTACCTGCTGTGCTTTGTCCTGCCAAACCTCTCTTCCAGCTTTCTTCCCCCCACCCCCTCCACAATCAATCTGAAGAAGAACCCGACCCAAAATGTCACTGATTCATGTTCTCCAGGGATCTGCTGAGTTACTCCACCATTTTGCGTCCTTTTTAGTTGGAGTAACCCCATTGGCCTCTTTTAGCAAATGTGGCCTTTTATTCCATTAAGTTCTATAATCCACTCTTGTGACTCCATTTGCAAGGACAGCACTTCTGATTCGTAGGCCCCCCTCTGTCATTACTGACCATGGGTGATGCATCCTAATTGTTGGCTGCTTGCTCCAAACCTCGGCTAGAGCAGCGTCGCTTATGATGTTATATGGAGGACAGGCTGTTGCCCATGCAGCACGTCCCCCCCTCTCCACGTCCAAAGGAACAGCAGGGCCGTTACAGTTTGGCACAAGCGCCGTCGCTGCCAGGGCGAGGTTGTAGACAACGACAACTGCCTTAGGGGCTCCGACTCCGGATTTTCTTGAGGTTTACTCCAGGAGCCTTTTCCATGACTGGATATGGCCACAAGGCAGTGGAGGTTTTAAATCAGAGTTTTCCCTCTCCTAGATGGACTGCCTTCCCAGGCTGACGAGCCCCATCTACCCGAGACTCGTGGGGGCGGGGGCGTCTACCTTCCCGTGCAGGTCTATAGCACCTGCCCACTGCCCACTTCAGATTAAGGGCACAAGAAATAGAAGAAAGAACAGGATTCTTAGTCCATCTGCCACTCATTAAATCGTGGCTGATCTTTTACCTCAGTGCTGTTTCTTGCACTATTCCAATCGTCAATAGTCAAGATCGATCAATCTCTATCCTGAAAATACCCTCAACAGCATCCTTGCACAGAAAAATCCAAGGATTCGCCACCCTTTTGTGAAGACATTTCTTCCCATTTGATTGACTAACTGGATCTAGACATTCAGGGGAATTACCAACTCCACGTATGTTTCATGAGATCAATGACAAATTTCTTCCCAGTTAGTTTTTTAAATTAAAATTATTCTTTTTTTACCATCGGAGATTCGTGCTGAGATCTCTAAATAGTTTAATTTTGCGTAATATTAGAAATGTTTTCCTTAAGTGTTGGAAAAATAATCCAACCATGTACAAGATACAGAAGATACAATGAACTTGCCAAGAGAAAGGAGGCAAGAGGTTGGAGAGGCTACAAGGACAGGAATCATTAAAATGCTCAAAGAAATGTTAACTTAAATAGCTGCACAGCGCCAGAGGCCCGGGTTTGATCCTGATCTCGGGGGCTCTCGGGTGTGGGGTTTGTACTTTCTTCTGTTTATTTCTTACGGATGCTTGGTCTCCTCCCAAATGACAGATTGTGGGATTTATTTGACTCTATAAAAATTTCCACAGTGTGTAGGGAGTGGATACGAAAGTGAGATAACATAGAACTAATGTGAACGGGTGATTGGTGGCCAGCGGGGGCTGAAGGGCCTCTTTCCATGCTGTATGGTTCAATTAATTGATTAGTTGGATAGCTTGAACAATTGTTCATTTTATTTCAATGTCAACTTGATTATCATTGCAGCTATGATAATTGGTGCTTTCTCTTCTCTCCTCCTGCACTTCTATCACATGGTAAGATCTCATCATATTCTTCATCCTGCACTGCTACCTCCTCTCTTTCTTCCACTTCGTATTGCTCCTTTCTCCTTCTCTTATCGCTTCCTTTCCTCCTTCCCTCTGTCACTCCGCCCTTCCCCCCACCCAAGAACCAGCGGGCATAGGTTTAAGATGAAGGGGGGAGGGGGGGAGGAGATTTAACAGGAACGTGTGGGACAACCTTTTTACACAAATGGTTGTAGGTGTATGGAACTAGCTGCCGGAGGAGGTAGTTAAGGCAGGCACTATCACAACATGTAAGAAACATTTAGATAGATACACAGATGGGATATGTTTTGAGAGATATGGGCCAAACACAGGCAGGTAGGACTAGTGTCGATGGGCCATGTTGTACTCCCTGTACACACATGACTGTGTGGCTAGGTTCAGCTCCAACTCAATAATTAAGTTTGCTGATGACACTGTGGTGGTGGGCCTGATCTCAGACAACGACGAGAAGGGCCTACCGGGAGGAGGTGGCTGATCTAGCACTCTGGTGCCAGGATAACAGCCTCCTCTTGAACATCAAAAAAACGAAGGAGCTGATCGTGGACTTTAGGAGGGCACATCATCCGAGGACGTACACTCCAATGAGGATAAATGGGGATCCTGTGGATAGAGTGAACTGTTTTAAATATCTGGGAGTCCACATCTCCGAGGATATGACATGGGCATCACACGCCTCAGCACTCGTGAGTAAGGCAAGGCAGCGCCTTTACCACCTCAGGCAATTGAGGAAATTCAGAGTGTCCCTGAGGATCCTCCAGTGCTTCTACGCAGCGGCGGTTGAAAGCATCTTGTCCGGGAACATTGCCATCTGGTTTGGGAATTGCTCTGCCAAGGACAAGAAGGCTCTGCAGAGAGTAGTGCGTTCGGCCGAACGCACTATGGGAACTTCACTTGCCCCCCTGCAGGAACTATACATCAGGAGGTGCAACTCCAGAGCCAACAATATCATGAGAGACCCCTTCCACCCCTGCAACGGACTGTTCCAGCTGCTACGGTCAGGCAAACGCCTCCGTTGCCATGCGGTGAGAACGGAGAGGTTGAGAAGGAGTTTCTTCCCAGAGGCCATTCGGACTGTAAACGCCTATCTCACCAGGGACTAACTCTACTGAATGTTTTTCCTTCCATTATTTATTATGTAAAGGAATATGTGTGTTATGATTGTGTTTATAGTTTGGTTGTTTGTCTTTTGCACAAAAGCCCGCGAGCATTGCCACTTTCATTTCACTGCACATCTCGTATGTGTATGTGACAAATAAACTTGACTTGACTTGACTTGGTTGGAGTGGGCAGAATGGGCCGAAGGGCCTATTTCCACGCTGTATGACTATGAAAGTGCTTCCACAATACTACAGAAGAGGAAATATCAGAATTTAGACTCTATGGCAATATATATCCAGTAAATCTTGTAACTTGGCAGAAAACGTGAAGGTGATAGTAATCCCCTGGGCAAGCTGGGCCGAAGGGTTTAAGAAAGAACTGCAGATGCTGGAAAAATCGAAGGTAGACAAAAATACTGGAGGAATTCAGCGGGTGAGGCAGCGTCTATGGAGAGAAGGAATATGCGACGTTTCGGGTCGAGACCCTTCTTCAGACTACTTCGGGTCGAGACCCTTTTTCAGACCCGAGAGGCCTGTTTCCACACTCTACGATTCAATTTCTACAATACTCTTAATAATTGTTGTTCTTGTTTTGCAGAAGTTAGCAGGCAGAAAATCCCTCCTGAGTTCAATGGGCATCAGTATCCCGCAAACACCATCCTTCATTAGCACTGGTGATAACACCATCATTAGTGCTAGTACTAGTAACAGTACTAGCAGCCAAACCAGCAGCGGCATCAAGGGAGTGTTCGAAGATCACAGTTACTGTTTGGCAAATCCCGCTGAAGCCAAGAGGAAGATATTCCAGTTGCTAGACGAAGTGGATTACCTCAGACAGCAAGTAAAGATCAGCAGGCAGCGAGAACGCCGTGTGGTCGAGAAGTGGAAAGGGATCTCCAACCTTCTCATGGAGCTAAGAGAGAAAAATATTTTGCCTAATGACGAGGAACCAGAGCATATTTAGGCCGCCTTAAATGACAAATCTCTTAAAAAAATCCGTCAGGTCATTGAAGTTGACCAGAGCAAATGATACTGTGGCCCAGAAGAGACAGCTTGTTTCACTTTTCTGTCCACTTCCTTTCATGCTTTTCAACAACCTTATACTCACACTTTAATTTATTGGTTGTTTATCAGCACATAATTCATGATGGTGCACATTGCATTCATCGACTTAAAATGTGGGGAACAGTGTTGCATGGAACCAGTGTTTGCATTGGCAATGAATTATGCACAGAAACATAGTCAGACGGCTGCTTTATCATGGTTTGTCAGAAGATATTGGACAATAAACGCAAGCCATGTCGTGATATTTTTATTTATTGTGCCCCAACAAACAGCCAACCTGAAAAGTGCCTTGACGCCAGCCTCATAGCCCTTCTAAACCACAGAGATGTTTTTTTTAATTTCTATATCACTGTTCCTGACTGCTATTGCCAATTCGTGCTCAAGAAGCTTTATGCTGCAGACATGTGCAAACTACGGACCGGTTTGAGACTTCATCTGATCCAGGATTCTTGTGGAGAGCAGTAAAAGAGGTAAGATGTTTATTCCACTAACTGAAGAGAATATTGTCGCAGATCGGTGTTACACCTGCTATTGTTTGAGCAACAAGAGGTTTCCCCAGCCATCTCATGCTGTTCCATCTGTGCTGGTAGGTCTTCTGCAACTTATTAACTGTCTTTAGGCTTTAGCGATACAGCGTGGAATCATGCCCTTCGGCCCATCGAGTCTGTTCTGAGCAGCAATCAGCCTGAACACTTGCCCTATCCTACACACTAGGGACAATTCACAATTTTACCAAAGCCAATTAACTTACAAACCTGTATGTCTCTTGAGTGTGGGAGGAAGCCACCTTACCCAGAAAAAACTCACGTGGTCACAGGGAGAACGTACAAACTCCGTACAGATAGCACCCATAGTCTGGATTGAAGCTGCGTCTTTGGCGCTGTAAGGAAGCACCCTCTACCACTGCACCACTGTGCCGCGCCAAACTGGCTTTTTATATACATTTTTTTAAAGTGACAAAATGTATCCTACATTGCGGTGAATCAATGCTCATGTGCCAATTCCAAGTTCGAACAAGGCTCTACTTTCAGTACACTGGAAAGTCAAAGCCTAACGTCAGATAATACAAAGATCTTGATTTCATCTGTTGCTAACTCTAGTGTGAGAAAGAGAAGGACCTCTCACCTGATGATGCGCTACTGTTCATTAAGGTAAAATAGGTCAGTGTGTTCTCATAATGGATTAATGTTATGTTCTCATAAATGCCAATGTTTTAATGACTATCTTATAGTCTGAGAGGGTCATTAAATCAGTCTGTAGACGAATCTCGACCTGAAACGTCGCAAATTCCTTCTACATGGATGCTGCCTCACCCGCTGAGTTTCTCCAGCATTTTCTGCCTACCTTCGATTTTTCCAGCATCTGCAGTTCTTTCTTAAACAACCCTTAGAGGCTCTGATGTGTAATGCAATGAGTCTTCAGTGCTTATCCTTTCGTAAAGCAGTGACTTTCAAAATTATATTTGTGATAGACAATAGGTGCAGGAGTAGGCCATTCAGCCCTTCGAGCCAGCACCACCATTCAATGTGATCATGGCAGATCATCCACAATCAATATCCCATTCCTGCTTTCTCCTCATATCCCCTGACACTGCTATCTTTAAGAGCCCTATCTAGCTCTCTCTTGAAAGTATCCAGTTAACCGGCCTCCACCGCCCTCTGAGGAGAGTATTCGACAAACTCACAACTCTCTGTGTGAAAAAGTGTTTCCTCATCTCCGTTCTAAATGGTTTACCCCTTATTCTTAAACTGTGGCCCCTGGTTCTGGACTCCCCCAACATCTGGAATATGTTCCCTGCCTCTAGCGTGTCCAAACCCTTAATCGTCTTATATGTTTCAATAAGATTCCCTCTCATCCTTCTAAACTCCAGAGTGTACAAGCCCAGCTGCTCCATTCTCTCAGCATATGACAGTCCCGCCATCCCGGGAATTAACCTTGTAAACCTACGCTGCACTCCCTCAATATCTGGCAAACTACTGTTTGTAGTTTATTTGGTTGTTTGTTTGTCTTTTTGCACAAAGTCCGCGACCATTGCCACTTTTCGTTTCACTGCACATCTCGTATGTCTGTGTAGAAACATAGAAATTAGGTGCAGGAGTAGGCCATTCGGCCCTTCGAGCCTGCACCGCCATTCAATATGATCATGGCTGATCATCCAACTCAGTATCCCGTACCTGCCTTCTCTCCATACCCCCTGATCCCCTTAGCCACAAGGGCCACATCTAACTCCCTCTTAAATATAGCCAATGAACTGGCCTCAACTACCCTCTGTGGCAGAGAGTTCCAGAGATTCACCACTCTCTGCGTGAAAAAAGTTCTTCTCATCTCGGTTTTAAAGGATTTCCCCTTTATCCTTAAGCTGTGACCCTTGTCCTGGACTTCCCTAACATCGGGAACAATCTTCCTGCATCTAGCCTGTCCAACCCCTTAAGAATTTTGTAAGTTTCTATAAGATCCCCTCTCAATCTTCTAAATTCTAGAGAGTATAAACCAAGTCTATCCAGTCTTTCATCATAAGACAGTCCTGACATCCCAGGAATCAGTCTGGTGAACCGTCTCTGCACTCCCTCTATGGCAATAATGTCCTTCCTCAGATTTGGAGACCAAAACTGTACGCAATACTCCAGGTGTGGTCTCACCAAGACCCTGTACAACTGCAGAATGATCTCTTTGCTCCTATACTCAACTCCTCATGTTATGAAGGCCAACATGCCATTCGCTTTCTTCACTGCCTGCTGTACCTGCATGCTTACTTTCATTGACTGATGAACAAGGACAACCAGATCCAGTTGTACTTCCCCTTTTCCCAACTTGACACCGTTTAGATAATAATCTGCTTTCCTGTTTTTGCTACCAAAGTGAATAACCTCACATTTATCCACATTAAACTGCATCTGCCATGCATCTGCCCACTCACCCAACCTGTCCAAGTCACTTTGCATTCTCATAGCATCCTCCTCACAGTTCCCACTGCCACCCAGCTTTGTGTCATCTGCAAATTTGCTAATGTTACTTTGAATCCCTTCATCTAAATCATTGTTGACGTGTATTGTAAATAGCTGTGGTCCCAGCACCGAGCCTTGCAGTACCCCACTAGTTACTGCCGGCCATTCTGAAAGTGACCCGTTAATCCCTGCTCTTTGTCCTACTCCTGCACCTAATTTGACTCCAGCATCTTCCCCACCACCGATGTCAGTCTAACTGGTCTATAATTCCCTGTTTTCTCACTCCTGACGTCCACAATTTCTAGAGCCATGTCCTTAAGTACCCTGGGATGCAGACCATCAGGCCCTGGGGATTTATCAGCCTTCGGTCCCATCAGTCTACCCAACACCATTTCCTGCCTAATGTGGATTTCCTTCAGTTCCTCCGTCACCCCGGATCCTCTGGCCACTAGTACATGCAGGCAGTGAAGAAAGCGAATGGCATGTTGTCTTTTATAACAAGAGGAATTGAATATAGGAGCAAAGAGGTCCTTCTGCAGTTATACAGAGCCCTAGTGAGACCACACCTGGAGTATTGTGTGCAGTTTTGGTCCCCTAATTTGAGGAAGGACATTCTTTCTATTGAGGGAATTAACACGGATAATTCCCGGGATGGCGGGACTGTCGTATGCTGAGAGAATGGAGCAGCTGAACTTGTACACTCTGGAGTTTAGAAGGATGAGAGGTTATCTCATTGAAACATATAAGATTGTTAAGGGCTTGGACACGCTAGAGGCAGGAAACATGTTCCCGATGTTGGGGGAGTCTAGAACCAGGGGCCACAGTTTAAGAATAAGGAGTAAGCCATTTAGAATGGAGACGAGGAAACACTTTTTCTCACAGAGAGTTGTGAGTGTGGAATTCTCTGCCTCAGGGGGTGGTGGAGGCCGGTTCTCTGGATACTTCCAAGGGAGAGCTAGATAGGGCTCCAAGGGCCAAATGGCTACTCCTGCACCTATTGTCTATTGTCTACATCAGGAAGATTGTTTGTATCCTCCTTAGTGAAGACGGATCCAAAGTACCTGTTCAACTCATCTGCCATTTCCTTGTTCCCCATAATTCACCTTTTTCAGTCTTTAAGGTCCAAATTTGGTCCTAACTAATTTTTTCTTCACATACCTAAAGAAGCTTTTACTATCCTCCTTTATATTCTTGGCTAGCTTACCTTCATACCTCATATTTTCTCCCCGTGTTGCCTTTTTAATACTGACACCGCTGATTTACCCTTCTCCCTCTCAAATATCATATTATGGGCACTACCTCCAAATGGCTCTTTAACCTGAAGTTCCCCTTTATCAAATCCGGTTCATTAAACAACACTAAATCCGGAATAGCCTTCTCCCTGATAAGCTCCAATACAAGCTGCAATACAAGAATTCATCACGGAGGCACTCCACAAACTCCCTTTCTTGGGGTCCAGTACCAACCTGATTTTCCCAGTCTATCTGCATGTTGAAATCTCCCATAACAACTGTAGCATTACCTTTACGACATGCCAATTTTAACTCCTGATTCAACTTACACCCTATATCCAAGCTACTGTTTGGGGGCCTGTAGATAAGTCCCATTAGAGTATTTTTACCCTTACAATTTCTTAGTTCTATCCATACTGACTCCACATCTCCTGTTTCAATGTCACCCCTTGCAAGGGACTGAATTTAATTCCTCACAAACAGAGCTACCCTACCCCCTCTGACCACCTGTCTCTCTATCGGATAGGAGGAATACCCTTGAATATTCAGTTCCCAGCCCTGGCCCTCTTGCAGCCATGTCTCTGTAATTCCCACAACATCATACTTGTCAATTTTTAACTGAGCCTCAAGCTCGTCCACTTTATTTCTTTTACTTCGTACATTCATATACAACACTTTGACTTCGGTATTCACCTCCCCTCTCACACCCCTCACTAGTGGCCCTGACCTTACTCTCTTATCCCTTCTCGAACTTTCCTTCCCATTAATTCGGGAGTCTTTTGTAACTTTTCCTGTACTCACTTCCCCTTTAACTCCATCGTTATACTCCCAATTTGCCAATAGCGTACAAAACCTGCTCCAAACTTCTCTCTTCCTGCACCTTCCACTAAATTTTCCTTAATCTATATTTCAACCCACATCTCACTTGGTGTGAAATTCCTCTGCCCATTTTTCTGTCAAACAATTCTGCAGATAGACACAAACAGCTGGAGTAACTCAGTGGGCAGGCAGCATCCCTGGAGAGAAGGAATGGGCGAAGTTTCAGGTCGAGACCCTTCTTCAGACTCAACCCGAAACGTCATCCGTTCCTTCTCTCCAGAGATGCTGCTTGTCCCACTGAGTTACTCCAGCTTTTTGTGCCTATCTTCGGTTTAAACCAGCATCTGCAGTTCCTTTATACACAATATATATTCTGCAGTTCAGTGCGAAGAAGGATCCAAACCCGAATTGTCGCCTAATCCATTTCCTCCAGAGATACTGCCTGACCTGCTGAGTTACTCCAGTACTTTACTCTAGTGTTTTACTCAAGATTCCAGCATCAGCAGAACCTTGTGTCTCTAACTTCTCCTGTTGTTATTTACACAATCTCTCAACCCATCCAAGTCTTTTTCACTTGTCATTTTCCTTGCACAAACTTCCCTCCTTAATCTCTTTTGCATTCCACCCTGTAACAGAACCTCCTTGTTCTCTTGTGTTTAAGAGGGAACTGCAGATGCTGGAGAATCGAAGGTTACACAAAAAAGCTGGAGAAACTCAGCGGGTGCAGCAGCATCTATGGATGCTGCACCCGCTGCTGCACCCGCTGAGTTTCTCCAGCTTTTTTGTGTAACCTCCTTGTTCTCTTCCCGGTTCCTCACCTCCCACAGCCCCCTCCCCCTCCTCTCTGTATCTAGATACTTCCAAATCCAATGAAAGGCCAACAACCTGAAACTTTAGTGTTGGTCTCAATGGCTATTGCATGAACAGCGGAGCCATTCAATTTTTTCCTAATTTTATGTAAAAATTCCAAGATCTGCAAGATATTTTGCTTGTGTGAAAGATACGTAAAACTTGGATAATCTGCTATCTCATTGCTATCTCCTGAGCAGTTCAGCATTTGACTCTGGTGCTAATAGCTGCTCCCCCTTTAACACACTGGGGACCTCAGTTCCTAGACTACCGTATACATACTGTGTCCCCAGTTTTCATACTCCCTTAACACACTGAGAACCCAGTGCTGAAGACTCCATTTTACACACTGGGGCCCTGCTTACTTTGCTCCTCTTAACAGACTGGAGCCTTGGTTACCACTCTTCATTCAGTGCCTCAATCAGTGCCTCACAAGATCAGAGACCCGGGTTTGATCCTAACCTCTGGTGTTATCCATGTGGTGTTTGCATGTTCTCCCTGTGGGTTTCATCCGGGTGCTCCAGTTTCTTCCCACATCCCAAGACATGCGAGATGTGGGAAGGAATTGGTTGATTGGCCTTGGTATGCAGGGGGTGGATGCATAATTTGGATAACATGGAACTAGTGTGAACAGGTGATCGATGGTCAACATGAACTCAGTGAGCCAAAGGCTTGTTTCCATGCTGTAATATATTAAAAGTGTGTTGAAATATTAGTGGGAAAGCGATAGACTGGAAAATCTGCCAATCCAGCACCACCAAATGCTGGGGAGTTGGGCTAATGAAGTTTTACTGTAGTGCTGGCCTTTATTGTTCAACAATTAATTCATTTCATTTTGAGACAATTGGTGTTTTTAGATTCTCCCTCTCTTTCAGACTACTTTTATATATTGTTCATACTTGCGGGAGGGGGGGGCGAGAATACCTTTTCCCTTTTGAATCATTTTATAGCTATTCCATGAGTTCTCTGCAAGGGGTGAAGGGGTAGTTAATACATAGGAACAGAAGAACGTGCATGAATTTAGGGAAATGTAATGGACTAGAAATGACAGACTTCAAAAAGAATTGAGAAACAATTGATGCATCTGTGCAATACTGGGCAATTACCAATGATAAATAACTTTGTTGTAATAGAGAATCGAACTGAGTTATCCAAGATTTTGCATGTGAAGTAAAAACTCAATTCACTCCTTCGTTGGGGCCACAGAAAAGTCAGGGATGTAGCTATAAAACATCTGGGAACAAGCCGCCAACCTTTCCTGTTTGAACTAAGCAAAGCCAAGAAGACATTTCATAATAGCCATGATAACTATAAACACTTTTTATTTGGGGGCGGCACAGTGGCACAGCGGTAAAGTTGGTGCCTTCCAGAGCCAGAGACCAGGGTTCGATCCCGTCTACGGGTGCTGTCTGTGTGGAGTTTGAACCTGTGACCACTTGGGTTTTTTCCAGGTGCTCCGGTTTCCTCCCACACTCCAAAGATGTACAGGTTTGTAGGTTAATTGGCTTTGGTAACGATTATAAATTGTCCCTTGTTGCTTAGGATAGTGCTAGTGCACGGGGATCGCTGGGCAGAAGGGCTTGATTCCGCACTGTATCTCTAAACTTCATTATCACACTGAGATCAGACTCTATATCAGTGCAGTCAGATGCCAAGGGCCAAGTCCTGATCACATCTCCCTGAACTCTGGCTACAGCCCGTTTGTTCTGGCCAGCCTACGAATCAGGCAGTGAGATAGATGTGGGCGTCAATAGCTCTGTCAGCACAAATCTCTAATCCCTCAGCTGCGTTCTATTTCACTAAACAATCAACTATATTGCAATGGCTCTGGTGTTGTATGTAGGATTGTGGATTCTTTTCTCAAACATTAGTGACCCAGAATTTATTTTTTGTTCTATTTGACTGTCTGATAGTTATTTAGTCACTACTAGTTAACTTCCAAAACCAGATTTTGTTCATTATACTTTAGAGATACAGCATGGAAACAGGTTGTGGAGACAGTTTAACACAACTATAGAGTTGGCTTTGTGTGAAATGTTCCATTAAAGATTTGGTGGATTAAATTGTGCCAGCCATCATTTTAATTCTTGTTTTGTTCTTGGAGACAGGTATATCTTTTGACAGCAGTGATTTGTTTCTGAAAACATTTTCTTTTTCACTTTTAGGGAATTATTCAGAACTCCCAGGAAACTCCACAGATTTGCAGTTGAAAGAGACCCCAACGAGAGGCTTGTGACAGCTTACCTCCCCTCTCAGCAGCATGTTAGCCCCTTGAGTCTGCTGACTGCCTCATGGTTAATGCAGCTGTTATAAACATGAAGTTTGCCGAGTCTTAAAAAAACTGACATGCGAGTATTGATGGATGGAAGGAGGAAAAGTATTCAGTGCAACAGCAGTACACAACAGCATGAAATGATTTGATCCCTTCAGGATTCACTTTCAGAAATTTCCCCCAAAAACCTCAAAATTACAATAGCTTAGAGATACAGCGTGCAAATAGGCTCTTCAGCCCACAGAGTCCATGCCGACCATCGATCACCCATATACACTAGGGACAATTTATAGATGACAATTAACCACCAGGGACAGGGGGGTAGAATAAGGCCAAACAGCCTCCCTTCCCCCCTTTTCCCTCATTGAATCCCTCATTTCACCTGATTACTACCATTAATGGCCTTGGACCACCTTTGCCTAATAAAAATCTACCAATCCTGGTGATTATTTTTGACATTACCAACGAACGTCCCTACCCTCTAAGCTGCCTGTTTTTTCCCCATAGACCAACTGGTTTAGTTTAGAGATACAGCATGAAACCAGGCCTTTCAGCCCACCGAGTCTGCACTGACAAGAAATCCCTGCCCACTAACACTAGGGCCAATTTTTTACATTCATACCAAGCCAATTAACCTACAAAGGTTTGGGAGGAAATCAATGTTCTCAGAGAAAACCCACGCACGTCACAGGGAGAACGTACAAACTCCGTACAGACAAGCACCCGTCACCAGGATCGAACCCGGACTCTGGTAACTCCATCGTGGCTCCCTAACAGATTTGACAATTTGGGTTGGATTCAAGGCAAGAAATCACTTGGAATTAGGAGGACGATTGGTAAAGAAATAACAACAAAATTACTTTGCACAGAAGAAGTCCAGAATTGTCTTGGATCTGCTTGGACCAACTGATCATATTTGGGAGGACAGGAAGTTTATAAATAACAAAAAGAAACTACTGAAAGCTGGAATTGCTTGTATTGATCACTTCAATCCAAAGGGTTTTAAGCACGGCAAAGGTCGCAATGTGATAAACATCAGAATCAGATTTTATTTGCTAAGTATGTTTTGCAACATACGAGGAATTTCACTGGCCAGGTCAGTCATACAATTAAAAGCAACAGACTCAAAAACACATTTTAACATGACCATCCACCACAGTGATTCCTACACATTCCTCACTGTGATAGAAGGCGAAATAAAGTTCACGCCCTTCCCTCGTGTTCTTCCTTGGTCGGGGGCCTCGAGCCCCCGTTAACGAGATGATCCTGACTCCCGTAGTCGGTGGCGTTCAGGCCCCTCCGCGTCCAGGCGTTCAGCTCCTGCATCGGGGGGATGTCAGCTCCCAGGCGATTCCAGGCCGGGCGATGGAACCTCACGTCGGGGCTGAACGAACCTGCGACATTGGAGCTCCCGACTCGCCTCTCCCGAAACTGCGAGCCCTTGATGGTAAGTCTGCAGGCCGCGGTGGGAGCAATCCCAGGCAAGGGATCTGCTCCGATATTAAGTCCGCGCCCAGCGGTGGGGCTCACGACAGTCCGAGTCGGCTTATCTCCGGTCCATGGGAGATAAGCAGAGGCCAGCTCAGCAGTTTCCATCTACAGGCCAGAGTCCTCCGTACCTTCCGTCCGACCTGGACTAGAGTTGGAAGTGTGTGGATGACACTCTAACCATCAGACATAGGAGCAGAATTAGGCCATTCAGCCCATTGAGTACTCCATCATTCAATCATGGCTGATCTATTTTTCCCCCTCAATACCCTTCTCCTGTCTTCTCCCTGTAACCTTTGACACCCTTCCTAATCAAGAACCTATCGATCTCCGCCTTAAAAATACCCAATGTCTTGGCCTCCAGAGCCTCTGAGGGTGAATACTGTCCAATTGCATGCTGCTATTCCTCAGGATATTAGCACGCCGTTAGAGTTGCTGCCTTACGGCACAAGAGGCCCTAGTTCAATTCTGACTACCGGTGCTGTCTGTTTGGAGTTTGCACGGTCTCCCTGTGAGCGCTTGGGTTTTCTCCGTGTGCTCCAGTTTCCTCCTACATTCCAAAGACGTACATGTTTGTAGGTTAATTGGTTTCAATAAAGAATGTAAATTGTCCCTAGTGTGTAGGAAAGTGCTAGTGGAAGGGGTGATTACTGGTCAGCACAGACTCAGTGGGCAGAAGCGCCTGTTTCCACTCTATCTCTAAACTAAAACTAAACTAAAAGCAATTGAGAGGGAAACCCCTGCATGTCCTAGATTGAACACTACACTTCAAAAAGGTGAACAACAGGCAAGGACAATAATCAGTGAATCCGACGAGAAATGGCTGCTATAAAATGTGATAATTGTGGGTGTTTAATTTATTAATCAAAGCAGTGCAGAGTTCTATGTGCTATTACTTCAGATGTATTACATGATGCTGAAGAGCAGCATCTTTATAGTGAAGATAGACACAAAATGTTGGAGTAACTCAGCGGGTCAGGCAGCATCTCTGGAGAAAAGGAATAGGTGACGTTTCAGGTCGAAACCCTTAGTCGGGGAGGGGGACACTAAAGGTATGGGAAGGTACAAAACAAAGCACCTATCCCGTAGGTCACCGATTCCTTTTCTCCAAAGACGCTGCTCAGTTACTCCAGCATTTGGTGTCTATCTTTGGTGTAAACCAGCATCTGCAGTTTCTTCTTACATATCTTAAGCATCTTTATAGTCTTGGGTACAATTAATTGCAGTTGCAGATACCATTACATGGGATTTAATAATGAATTCTATTTTATTCTATATTGATATTCAGAACATTATGCATTGTGACCAATTGAATAAAGAGTACTTTTCCAAAAAAAAATAACTCGTGTTCTTTGAGACATTTAAGTCTCCATGCCAGTACTTGAGAATATACTTTGGCTCAATTCTATGATTACAAAATTCATTCCCGAGCCAAAATAATTAAGTGTTCACTTCCCAAACACAACTGTGCGAGGACGATAAAAAGGTACCGAATAAGTCAGCCAGAAAACTTCCCACGCCTCGAGCAGACCAATAAAAAAATGTTTGTTTTGATTTCTACCAACAGCTATGTTGCAAAGAAAATCTGCTTTTACCTGCCAGTAAGATGATGGCATAACCATTCACTTAACAGTTGTCTATCCAACCCCGATGGAAACAGATTGTATATTACAGTTTTACAAAGTTTGATAAAAAATAAGAAATAGGAGCAGAATTAGGCCATTCAACCCATCAAGTCTGCTCCACCATTTGATCATGACTGATCTATTTCTCATTCTCAACCCCATTTTCCTGCCTTCATCCGTACTAATCAAGAACCTGTAAACCTCCACTTCAAAAATATCCAAAGATTTGGCTCCCACCACTCTGTGGCAATGAACTCCACAGATTCACCACTCTCAGGCAAAATAAATTCCTCCTCATCTCTATTCGAAAAGTATGTCCTTTTATTCTGAGGCTATGCCCTCTGGTCCAAGACTCTACTTACTACTGGAAACATCTTCTCCACATCCACTCCCTCTAGGACTTCCATTATTCGGTAAGTTTCAATGAGATCTCTTTCATCCTTATAAACTGCAACAAGTACAGGCCCAGTGCCTTCAAATGCTCACACATTTACCCATTCATTCCCGTGATCATTCTCGTATACTTCCTTAGGACCCTCTCAAAGGTTGCAAAGGTCTTTTATTGTCACATGTACCAATTAAGGTACAGTTATATGCAAAACCAAAAGTAACAAGACACACAACTACATAAAAGTTAACATAAACATCCACCACAGCGGATTCCCCACATTCCTCACTGTGATGGAAGGCGAAAAAATCCAAACTTCTTCCTCCCTCGGTCGGGGCAGTTGAACCATTCATCGGGGCAAACAAAGCTCCTGCAGCTGGCGATCGAAGCTCCCGTGTCGGGGCGATCGAAACTCCCATGGCTTGGAGTTCCCGAAGTCAGTCTCTGACCAGCTATCGCGAGCTCCGTGATGTTAAAGTCCGCAAGCCCTCATGGCTGGAGCCCCGAGGTCGATCCCTGGCAAAGGGATTGTGGGCTCCGCGATGTTTAAGTCCCGTAGGCACCTGCGGTGGAGATCTCGCAATTGGTATCCAGAAAAGGCAGCCATAGCCAACTCCTCGATGTTAGGCCGCAGTGCCGACGGAGATACGATACGGAAAAAAAAAATCGCATCTCTATCAAGGTAAGAGGTTAGAAAAAGTTTCCCCCAACTCCCCACATAAAACAAGCTAAAGAACACTAAAAACATACATTTAACACACGCTATTAAAACACAAAGAAGGAAAGAACAGACAGGCTGTTGGCGAGGCAGCCATTGCTGACGCCACCCACCACTATGGTGAGAAGTAAGCACTAAAAAAGGAATAAAATAATTATTTTCACCAAGTGATTGTGTTGAACTCTGATATATACTGTCTAAGGTGGTGATAGAAATAGGTACTCAATATTTGGGAAGCATTTGGATGAGCACTTGAATTGCTGTGGACCAAGTGAATATAGAGGGGCACACAACATTGTGGGCTGAAAGATCTGTTTCCAAATTGTATGACTCAACATCTTCGATTGATGCAGCAGAAATGTTGGCCACTAATCATGTCTGAGTCATCTCCCTTCTAGATCTACAGCTGAGCCGCTTAAAGCAGGAAGTTTCAATCACAACTTTGTGCTGTCAGTGAATATGTTTTTAGTTTTAGCAATACAACGCCAAAACAGGCCACCTAGTCCGGGCCTATCAGCGATCCGCATACACCAGCACTCTCCTGCACATTAAAGACAATCTATTATTTTTACCGAAGCCAATCAACCTACAAACCTTTGCGTCTTTGGAGCGAGGGGGAAAAATGGTACACCCGGAAAAATCACATGCAGACATGGGGAGAAGGTACAAATTCCATACAAATAGCACCCCGTGGTCAGGTTCGAACACTGCTTTCTGGCGTTGTAAGGCAGCAACTCTACCGCTGCACCACCAGGCCACCCACTACACTCTACGCACAAGTGTGTTGTAATTAATCACTGTATTCTTGAGCTGTGGAAGGAGGGAAATAGCGAGGGTGGGAAGGATATCTGGGCATGGAAATCAGCCAGCTGTTCTTTTTCTGGCCTCCAGTGACCCCGACTGAAAAGTATGTATTTGGAGAACACAAGATTTGACTTGGCCGAGATGCAACCACAAACAGCCTGCCAACATTCACTGACCAGGCAGGCACATGAAAATGTTGATTCCGTTTCTGAGGAGCCGATCGGGGCTGTGCAACTGGACCTAGAATAAGCCAGCTATTTCAAAACAGGAGGAAATAAGCTGAAATAAAATCTGAATTGAGTATCATTACTGAAACCTTTTTCCATTGAACAAGCAAGAAAATAGATGGAACATCTTCCAGCTCTGATTCCAGATATAAACCTAGGAACAACGATTGGACAAAGAGTTGTATAAGCATGTGTTGCTAAATTATATCGCCAATATTCTGAACGTTCACATACAACAGACATATTTGTTCATGATACATGTATTTTTTATTTCTATTTATTTTTCATGCACACTGAATGGACACTGGTTGAGAAACGTTTTTTTGTTTCCTCTGGGTATGCGAATACTCAGGAAATGACAATAAAGATATACAATACAATACAATACAATTATCAGCAACCTTGAAGGTGGTGTGGCAGGTAGATAAGGTGGTCAAAAGGCTTTTGGCACATTGACCTTCATCAGTCTGAGTATTGAGTATAGAAGAAGGGATGTCATGTTGCAGTTATACAAGACATTGGTGAGGCCGCATTTAGAGTATTGTGTTCAATACTGGGCACCATTTTATAGGAAAAATGTTGTAAAGGTGGAAAAAGTACAGAGAAAATTTACAAGGATGTTGCCAGGACTCGAGGCTCTTGGCTATAAGGAGAGGTTGAACATGCTGGGACTAGATTCCTCGGAGCAAAGCACAGTGAGAAATGATGTTAGAGGTGTATTAAACCATGAGATGAATAGATCGGGTAGACGCATAGAGTTTATTGCCTAGAGTAGGGGAATTGAGAATCAGAGGACTTAGGTTTAAGGTGAAGGGGGAAGGATTTAATAGGATTCTGAGGGTAACTTTTTCACACAGAAGGTAGCAGGTATAGGGAACGAGCTGCTAGAGGAGGTAGTTGAGACAGGAATTAATGTAATGTTTAAGAAACAATTAGACAGGTAAAGCATGGATTGGACAGGTTTAGAGTGATATGGGCCAAACGCAGGCAGGTCGGTCTAGTGTAGATGGGACATGTTGGTCGGTGTGGACAGGTTGGGCCGAAGAACCTGTTTTCTCGCTGTATCACTCTATAACTCTAATAAATAGTATGTCAACAAATTGGACCAGTTGTACACAATGTTGAGTACTTTTATCAGCCTTACTGCCACAAAAGAGTGTCCAAGAAAGACCATCACTCTTTGTAGGGTACGCTGAACAAACCCTGTTCCAGGCGTACACTGGCCCTGTCCTCGAACTCTATCTCCGTTATATTGACGACTGCACCATGCAGAACTCACTGACTTCATCAACTTCACGACTAATTCCCATCCTGCACTCAAATTCACTTGGACCATCTCCGACACCTCCCTCACCTTTCTTGATCTCACCGTCTCCATCAACTGGCATCTATTACAAACCCACTGATTTACACAACTATTTTGACTACACTTTCCACCCCGCTTCCTGCAAAGATTCTGTCCCCTTCCTCTGCTTCTATGCCGCATCTGTGCCCAAGATGAGGTATTCCATATCAGGACATCCGAGATGTCCTCATTCTTTAGGGAACAGGGGTTCCCCTCTCATATCATAGATGAGGCCCTCACACGTGTCTCCTCGGTACCCCGCAGCTCTGCCCTTGCTCCCCTTGTCGCAACAGAGACAGAGTCCCCCCCAGTCCTTACCTTTCACCCCATCAGCCGTCACATACAACACATAATCCTCCGACAATTTCGCCACCTCCAACTGGATCCCACCACTTCACATCTTCCTATCTCCACCCTTTTCCGCCTTCCGCAGAGACTGTCCCTTCTGCCACCCCCCTTCCTGCAAAGATCCCTTCCCACCCAAATCACGCCGCATCTGTGCCCATGAGGTATTCCATATCTGACATCAGAAGATGCAACACCTTAGGGCTAGGGGCCTCCTCCCTCGACTTTGTGAGGACCTCACACACCTTCCTCGGTAGGCAGAGGTTCACTTGCACTTCCTCCAACCTCATCTACTGTATCCATTGTTCAAGATGAGGACCCTTATACATCAGCGTGACGAAACGTAGACTGGACGTTCGTTTCACTGAATACCTTAGCTCAGTCCGCCTGGACCCGAATCGTCACCTATTCCTTCTCTCCAGAGACGCGACCGCAGAGACTGTCCCTTCTGCAACCCCCCCTGGTTATTTCATTTTATTAAAATCACCCCCTATTTTACCTTCTCCTGCAAAATGCATCTAATGCAATCTAGACATTTAGAAAAGCCTCCATCCCCCCTAAGAGACTTTTCCAGGGACCCCGACAGACCTTTATGGTTAGGAGAGGATATGTATCCTCCAAGTCAGCTAGTGTATCCATGGCATCATGCTCAGCCCTTTTTTGTTTGACTAGATTATACAATAGTTTCTCAACATCATGGCAAAACAATGGAGGTCAGGATTGAAGACACAGGGAACTGTAGAACTGCAGATGCAGTATCTGTGTGGATGAAATGGATAGGCAACGTTTTGTGTCGGGACCCTTTGTCAGAGTGGGTATGTGTTGAATCCCGGGTCACTGCAGATGTGAGCTAGAGGTTCTACCACTATTCAATTTGTGAGCAGGTTCTAGAGACCTTATAGTCTCTGGAAGGCGCTATAGGTGCATCAAATCCAGGACAATCAGACTCAGGAATAGCTGCTTCCCGAGAATTATATCTACCATGAATTCAAATCCACACATTCACTGACTACACCGCCCAACACGGACTTCCATCTGAAGACACAGTATAACTGTATGTACTGCAGTGCAGAATCTGTGTGGTGCACCTATAGGCAACGTTTTGTGTCTCCCTTCCTTTTTCAGAGTGGGTATTGTTTGAATTGTGTAAAATTGTATGTATGCACTGAGTACGAGCAGCTTTCAGTTTCACTGTACATGTATAGTGACAATAAATGGCATATCTATCTAGTCAATTATCCTGCTGTTTTATCTTTTCGCCTTTGTGACAGATTAAGTTGGGCCAAAGGGCCTGTTTCCTGCTAGATGCAGGAAGATTGCTCCCGATGTTGGGGAAGTCCAGGACAAGGGGTCACAGCTTAAGGATAAGGGGGAAATCCTTTAAAACCGAGATGAGAAGAACTTTTTTCACACAGAGAGTGGTGAATCTCTGGAATTCTCTGCCACAGAGGGTAGTCATGGCCAGTTCATTGGCTATATTTAAGAGGGAGTTAGATGTGGCCCTTGTGGCTAAGGGGATCAAAGGGTATGGAGAGAAGGCAGGTACAGGATACTGAGTTGGATGATCAGCCATGATCATATTGAATGGCGGTGCAGGTTCGAAGGACCGAATGGCCTACTCCTGCACCTAATTTCTATGTTTCTATGTTTCCATGTAGTATACTGCATCCAACTCTAAACCTCTAATGTGGAGATGAATAGTTTGATTTTAATTTATTGTCACGTGTCCGGTGAAAAGCATTTGTTGCGTGCGAACCAGTCAGTGGAAAGATAATACATGGTTACCATCGAGCCATTCACAGTGTGCAGATACATGATAAAGGAATAACATGAATAACATTTAGTGCAAGATAAAGTCCAGAAAGTCCAATCAAAGATAGTTCGAGGGTCTCCAATGAGGTGGATGGTAGTTCAGGACTGCTCTCTAGTTGTGGTAGGATGGTTCAGTTGCATGATAACAGCTGGGAAGAAACTGTTCCTAAATTTGGACGTGTGATGTTTTCACACTTCTATACCATTTGCCCGATGGGAGAGGGGAGAAGCGAGAGTGCAGGGTGCAACACGTCCTTGATTATGCTGCTGGCCTTGCCGAGGCAGCGTGACTTGTAAATAGAGTCAACGGGAGGTTGGTTTCTGTGATGGTCTGGGATGCGTCCACAATTCACTGCAAAAAATAGTACATTTACATGTGTTAGTCATTGTGAAAATATCTAGGAGCCAAACACACCACATCATCTAACAAATCATTCATAACTGTGGTAGTAAGTGGAATAGAAGCCAGACTGAACATATTCGGACAGAATGTTTTGTCGGGAATGGGCATAGTGCAATTTGACAAGAACATAGGGAGGGGAGGTACAATTATTCAACAGAATCCTATCAAATTCCTTTGTTACCTATTTTAGCAAAGGCGTTGGTTTGCCTCAAATAATTTCACACTTTGAGCACTCAAGAGTCAGAGTCAGGAAACAGGCCCTTCGGCAAACTTGCCTTTGCCAACCAAGATGCCCCATCTTCACTAGTCCCATCTGCCTGTGTTTGGTACTTATCCCTCTCAATCTTTCCCACCCATTACATATATAAATATTGCATATGTTTGAATTTTATAAAGTAAGAATACTGCTTTGTGAATATTATTGTTGACATGATCAGAACAAAATTTGGTTTTTTTTTGCTATGGTAAAATAATCACAAGGTGACGTAATTCTCACACCCTGACTCTTGCCAAAAAAGTCATCTCTAGTATTTATTTTGATTGCAAATGCTGTAGATTTATTCACAGCCTGTTCAGCCACAATTTGTACTTCCAAACCCACATTTTCTCTATGCAAAATGACCACAACATGATCTCAATGGTCATTAACACTTTTGACATTCTGACACTGAAAGCAAGGCAGTACTGAGACTGAAGATAGGCACAAATGCTGGATTAATTCTATGGGTCAGGCAGTATTTTTGAAGAAAAGGAATAGGTGATGTTTCAAGTCGAGACCTTTCCTCAGAATGAAAGTTATCGGAGGGAGAAACTTAATTCCAGCCCCTATTTCTTTTGCCCGGTGATGTTGCCTGACCCGCTGAGTTTCTCCAGCATTTTGTGTCTATCTTTGGTGTAAAGCAACATCTGCAGTTCCTTTCGACAGCACTGAGACTGCCAATCTTCAGCCCAAGATTGACACCTTCACCTCTGCGCCCCAAATAAATACCTCTCAAACCACCTTCTTGTCGTAACTTCCTCTTACCTTGAAGATTCCACCTTCCTCATTCACCTTTCTTACAAGCCTTTGGCTCATCCAGATCTGCATTCTGTTGGTGCACAAAAAAGCTGGAGAAACTCAGCGGGTGCAGCAGCATCTATGGAGCAAAGGAAATAGGCAACGTTTCAGGCCGAAACCCTTCTCCAACTCTGCATTCTGTTCACATTTTGCTGTAAATCCTCCTCACTTCAAATTGGACCTAAGGATTAAAAAAATTAAATTCAGGTCTCCAATTCCCTATTTTATTGACTTCTTGCAGCATTTGGCTTACTTTACTTTATTGTCAAGTGTGCCAAGGTACAGTGAAAAGGTTTTTTGTTGCATGCTATCCAGTGAAAGACACTTGGATGGGTCCATGGATAGGAAAGGTACAGAGATATGGGCCAAACACAGGCAGGTGGGATTAGTGTGGGGGGCATCTTGGTCGGCATGGGGAAGTTGGGCCAAAGGGTCTGTTTCCTCTCTGTATGACTATGGCAGTTTCTCAGGGATCAGGTAACAATTTCATCATCAATCACAATCACAGCATTTAAAAGACACTGGGACTGGTACATAGATAGGAGGGTTCAGAGGGATAAGGACCAGACGCAGGCAAATGAGACTAGCTTCAATGGGGTATCATGGTTGGCATGGATAGGTTGGGCTGAGGGGCCTGTTTCTGTACTGTATGGTTCTTTTAATTTTGTTTTAGAGATACAGCGCGGAAACGGGCCCTTCGGCCCACCGAGTACACGCCGACCAGCAATTCCAGCACATTAACACTCTCCTACAGACTAGGAACAATTTTACATTTAAGGGCCCACTTATGCGACTTTTCAGCGGATTGTCTGCAACCTTCAAGCTCGGGGGTACTCGCCTGAAAAACCGCGAGCTGGAACGATCGTCAGCATGGAGCACGAAACACGGCAGGCACACCAACACACGCACGCACGCAGCTGAGGCGGGGGCCAGGGAAAGCGGGGGAGCGCTGTCTGAAATTCACATGGTGCAAAGCCAAATTGATACCTGTGATGAATAGGAAGGTTAAAGACGGCTAGCACAGTGTACGGTAAGACCTTTAAAAGAGGGGGGGGGGGGGGGAAAGAAGGAGTGGAGACTCCAGACAACCTCTAATAAGACAGAGATACACAGCTGTGAAGTATAGCGGGCATTTAACATTACTGGTTAGGAGATTTCCTACAGCTACCTCAACTACCTTGGTTCTGAAAACTCATGCTTTCGTTTTTTTCCCCAATGAGCCAATTGACTGGTCAGTAAAGGAGATTTCCTACGGCTACCTCAACTACTTGCATGGGCGACTCCACTACCACTGCACTACGAGTTCAAAAGTATCGATTTTCTCCATGGCGACCAATTTTTGTTGAAAAAATTTGCGCGACCATACTGAGACAGCGAATAGAACTCCCCCCGACCATGAAGGAGACTCACCAGAGACCACCTACAAACATGTGGCGACCAAGTAGCGAGAGCAGAGTCTCCTGAACTCGCAACTAAGGTTGCCTAAGTGGGACAGGCCCTTTATACCAAGCCAATTAACCTACAAACCTGTAGGTCTTTGGAGTAAACTGAAGATCTTGTAGAAAACCCATGCGGTCACGGGGAGAACGTACAAATCCAGTGCAGACAGCACCTGTAATCAGGATCGAACCCGGGTCTCTGGCGCTGCAAGCGCTGTAAGGCAGTAACTCTACCGCTGCGCCATCATGCCGCCCCCTTTATTTATTGATTCCCTCCTTCACTAACATGTGTAACCCTTCCTACAATCGCTGCTGGACTTACAATTCTGGCAATTTCATGCCCTCCCTACCACCACCACATTACAGAGATCCATCCACGCAAGCTAAATATTCATAGAGATGGTGGATGATGCAGAAGGAATCAACACCGTGAAATGAGTTTCTACCAAATGAACCCTCAAACAACTGTTTTCACTCTTTATAACTTTTTAGAAAACGTATGACCAATTAATCCCTTCTTTAGCCCTTAACCTATTTTTCATTGAGTCAGTGCACCCTGGTTGTTTCTTCTGCACCAAGACAGCTATGTGGCAGTCTATATAGCTGTTCAAATGTTCTCCCCTTCCATGGCAGAAGAATTAAATAAGCAATTTAAACTGTTGTTTCACAGAATGGCTGATTAAGTGCCATAGATTGAAAAGCAAACAATTGCTGCTGGCTGGAAATCTGGGAGTGAATGCTGGGAGTACTGACAAAGTCAGGAATCATCAGTATAGAAAGAAACAAAGTTGAAATCTCACATAATTGGCCTTTGTTAAGAACTATAAAGAGTTATAAAACAGACATGTTTCAAGTTGTAATGAGAATGGTGATAATAAATGGTGAATGCGTGATATGGAGGGATGGAGGGGGAGGAGAGAAACCAAGAAAAAGTGGATGACACAGAGGTATTGGCCATTATTATGGCAAACTTGAACAAAACACAAAGTGGCAGAGTAACTCAGCATGTCAGGCAGCATCTGTGGAAGGAATGGATAGGCAACATTTCAGGTCGGGAACCATCTTCAGGATCAATTGCCTGGCGAAGGGAACCAACCCTAAAAGTCACCTAACCATTCTCTCCACAGTTGTTGCCTGACCCGCTGAATTATTCCAAAACTTTGCGTTTTGCTCAAGATTCCAATATCTGCAGTCTCTCATATCTCCATTATGGTAGACTTCCCCTTTTCTTTCAAATTATTTCCTGCATAATATTTACTTACTAACACAGTGACTAGCGTTGATAAGAGTGATTATTCCGATCATTGTGGTCTGATTCCTTTGATCGTTGGCTAAGAAGAGTTTATTCATTTATTGTTTGATAGCCATTATATCTGGAGTAATTCAATTCAAGAGAGTGGGATTTCAAACATGGGCTTTAATAATTCTTACTTAATTATTTCTTCGGTTGAGAAAAACCAAACATAATTTCTTGAAATGAAAGAAATAATTTAGCTGGTGCCCTGCATAAACATCCTCATCAGGATTAGATTCTCATTCTTTTCCAGTGGATGATTGAAACAAATACGAATTATGGTCTCAGCTTAAAGCAGGGAATATGATATTTCATTTAAAGGATTATAATATTTTGTTCTGCAGAAGCACATTTAAAAATAGACATCTCCATGGATATAAGTTCACAAGTGTTCAGTTGGGTTGAGTGCATCTGTTTCAGGGGAATGTACTGACCCCAAAGAAACTGAACTGCCCAAAAGATATACGTATATAATCTTGATTGGTTTTTCTTTCAAATTTGATGCAAAGGGGTTCATAACTCTGGAAATATCATAGCTACCAAGTGACCCGATACGAGTCTTCAAGAATAGGAAATGGTTTGACAAGGTAGGCATTGAGATGATGTTACCCTTCTAAGATCATAAATATCTCACTAGTAAATCCAAAAGGAATTCAGAAGGGTGGATCTCATTACTCCCGGTAATAATTGAGGCAGAGTGGTTTTGGAAAAATGGAAAAGAAATGCAGAGGAGGAAAAGCATTTGTATCTGGTTACATGTAATAACTAAGGAACAACTGTTGTAGACCAACTTAAATAATGAAACTTGCATTGGCAATATATTTTTACAATATCAACAATACACTTTTTTAAAAGAGGCTTTTAAAATGTTGATACTGTGCAGTCTACTGACTAATTGCATGTGTTTATGGATAAGGAAAGACTATGTTAATCAGTGAAGTTACACTTTCAAATTTTCTTGAAGCATATGAGACCATTCAGCCCATCATGTGCATGCTGGCTCTCAAAAGCATCTCATTACTACCCTTTCACACTTATTTCCCTGAAACTTACTCTCTCATCTCCCCTCTGATTCTTTGCCGCCATCTAATTACACTGGGAGTAATTTATAATGTCAGTGAACCGCAGAACAAACACATGGTCGGCAAATGGGTTGAAATTGGCACACTCCAGGAAGTTCATAGGGAGAATGTGATAACTGCACTGAGGTCAGGATTAAATCCAGTTTGCTGCTGCTGTGAGATAGTGGCACAATCTGCCACGCTACTGTGGAGGCAAATGAGAAAACCCACATAAGTGAAAATGTGGGCAGAAATTAGTGACTTTGAATGTGCAAACATTATTTTACTGTTATTACAGTTGCAAAGGTGCCTTCCATTTAGGAATTCAGCTAAACCTATGACAACATAGTTCATGTTGAACTAAATTCTGTTAGTCGTCTTATTAGGTGAGGAAACAAAAGATGCGGTAGGAGGCAGCAGAACTAGGAACTAAAGTCAGATTAGTCAGATGTTGGGGTACCAGCAAACTGAAGAGGTACAGATAGCAATGAAACAAATGATTACCAATAATATTCATATATAAAAGGGATATAAATATTGGAAAAAAGGTCTGAAGGATTCCCAACCCAAAACATCACCTAGCCATGTCCTCCAGAGATGCTGCCTGACCTGCTGAATTACTTTGTTTGTTTTTGTTACTTAGTTTGTTTCTTTTTTTATTAACCAGCATCAGCAATTTCTTGTTTCTCATGAAGTGGCCCCGAGGTCATTCCGCTCCCCGACACCTCCGCTGCGACATGTGCTCGGGCCCTCGCGGCCCACTGGTGTTCCTGCTGAAATCTCTACCGACCGTGGTGCTCAGTTCACCTCTGCCCTGTGGTCACATGACTGTGTACCATCCTCAGGCTAACGGCTTGGTTGAGCGGTTTCACCAGCATCTGAAGTCCGCGTTGAAAGCGCGGCTCACGGGCCCAGTTTGGGTGGATGAGTTGCCATGGGTGTTGCTGGGGATCCGCACTTAGGAAAACAGATCATGGTTGATAACTATAGATGTGACATTGTACATAGAGCTATAGAAAATGGAAACAAGCCCTTCAGCCCAATTTGCCCATGCCGATCAAGGTGTCCTCTCTACACTAGTCCCACCTGACTGCTTTTGGCCATATCCCCCTAAACCTTTCCTAGCCATGTACCTGGCCAAGTGTCTTTTAAATGTTGTTACATTTAAAGTCTAACATATGTATGGACAGAACCTGCAATTCATTTCTAACAAGTAACTTAAAGACTTGTTAGACACAAAAAGCTGGAGTAACTCAGCGGGTGATGCAGCATCTCTGGCTTTTTCAGACTTAACGTCAGAATCATCTTGAGCCAAAGCGTCATGTATTATTTTTCTCCAGAGATGTTGTCCGACCCACTGAGTTACTCCAGTTTTTTGTGTCCACCCTCGGTTTAAACCAGCATTTGCAGTTCTTTCCTACACATGTATGAACAGGAGTCTTGAGCTGGTTTGGTATCATTGCAAGGGAGGAGCCTGCATTCAGAACTCAATACAAGTTGCCAGTAAGGAGTAATATTGAGACAGATTGTAAGGACTGATCTGTCTGTTGTTCTTTAAAGAAGCAGTCTCCACATTATATTTTCCAATATAATTATATAAATACTGAAGTTCCTGTAACATCCCCAATTCAACTGACATGAAAACTGGCGCATTTACCTATTTCCTTACGTATTGATTTTGCTAAATGAATGTTGAAATGTGGGGAGGCGGGTGGGTGTAGAACCTTAAAGTGAAAATTATGGGGACAAAAAACAGTTCAAAGATTAGATGAAGAGATAAAGTACCCGGTGGAGCATAAACCTTTACCACTTGGACCAAATGGCCAGCTTCAGCAAAAAGTTTCATACAATACTCTCACCCCAACTAACTTCAAGAAGGTCTTATCATCATATACGCACCCATACAGAACAATTAAATTCTTACTTGTAGCAGCAACACCACAGGGGTATGTTTTTAAACACAGTACTCAATGAATAACATAATAAACACACAAAGATAAGTTCAATAAATAAAAAAAGTATAAAAGCAAAACGAAAGGAAGTGCATGGGGCAACCCAGGGGATAATTCGAGTGCTTCCAGTGATGTTGTCCAGTTTGCAGAAAGTTGTCCTCCTCCCTGTGTGTTTGTCTTTTCCCGCCCACGTCCGCACGCTGCTCGCGCCTGCGCTCTGGCGCAGTAGCTGTAAGCCGGGAACTATGTAACAAGATTTTGCAACAAAGAGTTCCAGGACTTTGCTACATCTGCAACGTTAGCCATGGATTGGAAACGCGGTTCAAAGAGCGTCCTTCTGGAAGACGAGTGCAACCAGGTAAGATGCGAGACTTGCTGAGCTGAAGTATGAAAGCGTAAAGGAGGGGGGCGGGGCGGGGGAAAGTTTTGTATTTACATGAGCAGCTCCTCGTTGCTGCTTGAGGAAGTGAGTTGAGCGTTGCTTCTGAGAATGTGCTGCTGTCTAATTACACTGCTGCGTGCAAGTGAGCACTTCAGAGCCGAGACTTTGTACTTGACCCCTCCTCCCCCATCGGTAAATTGTTCCCATGGGGGTCAAACGAGGACCCGGGGAGGGAAGGGATGACTAGGTCTATGCAGTGGTACCATGGAATCTGGTTATACCATACAGTACTAGTTCAACGAGGCTTAAAGCGAAAACAATTTAACAGTAGTCAAATAGTGGAAAATTATTATTTTTCCACCCATTATCATTCAGTCACTGTCGACCTCTATCGTTTCTCTGATGCACTTTAATCTGTCCAGCTGTATGAAATTTAGACTATATATTTACACATCTTCTCATCTCTTGGGTACTTTGTATCAGGGTTTACGGAGAGAAGGCAGGAGAAAGGGGTTCAGAGGAAAAGATAGATCAGCCATGATTTAATGGTACACAAAAATGCTGGTGAAACTCAGCAGGTGCAGCAACATCTATGGAGCGAAGGAAATAGGCAACGTTTCGGGCCGAAACCCTTCTTCAGTCTCGGCCCGAAACGTTGCCTATTTCCTTCGCTCCATAGATGCTGCTGCACCCGCTGAGTTTCGCCAGCATTTTTGTGTACCTTCGATTTTCCAGTATCTGCAGTTCCTTCTTAAACCGCCATGATTTAATGGCGGAGTAGACTTGATGGGCCGAATGGCCTAATTCAGCTCCTAGAACTTATGAACTTCAGAAGAGATAGACTGGAATTCCAGGCTTTGCATTAAAGTGTAAGAGGAGGAGGAGGATATTCAGCCACTTTAGCTTGCACTGGCAATCGGTTCACTGTGGTTGAGACGTATAATCGTTTCATTTACCTGGCTTGGCTCGTTTCCCACAGTAAACCAGCAAACAAATCCCTATTGGAGTTAGTCATGAAAGCACATATTGTCAGATCGTTCAGAGTGTTTTGGACGAAGGAGAGAATTCCAGCTTTCTACAGAAAGTTGGATAAATAAGCCATGGTTTTTCAGATTGGCAAACTGCAACGGATGGGATGCCTCAGGGACGAATGCGGGAGCCTCAACTATTTCAAGCCGAGGATATACCAAATACAGCACTAGGAACAGGCCCTTCAGCCCGCAATGTCCATGCTGAACCTGATGTCAAGTTAAACTAATCTCTGCCTGCATAAGATCTATATCCCTCCATTCGTTGCATATCCACGTGGCCTCTATTATATCTGCCTCCACTACCGCCTCTGGCAGCACGTTCCGGGCATCACTACCCTATGTGTAAAAATATGAATTTGCCCCACACATCAGCTTTAAACTTTGACTTTTTAACCTTAAAGCCTTGCCCTCTAATCTTTGACATTTCCACCATGGGGAATATGTTTCTGAGCAACAATTTCATATTGTCTCCCGATACCTGAATCTCTTATAAATATCAAATATATGTCGTTCTCTGCTTTCGATGTATAAAATGGCTGCTTTGGGTAGAGAATTGCAGAAGAGACTGGTAAAGATTCATATCTCTTTGAGAAGAGAAATCCCTCCTATTTGTTCAATGATTCTACCGAGGGATATGTCAAACACTGGTTTAATGGGATCAGCTTAGATAGTGCATCTTGGTCAGCGTGGATAAGTTGGACCAAGTGACCTGTTTCCATGCTGTATTGTTCTATGGACAACTATTTATTCTGAAATTATGCCATTTTCTCTCCAGATAGTCACTCTGCAGCCCTGTAGGAAAATGTACTCACACCGTCCACCCTGTCAATCTCCCTCAGAAATGTAATGTTTCGTTAAGATAACCTCTCACTCTTCCAACCTGCATTGAGTATTGGCCCAACAACCTCTCCTCAGACATCATCTCGTTCAGGTCAGGGATCAGCCCTGTCAACCTTCTCTGAACTGCCATATGGATAATGGGGAAAATAGAATAAACCAAATATAATCTTCAATTTAATTCGCAGGGTGAGGGTAGTGTTGCAAGTGGTTTGTGAAATAAATTTTATTTGTTTTGCAAAAATGGAAATAACTCAAGGTATGGCAAAAATGTGTGGGAAACTATGGGGGGGGAGGGGGGTGGTGCTTGTAAGTATTCTCATTCTCAAAAGCATTTTCTTTCTTGGTGTTTGCCAAATTGGATTGCCAAATGTTCTGTTGAGTAGTTGCAGTTTATTTTATAGTTGGTACACACCACAAACACACTCAGGCGGCAAGGCAGCGCAGTGGTAGAGTTGCTCCTTTACAGCGCTTGCAATGCCGGAGGCCCAGGTTCAATCTAGATCCCGTATATGGATGCTGTCTGTACGGAGTTTGTACATTCTCCCCGTGACCGCGTTGGTTTTCTCTGAGATCTTCGGTTTCCTCCCACACTCCAAAGACGCACAGGTACATAGGTAAATTAGCTTGGTAAATGTAAACATTTTCCTTAGTGTGTGTGTGTGTGTGTAGGACAGTGTTAATATATGAGGATCGCTGATCGGCACAGACTTGGTGGGCCGAAGGGCGTGTTTCCACGCTGCGTCTCTAAACCAAACACTATGACCACAGTGCTATGGTGCTGGTTTAAAAAAAAAGGTTCAATTGACGAATATGGATAGTTTTGATTAGTTTAATTTTGTTATCGTCATGTGTCCTAAGGTACAGTGAAAATCTTTTTGCTGTGTACTCACTTACCAGTAATATGTCCACCAATATACAATTTGATTTCATTAATGCCACTCCGTTGCAGATCTCACTCATACAGTCTGTAACGGTATAGCTTGGACCCAATAGCAGCACAGAATCAGGCAGGTATAATTGGTAATGAACCATATAACGATACTGTAACACAGAGTAGTAACACAGGAATGGGTACACCGTACTCACACAGAGGCTCAGGATTGAGCGAGGGTTCCGAAGAGGGGCAGGCAGGAGACGTAGTCGGGGTAGCGGAAGGTCCGGTAACCAGGAGATCCAACACACGACGCAAACAAACCAGCGAGGGACAGACGAAAGGAGAGTCGAAGTCGGGCAGGAAGTCGAGGAGCCGTTGCAGGGATACACCAAACAGCCCAGGAGAGAGGCGGACAGAAACCAGGAGGTCAGGGACAGAAGGCTGAGGTGCTATCCGGGAAGACAACAGGACGGACGCAGGCAGGTTCGAATCCGTGTAGGCAGTCGGGAAATCGCTGGAGAGTCTTGCATGAATGTCGAGAACAATCTGGCACTGTGTGAACGGTGAGGAGAGTCTATATACCGGGTTAATAGGTGATCAGAGGCAACTGAGTGCAACAGGTGAGGAGAGTTAGGCTGATGAGGGGAGTGGCAGGCAGGCAGGTGAGGAGAAGGAGGGACCGGTGGAAAAGTACTGGGAGGTGAAGTGGATGAGAATGAGGAGAGGGCAGACTGTGACAGAACCCCCCCCCCCCCCCTCAAGGGACGGCTCCTGACGTCCCAAAACAAAACAAAAAACAATAAAGAAAATAAACCCAATCCCACGCAGAGTTGGGTGGGAGGAGGGGGACCGGAGGAGGGCTAATATTCGTCCGAGACATCCATGTCCGCATCCTCCTCCATGGCATCAGAGGAAAGCTCCGTCTCGTCGTCACTGGGCGCCTCAGACGGAAGAGGGGACAGAGTCTCAGGGGCGGCGACCCCTCTAGGAGTGGCGGACTTGGACGGCTGGTCGGGATGACGCCGGTGAAACTCCCTGATGAGGGAGGCGTCCAGGATGTGTCGAGCAGGAACCCAGGACCTCTCCTCTGGACCGTAACCCTCCCAATCGACCAGGTATTGGAGACCCCTCCCGCGACGGCGGGAGCGCAGGAGGCGGTGCACCGTAAATGCGGGGCCTCCGTCGATGAGACGAGGAGGTGGAGGAGGAGGGACTGCGGGGACCAGGGAGCTCTCCCGGACTGGCTTTACTCTGGACACGTGGAACGTAGGATGGACCCGCATGGAACGAGGCAACTTGAGCCTCACAGCCGCTGGGTTGATGACCTTCTGGATCTCAAAGGGACCGATGAACTTGGGTGCCAACTTCTTGGACTCCACCCTCAAGGGAAGGTCCCGGGTCGACAGCCACACCTTCTGGCCCGCGAGGTAGGTGGGGGCCTGGGTGCGGTGACGGTTGGCAGCCGTGGCGTAACGGTCCACGGAGCGGAGAAGAGCCGCCCTGGCTTGGGTCCACGTCCTGCGGCAGCGACGAATGAAGGCCTGGACGGACGGGCAGGAAACCTCTTTCTCCAGCGCCGGGAACAGTGGAGGCTGGAACCCGTAGGCACACTGGAAAGGGGAGAGCCCAGTGGCCGAGCTTGTCAGGGTGTTGTGGGCGTACTCCACCCACAACAACTGCTGGGACCAGGAGGAGGGATGCTTGGACACCATACACCGCAGCGCCGTCTCCATCTCCTGATTCTTCCTTTCAGTTTGGCCGTTGGACTGGGGATGAAATCCGGACGTCAGACTCACGGTGGCCCCCACAAGCGTGCAGAACTCCCTCCAGAACACAGAGGCAAACTGGGGTCCCCGGTCGGAGACCACATCGACGGGGAGACCATGGAGCCTGAAGACGTGGAGTAACATGAGCTCGGCCGTTTCCTTGGCTGACGGAAGCTTGGGCAGGGGCACGAAGTGAGCCATCTTGCTAAATCTATCGACCACGGTCAGGATGGTGGTGTGACCACTGGATGGGGGCAGGCCGGTAACGAAGTCCAGGGAGATGTGGGACCATGGTCGATGGGGTACAGGCAGTGGAAGCAGATGACCCGCAGGAGCTTGGTGTGAGACCTTGTGCTGGTTGCAAACGGGACAGGCGTTGACAAACTCCCGAGTGTCCTCCTCCAGCGATGCCCACCAGAACCTCCGTAGCACCATCTCCTTGGTCCGCTGAATGCCGGGATGACAGGTGAGTCGAGAGCTGTGGGCCCACTGAAGGACGTCGGACCGCAGGGCAGAAACCACAAACAGGCGATCAGGAGGGCATGCGCTGGGTCCCGGCTGGTTCTCCAAGGCCGCCTTGACCTTCTCCTCCACTTCCCAGGTGAGGGAGGCAACCCTGTGCGAGGACGGGAGGATGGTCTTGGGGCCAGAGGCAGGCTCCTCCTTCGCCAAGAACTGCCGAGAGAGGGCATCGGGCTTCACGTTGCGGGACCCAGGTCGGTAGGAGAGGGAGAAGTTGAAGCGGGTGAGGAAGAGAGACCAGCGGGCCTGACGAGAGTTGAGCCTCTTGGCTGACTGGAGGTATTCAAGGTTCTTGTGGTCAGTCCAAACCAAGAAAGGCTGCTCGGTTCCCTCCAACCAGTGACGCCATTCCTCCAACGCCAACTTAACCGCCAACAGTTCTCGGTTGCCAATGTCATAATTCCTCTCAGCAGGGGTCAGGCGTCGGGAGAAGAAGGCGCATGGATGGAGCTTCTGGTCCCCGGCAGCCCGCTGGGACAGAACAGCTCCCACCCCCACGTCGGAGGCGTCCACCTCCACCACGAACTGTCTCTCTGAGTCCGGAACTTGGAGGATGGGGGCCGATGTAAACCGTGTCTTGAGTGTCTGAAAAGCTTCGTCGGCCGCGGCAGACCACCGGAACGGAACCTTGGAGGAGGTGAGTGCCGTGAGGGGTGCGGCCACAGTACTGTAGCCACGGATGAACCGTCGGTAAAAATTGGCGAACCCCAGGAACCTTTGGAGCTGCTTGCGGGAGTCAGGAACAGGCCAGGTGGTGACAGCAGAGACCTTAGCGGGGTCCATCTTGATGTTCCCTTGGCCAACGATGTATCCTAGGAAGGAGACTGACGGGGAGTGAAACTCGCACTTCTCAGCTTTAACGAAGAGCGAGTTCTCCAGGAGCCGATGTAGAACTGCCTGGACGTGGTGTACGTGTTCCTCCTTGGTCCGTGAAAAGATGAGGATGTCATCAATATAGACGAACACGTACTTGTTCAACATGTCCCTGAGAACGTCATTGACCAAAGCCTGGAAGACGGCCGGGGCGTTGGTGAGGCCAAAGGGCATCACCAGGTATTCGTAATGTCCCGTGGGAGTGTTGAAGGCGGTCTTCCACTCATCTCCCTCTTTGATGCGGACCAAGTGGTAGGCGTTGCGTAGATCCAACTTCGAAAAGATGGTGGCCCCCTCCAGGAGCTCGAAAGCAGAGGAGATGAGTGGGAGAGGGTAGCGATTCTTCACCGTGATGCCGTTGAGCCCCCGGTAATCTATGCAGGGACGCAGAGATTTGTCCTTCTTCTCCACGAAGAAGAACCCAGCCCCAGCAGGAGACGAGGAGGGACGGATGAGACCAGCAGCCAAGGAGTCGTTTATGTATTTCTCCATGGCGCCTCTCTCAGGGGCGGACAGGGAGTAAAGGCGACCCCTAGGAGGAGCGGAACCAGGCAGGAGGTCTATGGCGCAGTCATAGGGCCGATGAGGAGGAAGGGAGGTGGCCCTAGACTTGCTAAAAACCTCCCCAAAGTCATGGTACTCGGCTGGGACCCCCGTCAGATCTGGAGCAGAACTGGAGCAGGTGGCCGGTTGAGGAGCTGAGGCTTGCTTCAGGCACACTTGGTGGCAGGAAGGGCTCCAACCCAAGATGACCCCCGTCCTCCAGTCGATGTTGGGGTTGTGTCGCCGAAGCCAGGGGTAACCCAGGATGAGGGGAAGACGGGGAGACTGCAGGATGTGGAACTGGATGTTCTCATGGTGATTACCAGACAGGAGCATGCGCACTGGGACCGTCTGGTGAAAAACAGTCCCCAAGAGATGGCCGTCGAGGGCATTGGCGGGAACAGGTTTAGGCAGGGGAACACCACTGATGCCTAGCTGATGGGCTAGATCCATGTCCATAAGATTAATGTCACAACCCGAGTCTATGACGGTGGCGAGGGTGTGAGAACCATCAGACAACAGCAGACGGGCATGACAAAGAGGGCGTCGGGCAGAGGAAAGTTCAGAGGTTCGACTCACCAGTAATTCCTCCGCTACTGGCGAGTCTGGCCCTTTTACTGGACACTTGGAGATGTAATGACCCGCCAGGCCACAGTAGAGACAGAGGTTCCCCCGACGCCGACGTTCCCGTTCCTCGGGGGTGAGACTGGTGCGACCCACCTGCATGGGTTCGGGTTGCCTCGACGGTTGCCCCGACGAGGGTAGTCCAGTCTCCGGAGGAAAACGAGCTTGGGTGGATAGCTGGCGGACCGCCTGTCCCTGTCGCCTCTCCCGACGTCTCGCCAGGATGCGTCGGTCCAGACGGGTCGTTAGCTCGATAAGCCCATCCAGAGAAGAAGGAAGGTCGTGGGACACCAACTCATCCTTGATATCGTCATTCAAGCCCAGCAAGAAAGCGTCACACTGGGCCGGGGCGTTCCAATCACTCTGACGGGCCCTGGTGCGAAAGTTGATGGCGAAGTCAGCGACGCTCTGGTTCCCCTGGCTCAACCCCAGCAGACCTCCCGCAGCGTCCGGACCCATCGAAACCTCACCGAACACCTTGCGAAGCTCCGCGGCGAAGGCCTGGAAAGAGGAGCAAGCCGGCGTGCGTCGCTCCCATTCAGCCGTTCCCCACAGCCGAGCTCTGCCAGTCAGGTGATTAATGGTAAACGCCACTCTCGCCGCTTCCTGGGCGAAGGTGTAGGGCTGTAGGGCGAAGAGAATGGAACAGTTCGTGATGAATGGGTTGCAGCCCTCCGGGTCTCCAGCGTAGCGCTCCGGGGTTCCCACCCGGGGCTCAGGTGATGGTCCTGGCGGACCGGGAGCTGGTGCTGTCGGAGCCGGAGGCGAAGCCTGGGGTGTAGCCTGGGCGAGGGTGGTCGTCAGCTGTTGGACCTGGGTGGCTAGTGCAACCAATGCCTGCTCATGGCTTGACACAGCCTGTCGAACCTCGGAGTTGGAGGCAGTGAGCATAGCTTCGTGCTGCAGGAGCGTGTGCTCAATCCTCTCGAAGCGGTTTGACGGAGACGTTGTGTGCGCTGAGTCCATTGTTGGCCAGATTGTACTGTAACGGGTATAGCTTGGACCCAATAGCAGCACAGAATCAGGCAGGTATAATTGGTAATGAACCTTATAACGATACTGTAACACAGAGTAGTAACACAGGAATGGGTACACCGTACTCACACAGAGGCTCAGGATTGAGCGAGGGTTCCGAAGAGGGGCAGGCAGGAGACGTAGTCGGGGTAGCGGAAGGTCCGGTAACCAGGAGATCCAACTCACGATGCAAACAAACCAGCGATGGACAGACGAAAGGAGAGTCGAAGCCAGGCAGGTAGTCGAGGAGCCGTTGCAGGGATACACCAAACAGCCCAGGAGAGAGGCAGACAGAAACCAGGAGGTCGGGGACAGAAGGCTGAGGTGCTATCCGGGAAGACGACAGAACGGAATGGTCAGGGGCAGGCAGGTTCGAATCCATATAGGCAGTCAGGAAATCGCTGGAGAGTCTTGCATGAATGCTGAGAACAATCTGGCACTGTGTGAACGGTGAGGAGAGTCTATATACCGGGTTAATAGGTGATCAGAGGCAACTGAGTGCAACAGGTGAGGAGAGTTAGGCTGATGAGAGGGGAGTGGCAGGCGAGGAGAAGGAGGGACCGGTGGAAAAGTACTGGGAGGTGAAGTGGATGAGAATGAGGAGAGGGCAGACTGTGACACAGTCTTGTTACAAACTTAGACAAAGTACTGAAATCCAAACCCTTTTGACAGAATGTGGCATCAAGTACTCCAAGTAAAATCAAGCCAATGGAGAAACTCTGGTTTTTGTTATGGAAACATAGAAAATAAGTGCAGGAGGAGGCCATTCGACCCTTCGAGCCAGCACCGCCATTCATTTTGATCATGGCTGATCATCCCCTATCAATAACCCATGCCTGCCTTCTCCCCATATCCCTTGACTCCACTGGTCCCTAGAGCTCTATCTAACTCTCTCTTAAATCCATCCAGTGACTTGGCCTCCACTGCCCTCTGTGGCAGGGAATTCCATAAATCCACAATTCTCTGGGTGAAAAAGTTTTTTCTCACCTCTGTCTTAAATTAACTCCCGTTTATTCTAAGACTGTGGCCCCTGGCTCTGGACTCACCCAACATTGGGAACATTTATCTGGCATCTAGCTTGTCCAGTCCTTTTATAATTTTATATGTTTCTATAAGATTCACCCTCATCCTTCTAAACTCCAGTGACTACAAGCCTAGTCTTTTCAATCTTTCCTCATATGACAGTCCCGCCATCCCAGGGATCAATCTCATGAACCTACGCTGCACTGCTTCAATCACAAGGATGTCCTTCCTCAAATTAGCAGACCAAAACTGTACACAATACTCCAGATGTGGTCTCACCAGAGCCCTATACAACTGCAGAAGAACCTCTTTACTCCTATACTGAAATCCTCTTCTTCACTGCCTGCTGTACCTGCACGCCAACTTTCAGTGACTGGTGTACAAGGACACCCAGGTCTCGCTGTACCTCCCCCTTACCTAACCTAACCCCATTGAGATAATAATCTGCCCCCTTGTTGTTCCCGCCAAAGTGGATAACCTCACATTTATCTATATTATGCTGCATCTGCCACGCATCTGCCCACTCACTCAACCTGTCCAGGTCACCCTGCAACCTCCTAACATCCTCTTCACAATTCAAACTGCCACCCAGCTTTGTGTCATCCGCAAACTTGCTAATGTTGCTCCTAATTCCCTCTTCCAAATCATTAATATATATGGTATCTGGCTATCATCTTAGTTGCTTTACCTTCTGTCCATCATTAGGTCAGACGTGGGGATGTGTATTGCTGATTGAATAGCGTTTAGTTCTATTCACAATTCCATTGGAAATCTAATAGTTTACTCTCACATGCAGAGTCAGTGAAAAGACTATACATGACTACAACCAAGCCATCCACAGAGTGCAGAACCAGGATAAAAAGTATAATGTTTAGTGCAAGATAAAGCCCAGTTAAGTATAATTAAATGAGGTCAATGAGATGTATATTCATCCAGAAATGTCAAGTAAATAAATGATCTGGGCCTTCATCATTCACACATGTCTACACTCACACATTGTCAAGAAACCAACAAGAGCTTTGGATACAACCAGGATGTGGGACCAGAAAATCTCCCAGAAGTTGTGCCCTAGACCAGCACTGGACAACCACCTCTAGCCAAGCTGTTCCTGTACTGTTACAACACTGACGTCTAGCCAAATGTGTGGAAAGTTGCCAATTAAGCCCTGTTCACTAACGTAGGACTAATCCAATCTTGCTAATTATTGCCCAATCAGTTGACCCTCAATCTTCAGCAATATAATAGTAGCCGCCATCAACTGTGCTATCGTGTGGCACTTACTTATTAATAGCCAATTCATCAATTGTGGGGGCGGCACAGCGGTAGAGTTGCTGCATTACAGCACCAGCAACCCAGGTTCGATCCTAACCATGTGTGCTGTCTATGCGGAGTTTGTATGTTCTCCCTGTGACCGTGTGGGTTTTGTCCAGGTGCTCCGGTTACCTCTCACACTCCAAAGCCGCACAGGTTTGTAGGTTAACTGTGCCGCCCAAATATGAGGAGCAGATAAGACATACAAGCAGAATCAGGCCATTCGGCCCATTGAGTCTGCTCTGTCATTCAATCATGGCTGATCTATCTTTCCATCTTAACCCCATTCTCCTGCCTTTTCCCCGTAAACATTGACGCCACTAATGGGGTGATGTCCATGGAGCTTGCTGCTGAGAGATATGTTTTGTCATCACAGAAGCCAGATACAGGTTCTAAAATATTTCTGTGTCTAAGGGACCTGCTTAAAATACATTGTCTAGAAATTGTCTGTTAAGTACTAAATGTCTGCCCGTGGAAAAAAATCATGATGTTGATCAGAAAATGTTACAAGGGTTTGCACTCAAAACCATCATCTAAAATTAGACCTTGTGCAGTTCTGGTCAGGAGATGGCTTGGCCATACCTGGAATATTACCTGCAGTTCTAGCTGCCAAATTAAAGGACGGACCTGAAGGCTTTGGAAAGTGTGCAGAGGAGGTTTACCAGAATGTCGACTGGTTTAGGGACAGATTTGGATTGGTTTCTCTGGAATGCCGAAGGTTGTGAGAGACCTGATAGAAGTGTGTAAAATGTATGGGAGGGTAGATAGTCAGAACTTGTATTCCAACATGGAAAAATCAGATCCTAGAGGCCATAGCATTAAGGTGAGGGGGACAAAGTTTTTTTTTTAGAGATACAGCATGGAAACAGCCCCTTCGGCCCACCAAGTCTGCACCGACCAGCGATCCCCGCACATTAACACTATCCTACACACACTAGGGACAATTTACACATTCATATCAAGCCAATTAACCTACAAACTTGTACGTCTTTGGAGTGTGGGAGGAAACCAAAGATCTCTGAGAAAACCCACGCAGGTCATGGGGAAACGTACAAACCCCATGCAGACAGCACCCATTGTCAGGATCGAACTGGGTCTCTGTCGCTATAAGGCAGCAACTCTACCGCTGGGTCACCATGCCAGGAGATGTGCGGGGCAGCCATTTTACACAGAGGGTGGTGAGTGCCTGGAACACGTTGCCAGGGTTAGTGGTTGAGTCAGATGCGTCAGTGACATTTAAGAGGCGCTTGGATAGGCATATATATGTGCAGGGAATGAAGGGATATGGATTATGCACAGGTAGATAAAAGATAGTCTTGGCATCATGTTCGGCACAGACGTTGTGGGCCACAGGGCCTGTTCTAGTGCTGTACTGTTCTATGAGATGGTGAAAGATTCCTAACGAGACACGTCTTTGCAGTATTGATTGCAGGCGGTGGTGTCCAACATGAAAAGAACGCTCCACATTGCAGAAACGAAACAGCTGCATGCAAGGCGACTTTGGAGGGGAGGTAAAATGTGGAGGTGGGGAGACCCAGCAGTGTGTGAGTAGGGTCACTCACCATGTATTTCCTTGTCCTGATCGAGTCTCAATCCACGAGTGGCCCCATGCCACTGAGACGTGTGGGACAATCAAGAGGGCAAAGATTGAAACACACTCTGAAGTGAATTCTATAAAAAGGCAGCAATGATTGATCAATCAGTAATCTGCTTCCTACTATCCTGAATGTTGAGGACAGAATGGAAGAGGCTGTGTGCAAGACGTGCATGTCAGACTGAAGTTAATCTCAGTGCTGTTCCTTGTTGGAGTTGTGAAACTTTAGGGTTGAGCTGCAACTTCAATTTACTTAAATAATGCAGGAAAAGTATATTGTGCAACTTGTGATTTCATTTGTTCCTTGTTCCGAAATGTCAGCTATCCATGTTCTCCAGAGCGGTTGGGCACAGTGGCGCAGAGTAGAGTTGCTGCCTCACAGCGCCCGAGACCCAGGTTTGATGGTGCTTGCTGTCTGTACACATTTTTTATGTTCTCCCTGTGACCGCATGGGTTTTCTCATAGCACTCCAGATACCTCCCACACTCCAAAGACGTATAGGTTTGTTGGTCAATTGGTTTCTGACCTACGTGGGTTTTCCCCAAGATCTTTGGTTTCCTCCCACACTCCAAAGATCGCTGGTCTGCGCGAACCATTTTGGTGGCAAAAACGGGAAAGCAGACTATTATCTAAATGGTGGCTGATTGGGAAAGGGGGAGATGCAGCGAGACCTGGGTGTCATGGTACACCAGTCATTGAAGGTAGGCATGCAGGTGCAGCAGGCAGTAAAGAAAGCGAATTTTTTCTACTGCAGTTGTACAGGGTCTTGGTGAGACCACACCTGGAGTATTGCGTACAGTTTTGGTCTCCAAATCTGAGGAAGGACATTATTGCCATAGAGGGAGTGCAGAGACGGTTCACCAGACTGATTCCTGGGATGTCAGGACTGTCTTATGAAGAAAGACTGGATAGACTTGGTTTATACTCTCTAGAATTTAGGAGATTGAGAGGGGATCTTATAGAAACTTACAAAATTCTTAAGGGGTTGGACAGGCTAGATGCAGGAAGATTGTTCCCGATGTTAGGGAAGTCCAGGACAAGGGGTCACAGCTTAATGATAAGGGGGGAAATCCTTTAAAACCGAGATGAGAAGAACTTTTTTCACACAGAGAGTGGTGAATCTCAGAACTGTCTTTAGTTTTTCTTTCATTGGCTATATTTAAGAGGGAGTTAGACGTGGCCCTGGTGGCTAAGGGGATCAGGGGGTATGGAGAGAAGGCAGGCACGGGATACTGAGTTGGATGATCAGCATGATCATATTGAATGGCGGTGCAGGCTCGAAGGGCCGAATAGCCTACTGCTGCACCTAATGTCTATGTTTCTATGTTTCTATAACTCATTGGGCCGAATGGCCTGTTTCCGCATTGTATCTCTAAAGCCTAAGGTCTAATGATTGTGCTTGACCCATTGAGTTACTCCAGTACTTTATGGCTTTTCTTGTAATCCAGCACCTGCATTTCCTTGTTTCTACAGTGCATTCAGAAAGTATTCAGACCCCTTCACTTTTTCCACATTTTGTTACTTTACAGCCTTATTCTAATATGGATTCAATTCCCTTTTTTAATCATAAATCTACACCCAATACCCCATAATAAAGAAAATGAAAACAGGTGTTTAGAAATGTTTGCAAAGTAATTAAAAAACCTCAACTGTAATATTACATTTACATAAGTATTCAGACCCTTTACTCAGTAATTTAGTGAGGCACCTTTGGCAGCAATTACAGCCTCAAATCTTCTTGGGTATGAACCTGACTAGTCTCCCAATTCCTGCCGCTGAAAAACATGATGCTGCCACCACCATGCTTCACCGTAGGTATGGTGTTGGCCAGCTGCCTAGTTTCCTCCAGACGTGACGCTTGGCATCCGGGCCAAAATGTTCAATCTTGGTTTAATCAGACCAGAGAATCTTGTTTCTCATGGTATGAGAGTCATTTTGGTGCCTTTTGGCAAATTCAAAGCGGGCTGTCATGTGCCTTTTACTGAGGAGTGGCTTCCATCTGGCCACTCTACCATAAAGGCCTGATTGGTGGAGTGCTGCTGATATAGTTGTCTTTCTGGAAGGTTCTCACATCTCCACAGAGGAACTCTGGAAGTCTATCAGAGTGACCATCGGGTTCTTGGTCACCTCCCTGACCAAGGCCCTTCTCCCCCGATTGCTCAGTTTGGCCGGGCAGCCAGCTCTATGAAGAGTCCTGGTGGTTTCAAAGTTTTTCCATTTAAGAATGACGGAGGCCACTGTGCTCTTCGGGACCTGCAATGCTGCAGAAATTGTTTTATACCCTTCCCCAGACCTCTGTCTCGGCACAATCTTGTCTCGGACGTCTACAGACAATTCCTTTGTCTTCATGGCTTGGTTTTTGCTCTGACATGCACTGTCAACTGTGAGACATGGAGACAGGTATGTGCCTTTCCAAATCATGTACAATCAATTTAGTTTACCACTGGTGGACTCCAAACAAGTTGTAGAAACATCTCAAGGATAATCAATAGAAATAGGATGAACCCAAGCTCAATTTTGAGTGCCATAGCAAAGGGTCTGAATACTTATGTAAATGTGATATTTCAGTTATTTATTTTTAATTACTTCGCAAAAATTTCTAAACACCTGTTTTTGCCTCTTTGTTTAATTCTGGGGTATTGTGTGGAGATTGATGATTAAAAAAATGAATTTCATCCATTTTTAAATAAGGCTGTAACGTAACAAAATGTGGAAAAAATGAAGGGGTCTGAAGACTTTCTGAATGCACTGTAAATCATCTTGTTTCCCTTTTTTGTCTCCTTTTTATTTTAAGCCTTTGTCACTTACTCCACTTTTCTGCCAATCAACTCGCCCTCACCTGTATCCATCAAAGCCTATCACTTGCCAGGCTTTGTCCCACCCTCACCTCGCTTTTCCAGCTTCTCACCCCAACTACAATCAGTCTGAAGAAGGCAGGTCCCAACCCAAAACGTTGCCTGTCCATTGCCTCTACAGATGCTGTCTGACCTATTGAGTTCCTGAGTTCCTCCGCTCCAGCATAAGATTACAGCATCTGCAGTTCCTTGTGTCTCGAGGAAAACATCAGCTGTGCCAAGGTGAATTCCACATAGAAATACTTGGGATAATTTCCGAACAGACCTAATTCCACCCAGAAATAATTGTTAGTTTAATCTAACTTGGGTAAAATTACTTCTTAGTGGTATTGGCGTATGAAAGACAGGCACTAATGCATCCATTTTCTTGACTTTGTATTTTGTAGCACTAAGCATTTAAATCCTTGAGGTGTGTGTTTTTTTTAAAATACTGACAGTATATTTCTGAATCTGTAAAGTGCTTTGTAAAAGGGAGAAATAATTAGAAAAAAAAACATTATGGGGGGGAAGTTGCTATGGTACCTGTGGCATTAGCTGGTAACATACAGTTAGATTATCTGCTTCCAGTGAACCTAACCTTTAAAAAATCTGCATCTCACACAGTATTCACCTTTGGATTTTCTGCTGAAAGCATTTTGCACCTAATGATTCGACTTTAGTGTTTAGAATTTAGAGTTACAGTGCCAAAACAGGCCTTTCGGCCCACCAAGTCCGTGCCCGCCAGTAGTCACTAACACACTCCCACACATTAGGGACAATCTTTTTAATCAAAGCCAATTAACTGACAAGCGAATGTTTGGCAAATGAATCATGTGGACTGTTACGATGTGGTAAATGATTCTACTTTCAATCATGGTGGGTGGGAGGGTGGAGGAATTAAAAATGAGGCTTTCTGGAGTAAGGAAGGAGGAAATGGACCATCCCAACTACTTGCTGATGTAGTTTGGAGGTTCAGAGGTGACTTTAGAGACGCATTAGTTGTGATTGGTTTAAATAGGATGGAGAAGGGGAAGCTTTACCTATTGGAGACTGAAGTACATATTCCTAACGCAGAAAAATTGGTCTAATGCAGATGAGTACAATGGATGGCATGGACGTGATAGACCAATCAGCCTTTTCTTTGCTGTATAGCTCCATGATTCTCATTTCCATTCAGTTTTTAATACTTCAGAAATGAACCAGCCCAAGTCTGAATGCAGTGTAACCCGGAGAACACTTGCTAATTAGTGACAAGGATAATACAGGAAATGACCATCCCCAACAAAAGGCCATACCATCTACCCACTTTCACGGGCAATGGTTCAATGGTACTTTATTGTCACATGTACAGCGGTACCGTTTCATTTATTTTTGCACACAGTTCAGTGCACGATGGAAGGGGCATGTGAGGAAAAGCGTTTGTTCTGCATGGAGGCTAGTTACAATCTGGGACGATGGTTGATACATAGCGAGCTAGAGATTTCAAAAAGGGAATTGAACGGAGCCCGAAGAGAAAGTAATTGGCAGGGTTATGGGGAAAGGTCAGGGCAATGGGGTTGACAGGATTGGTCTCGCAGCACCCGATGGGCTGAATGGCTTACTCCCAAGACATAATGATTCACATATTCTCCATCGTTCAGCTGTTGTTTCATTTTGGGCTGAGACGCCTTAAATGGAAATCAATGTCACCAGTGTTTCTCCCACCACTCAAAGTAACAGCACTGATCTGAAATCACTGTGGTTCAAGTTGAATCCATCGCTGGGCTGGATTGGGTTGGACCCGTTGCACAGAGTGCAATTTACTTCAAAGCAAATCATCAATTGGAATGTCCATAGGGAGTGGTTACACTATTCCTGAGCTTCAACCAGTCATCAGTTGTTGGAATTAATAAATGGATTCTTTGGTTAAAGATCACCTTCGAAGCATGCAATGAGAGGACTCCCTACAATCAGCTCTTTACTTGCTGGAGTGTCTAGACTTTGCTGTGTGAAATTAGGGTAGTGCATTTTCTGTCCTTGAACTGTTGATGCTAATTCATAACCTTTTCACTGAAATCCTTTGGGATGTCCTAATGTGAAAAGCTTTGCGTGCAAAGTCTTTCTTTTTTCAAAAACAAAAAAGAAGCACAGCATGCCCAGAAATTACCTGTTCACTGCACTAAAACACGGTGTTAAACTTGTAAACAACATTCAAGAAACTGCAGCTGATCAATGGACCACTTGTAATGTTGACATTGGAGAAAGCAACCACACATTTGCCACCATGGACTGCAATAGTAGGTATATCAATGTCTTTGGGAGTTCATGAGCAAAGTGTAAATCCATTTTCTGATTGCATTGATGCAGAACCTGGCTATTCGGCCCATCAAGTCTACTCTGCCATTCAATCGTGGCTGATCTATCTTTCCGCTCTCAACTCCATTCACCTACCTTCTCCCCTAACCTCTGACACCATTGCTAATCACCAAAACCTTTTCACTATTTGCAAGGGACATATTGAGAATTTGACAGAATGTTCTGTGTTTGCCTGGTGTAGGTAGCTGCTGAAATCTCCATAATGTTTGGGACAAAACTCATCCATCATCGTGCACGTTTACTCCATCCACCGCCAGTATATCGTGGCTGCAATATGTACCAGATACTGCCCGTCTGCAGGGTTGGGTGATAACTGTGTGCAAACATTGCTGCATATATTTGCAGGTATATGGAACGAGCTGCGGGAAGAGGTAGTTAAGGTAATATTAAAACATTTAAGAAACATTTAGACAGGTACATGGATAGGATAGGTTAGAGCAACATGGTCCAAATGCAACCAGATGGGATTAGTGTAGGTGGGACATGTATAGTCTTTTTGTTGACTAGATAACACACAACAAAAAGCTGTTCACTGTACCTCAGTACACGTGACAATAATAAACCAAATTAAATTCATTACAATACTATGTAACATCGAAAAATAATGGTCTAAGGGTGTGTTGGGGTATTAATGGAATAACATCCAAAAATCCAGGAAATCTGCCAGTTGGACACCAACATGAATAACCAGTCGTGTGTGTGTGTGTGTGTGTGTGTGTGTTTGTGTGTGTGTATGTGTGTTTGTGTGTGTATATATGTGTGTGTGTGTGTGTATATATATATGTGTGTGTGTGTGTGTGTGTATATATATATATGTGTGTGTGTGTATATGTGCGTGTGTGGGTATATGTGTGTGTGTGTGTGTGTGTTGGAGTTTTACTATAGATGATAATTTACTCTGTAATTCTTATAGTTCACAGCCCATTCACTCATTCAAATTATTGGACATTGTCAGATTGATTGTGAATTGTTTATGTCTGTGCTTTCCTGTATCATGATTGTCTCCTTCTTCCAAGGCAGTCCCTCGGAATCAAGGATGACTTGATTCCACTCTGGTATTCATGGGTTTTGAGGTGACTGATGAGGCCAATGTGTGAACCTCGGGTCCTCCCACCGGTAGGCAAGAAGACACATGACTGTTTAGTTTAGTTTACTTTAAAGATACAGCGCAGAATTGGGCCCATTAGCCCACCGAGTACGTGCCGACCAGCGATCCCCGCACACTAAAGCAATCCTACACACTAGGGACAATTTACAGATTTTTTTACCAAAGGCAATTAACCTACAAAGCTGTAGATCTTTGGAGTGTGGGAAGAAACCGGGGCACCCGGGGAAAACCCACGCGGTCACAGGGAAAACGTACAAACTCTGTACAGACCGCACCCATAATCATGATTGAACCTGAGTCTCTGGTGCTGTAACAAAATAGAGAGAGTACAGAGGAGATTTACTAGAATGTTGCCTGGGTTTCAACAACTAAGTTACAGAGATAGGTTGAATAAGTTAGGTCTTTATTCTCTGGAGCGCAGAAGGTTAAGGGGGGACTTAATAGAGGTCTTTAAAATGATGAGAGGGATAGACAGAGTTGATGTGGACAAGCTTTTCCCTTTGAGAATAGGGAAGATTCAAACAAGAGGACATGACCAGAATTAAGGGACAGAAGTTTAGGAGTAATATGAGGGGGAACTTCTTTACTCAGAGAGTGGTAGCGGTGTGGAATGAGCTTCCAGTGGAAGTGGTGGAGGCAGGTTCATTGGTATCATTTAAAAAAAAAATTGGATAGGCATATGGATGAGAAGGGAATGGAGGGTTATGGTATGAGTGCAGCAGGTGGGACTAAGGGAAAAAAAAGTTGGTCGGCACGGACTTGTAGGGCCGAGATGGCCTGTTTCCGTGCTGTAATTGTTATATGGTTATATGGTTATATGGTAAGGCAGCAACTCTACCGCTGCCCCCATGATTGGAGTGGGTAGTTGGATAGTTTGTGAGGTGGTGCGTTCCTTTCGCCAGTCACATGGGTTTCTGCGTGCTGCCGGTAAACCCAGGTTCTCAATACAATCCTGAATGCTCTTCGTCCACTTTGAGACCAAGGACTTCCAAGGGTCTGCGCGTGTGTTGGAAACATTGTACACATCCCTGAATCTTTGCCTCTGTCTACTATTTAATCTCCTTCTGCACCAGAAACTTTGGAAAAGAGTGTCAGTATCAGGGATCTGGTGTCACGTGTGAATGGTGTAGCCTGCTCAATGGAGCCAACTCATTGTGTGCTCTACGGTGGCCTGTGGATGGAGAATCAACAGCATGACATTCGATCTGTCCTGGGCCCATGCACATTGATGCAAATGCAAAGAAAGCTCATCTGCACCTCTACTTCCTCAGAGATTCGGCGGGGAGTGAAATACTCGATCAAACCTCTACCTAGAGGGCATGCTGACTGGTTGCAGCAAGGACGGGGTCAGAATGTTGAATGCTCGAGAACAAAGGGGTCTATAGAAAGTGGTAGACATTGCATGGTCCATTGCAGGCACTCACCTCTCTGTCTTTGAAGGGATCTACAGGAAACGCTGCCTCAACAAAGCAGTGAATGCCATTAAAATCCACCAACACTCCGGCCTACCCTGGTCATCGCATCCCATCATGGGTCAAGATGGTACCGGAGCCCGAGGAGCATTAAGTCTGGGCTCAAAAACATCTTCCTCCCATCAACCAATATCTTTTTGAACCACCTCTGGAGAGAAGGAATGGGTGACGTTTCTGGTCCAGACCCTTTTTCAGTCCTCGGGTCTCGATCCGAAACGTCACCCATTACTTCTCTCCAGAGACGCTGCCTGTCCAGCTGAGTTACTCCAGCATTTTGTGTCTATCTTCGGTTTAAATCAGCATCTGTAGTTCCTTCCTACACGCTTTTTGAATGACCCCACACAACCCTAATCACAACCCTATCCAAACACTGTGGACAGTTACTGTCTCAACATACTTTGGTTTTTACACTTTTGTGGTCAAGTTTACTTAGAATAATAACTGTATTACAATGCAATACAATACAATACCTTTATTTGTCATTTGAACCTCACATGAGGTTCAAACGAAATGTAGTTTCTGCAGCCATACAATAAAAGAACCAAAACACACACCAACACTATTCACATAAACATCCATCACAGTGGCTCTCCTCCTCACTGTGATGGAAGGCAACGTTCTTGTCTCTCCCCTGCATTCCATTTCCCTCCCAAAGTCGAGGTCAAAGCCCCCGGCGGGCGCTAGTCCGCGGCAAATTAAGGCCGCGCCGGGCGTTGTAGGGCCCCCCTCCAGGTCACTCTCAACCCCGCAATTCGGGCGGGAGAAGTCGCCACTGCCGGTGCCCCGCAAAGCAGCCTCCCTCCAGGGATCCGCGAGAATTGTACGTTGTTGCTGGCTCATCTAATAGTAAAGATGGATCATGAAAAAATGTAATTGTCGCTGTTCATATCTGGCGCCTGTCACTGATACCAGTCCACTAGTTCTATTCTACACACTAGGAAGTCAATTAACTTGCAAACCTGCGTGTCTTTGCGATGTGGGAGGAAACTGGGGCACGCGGAGAAAATCCACGCATTCACAGGGAGAATGTACAAACAGCACCCATAATCGGGACCGAACCCATGTTTCTGGCGCTGTACGGCAGCAACTCTTTTGCTGAGCCACTGTGCCATCCCTTCAGTAAATTTGGAAGATTTTGCAGAGATAGCATTGGTGGTATCTTCCCTATGCCTTGCGATGTCTATTGCACATTGCCTGGGTCTCAGAAGCATACCATTGATTTTCAGTGGACCATTAGTTTTGTGCCAAATCTGAGTTCTTGCTCCTCAATCACCCTTTTCCTCAGTAAATCAAAGGCAGTGTTGGCACATTGAAGGCTGTGGTAGATTTCAACATCTGCCTTTACTGAGAGAATTACTCCCAAAAATGAGAAGAGGCGCATGTTTTCCAGATGTAATGGTGTGCTGGGCCACTAGAGGGTGATGTCCTACTTCAAGTGCTGGCTATTCAATGTTTATATTTTTGTCTTTGGAGAATAATTAATTTCACAACATCAATCCAGGAAGCTTCCTGCCATCTGCCATGGACAGACACTGCCATTAACTTTCCCCAAGTTCTCTTGTCTTCATTTTGTTCTCTGTGATGAAAACGGAGGAGAAATATTCTTTGAGGACTTTGCACCTCTCCTGCGGCTCCACACTTTGGTTTCTGAGGGATCTTATTTTCTTTCGTTCGTTACCCTTTTCCCCTTAATATATTTATAAAATCTCTTTGGATTCTCCTTAATCTTGTCTGCCAGAGCTATCTCATGCCCACTTTTTACCCTCCTGATTGCCAACTTAAGTGAGCTCCTCAATGCCAATACTCCTCCGTACATTTGATCCCTGCTGCCTATACCTTAGTTTAGTGTCGAGATATGGCAAGGAAATAGGCCCTTTGGCACACCGCATCTGCGCCGACTAGCAATCCCCATACTCCAGCACTGCCATACACATTAGGGGCAATTTTACAATTTTTATAAAAAAACAAAACTCATAAACTTGTACGTTGTTGGAGTGTTGGGAGGAAACTGGAGCTCGCCGAGAAAACCCACGCGGTCACGGGGATAATGTACAAACTCCGTACAGACAGCGCTGTGGTCAGGATCAAACCAAGGTCTCTGGCGCTGTAAGGCAGCAACTCTACCACTGTGCCACCGCGACTGGTCCATGCCTTCTTTTTATTTCCGACCAGAGCGTCAACAGACAACAGACAATAGGTGCAGGAGTAGGCCATTCAGCCCTTCGAGCCAGCACCGCCATTCAATGTGATCATGGCTGATCATCACCAATCAGTACCCCGTTCCTGCCTTCTCCCCATATCCCCTGACTCCGTCAATTGCTCTCGACATTCAGAGTTCCTTCTGCCTCCCTGCCTTGTACTTCATTCCTACAAGAGCATGCACAAACTTAAACTCTTACTTTTAAAAGCATCCCACTTTCTGGAAATTCTTTGCCTCCCTGCCTTGTACTTCATTCCTACAAGAGCATGCACAAACTTGAACTCTTACTTTTAACAGCATCCCACTTTCTGGAAATTCCCTTGCCCATGAACTACCTACTCCAATCAAATTTCGCAAGTTCCTGTCCAACAGTATCAATGTTTGCCTTGCCCCAATTTACAACTTCACATTGAGGACCAGCCTATCCTTTTCCACAACTATTTAAAATCAAATAGAACTCTGGTCACTGGTTCCACAGTCCTTGCCCACTGACGCCTCAGTCACTTGCCCTGCCTCAATTACTAAGAGTAGTCCAATCTTTACCCTCTTCCTTGAGTGCCCTCTATGTATTGCATGAGGAAACTGACCTGCACACTTGACTAATTCCACCCTATCTAACCGCTATCCCTTTGCACTATGGTAGTCCCAGTCTATATTAGAAAGTTAAAATCCCCCACTATGACAATCCAATTCATCTGCAATCTCCCTCTGCATTTGTACATCTAATTCTCAATTACTATTTTGGACCTTTTAGTACAATCCTAACAAAGAGATCTTTCCTGTTTACTTCTCAGCTCCAATCATATCACCTCACTGGATGATCGCTCGGTAATGTCATCTGAGACTATTGCCGTGATGCTCTCCTTAATCAACAAAGCAACTCCACCGCCTCTTTTTTTCCCTCCTCTATCTCGCCTGTTGAACCTATACCCTGAAACGTTAAGCTGTCGGTCTTGTCCTGCCCTGAGCCAGGTTTCTGCAATGGTTAAAATACCCCGGTCACATTTAACTATCCATGAACTGAGTTAATCCGCTTTACCCATCAAGCTTCTTGCATGGAAATAAATGCAATTTAATCCTTCAGGGAGCAAGAAGCAGTCATTCCTTGTTCCCTGCCGTGTTCCTGCCTATCCCATCTACTGAACCTGCTGTCACTGACATCTGGGTCAACTCCAGCCTCCCACCTGCCTCATTACTGCTTTGGAACCAGTCTCCCTGCCAATGAAGTTTATACCCTCCCTAGTAGTGTTTCCAAAGCATCAATCTATATTAACCGTACACAAATCCCATTTTATTTCCCTTACATTCCCATCGACTTCCTCCAGAATCTACTGGGTGCCTAGATACAAGGAACTATTTCCAATGGCCAAGTAATAATCTATCAATCTGCACACAAATGCCTCTGGCAACCAGGATTCAACCTGGGTTCTGATGAAACGAGATAACAACTCTACAATGTGTAAAGAAGGAACTGTAGCTGTTGGTTTATACTGAATGTAGATCAGTGCATGTTCCTTTAACCATAGTGACCTCCCCACCACTAACCACTTCCCATTATCTCCAGTATAATTGCAGTGTCCCCACCTCTAGCTCGCTCTCTAGCTCCAGTGATGACCATGGACAGCTATTGCATAGTGTATAACTGTAACTTTAATAAACAGTTATAGTAAAAGACTCTGTGTGGAACAAAGTCATTTTACATGGTGTCACAGCGGTAGACCTGCGTCTCCTGTTTATCGGTTTTCTTTTTATTCTTTGCTTTCTCCCAGTTGTCTCTCATTTTACACTGAAGATAGACACAAAATGCTGCAGTAACTCAGCGGGTCAGACAGCATCTTTGGTGACCTTTCGTGTACAAATCCTTTTTCAGTTGTCTGCAGAAAGGAGGAGGAGGCGCTGTCCTGAATGGCTGCCTGTCCTGCAGCTGTCCGTTTTTTTTTCCCTTCTTTTTTATTATTTTTAGTACGTTGAGTGTGCAGTCAGGGGGCCGAACCTTTTTATGTGTGGGGGGTGGTGGGGGGGAAGGGGGAAACTGTTTTTCAAGTCTGAGCAGCATCTTCGACCTGTCCTTGCGGCCTACCAGCGGGTCCTGGAGCGGCGTTTCCCAGAGGGGACCTGGCCAGAACATCGGCTTTGGCGGTGGCGCAGAACATCGGCTTTGGCGGCGGCGCAGCACTGGAGCGCTGTCGTGGAGCGGGCGATGCCTTTCCTGGGTCGCCGGGCTGGAACTCCAGTATGCTGGGACCGCTGATAAGAACATCGTGGAGCCGCGGTTCTGTGGAGCGGCCAGCTGCGACGCCGAACTTTACATCCCGGAGCCTGGGATCTCTCGCCGAGATCGCCAGTGTGTGGAGCTCCGTCCGGCGCGGTCTGTTGGCTTGGAAGCCGCGGTCTCCAGTGGGAAGGCGGCCGTTCCTGGCACTCCAAGCCGCTGGGGGTTCTCCCGACGCCGGAGCACCATCACCCGACGAGAACATCGGGCGCCGTGGCGGCAACTGTGGAGGCCTCAATAGGTCCGACTCTGGGTGGACAAGAGGATGGGGACTGCACTTTGTGCCTTCCCCCACAGTGGTTTCCACTGTGGGGGGGGGGTTGTTTTGGTGTTGAATTTCTTCTTGAATGCTATGTTGTATTTTTATTAGTGTGCTGCAAGGACATCTGAATTTCCCCTGAATAAGGGGATTAATAAAGTCTAATCTAATCTAATCTAAAGGTTTTGACTCGAAACCTTCTCTCCAGAGATGCTGCCCGACCCGCTGAGTTACTCCAGCATTTTGTGTCTATCTTCCGTTTGAAAAGGGGTCTTGACTTGAAACTTCATCTGTACATCCCCCCTGCAAAATGCCTTCCCCGCCACTATGTCCTCTTGTCAAGTCAAGTCAAGTCAAGTTTATTTGTCACATACACATACGAGATGTGCAGTGAAATGAAAGTGGCAATGCTCGCGGACTTTTGTGCAAAGGACAAAGAACAAAACAACCAACCAAATTATAAACACAATCATAACACACATATTCTTTTACATAATAAATAATGGAAGGAAAAACGTTCTGTAGAGTTAGTCCCTGGTGAGATAGGCGTTTATAGTCCGAATTGCCTCTGGGAAGAAACTCCTTCTCAACCTCTCCGTTCTCACCGCATGGCAACGGAGGCGTTTGCCTGACCGTAGCAGCTGGAACAGTCCGTTGCAGGGGTGGAAGGGGTCTCCCATGATTTTGTTTGCTCTGGAGTTGCACCTCCTGTTGTATAGTTCCTGCAGGGGGGTGAGTGAAGTTCCCATAGTGCGTTCGGCCGAACGCACTACTCTCTGCAGAGCCTTCTTGTCCTGGGCAGAGCAATTCCCAAACCAGATGGTAATGTTCCCGGATAAGATGCTTTCCACCGCCGCTGCGTAGAAGCACTGGAGGATCCTCGGAGACACTCTGAATTTCCTCAATTGCCTGAGGTGGTAAAGGCGCTGCCTTGCCTTACTCACGAGTGCTGAGGCGTGTGATGCCCATGTCATATCCTCAGAGATGTGGACTCCCAGATATTTAAAACAGTTCACCCTATCCGCAGTGCCACTCTTTGAGGGAACTATCAACTTGCACTCCCATCTCCCTCTGTCCTACAGCACTCCCCAGAGCCCAGCCATTCACTCTGGAAGTCCTACCTCCGGGAAAGGTTCTAACAACCTAAAATACTACACAAGCTAAGAGACCCGTTTTCTGCTTGCCTCTAGTCTTCCAGAAGACAATGAACCAGCTCTAAATGTCACAGTGATAATGCTAATCCAGACAAGATAGCTACTTATTAAGTCGCATGGGATATTATATATACCTGCCAGCAAGTTATACATTCTGCTATTCTGTTAATTCCCTTTCAAAGAGCCATGGAGCACGAAACTAACTTGAAAAACAATGAATGGAACCACTGCAGGATTTAATGGTCATTATAATCTAGGCCTGTCTTGTAATTCCATTTCCATCATTCGTAGCTGATTAACTCCACATAATCCACAAAATGAATTCTTGTACCACAGTATCACGTGAGATTCATATTTTCACTTACATTGTGCATTTAACATTATAGAATGGCTCAGAGTAGTGTAACCAAACAAAGATTCTCACCAAGACCTTCAGGAGGTATGAGGTGGTAGGATTGCCTCAGAACTTGGCAGGTTTAAAGGGTGACTGTACAAAGGAGGGAGATAAAAAACATGAAAGGCTTTAGGCAGTTGAAGATCATAGGACTAGTGCCCATCTTTGGGTCATATGTGACAGTAGCAAAGATATGTGCATTTAAGGATATTAAGTGTACTGTATGTTGTTTATAGCACTCTTGTCACTGAGTCAGTAGATTTTGTGTGCTCAGATTTCACAGCAAGGATTTCAACATGAGGTTGAAGCTAACATTACAGAATGGTCTGAGAGAGTGCTACATTGGTATTGCTTTACTGCTTGTGCTGCACAGTGGCACGGCAGTAGAGTTGCTGTCTTACAGAGCCAGAGGCCTGGATTTGATCCTGACTACGGGTGCCGTCTGTACATAGGTTGTGACTATGTGGGTTTTCTCCAGGTACTTTCCGCTCGAATCACAAAGACGTGCAGTTTTGTAGGTTAATTGGCTTCTGTCAATTGTCCCTCAAGTGCAGGATTGAATTGGTGTATGGGGGATTATTGGTTGGCGCAGTCCAGGTGGGTCGAAGGGCCTGTTTCCACACTGTTTCTCTAAATTAAACTAAACTAAATTAAACTATTATTGTCATGGTCTCTATCTCCTTTCTGTACTCCATCTCATTGTTTGCGACCTACAATGGTGTAATCTGGAATTTTATAAATGGAGTTAGAGCCAAATTTATGAGTGTAAGGGGCCGAGCACGCAGTCTTGCAGGGCACCAATGTTTTATTTTTTTTAGTTTAGCTTATTATTGTCATGGGTACTGAGGTAGAGTGAAAAGATTTTGTTTGCATGCTATCTAGTCAAAGAAAAGACTGTACATATAGACTATACTACACAAGCCGTCTGCAGGGCGCAAATAAAGGATACAACGTTCAGTACAAGATATAACATTATAGTCTGATAAAGTCCAATTAAAGATTGATCAAAGGTCTCCAATGAGGTCGATGATAACATGCTGACTGAAATGCCCTGACCGGTGAGCAATTATTATAATTTGCTATTTTTGTGTTGCACTTTCAGGGTGCTAGGAACCTGCACCCCAAGATTCCTCCTGGAGCTTACTCCTGTGTCAGCGCGAATAACCTCAATTGGTCCCTTGTTCGTACTGACACAGGAGTAAGCTGACCCGCTCCGCTCTATGATCTTTGCTCTTGTGCTGCTCTTTAATATTTTTTGAGCGTAAGAAGTTCTATGTCCCACCAGCCTTCTTTCAAAATTTAGCAACTCAAAATGGGAGTGCGCCTTCGACGCAGGTGCGTCTTCATTCCCGGGAAATACAGTATTTTATTAAGAGATATGGCTTTTGAAGTCAAATTACTTTATAAAAGTCGACGGGGAGGGGAACAATCTGCGCATGCACAGTTTAAAATTGTTTAAAAGGCGACTGACTGCCTTCCATGAGTAATTACTCATTGCACGTGCCTGCTTAGAGTGGTAATGGCGGCTGAAGGGCCTGTTTCAATGCTGTATCTCTAAACTAAACTAAGTATCCTGCTGTTTACTATACACCTTTCTCTTTACATTTGACCTCCCAAAGTGCAACACCATGCACTTCTTGGATTAAACTCCATGTTCCATTTATCTGCCCCTATCTGCAATTGATCTATATCCTACTCTGTACTCTTTCACAACTTTTTTCACAGTCTGCAACTCCACCAAGTTTTGTGCCTGTCGGTAACTTACCAATCAGCCCGTCTACGTTTTTGTCTGTGTCATTTATAGGCTGTATATTGTTAACAACAAAGATCCAGCACTGTTCCCTGATGAACACCAGGAGTCATGCACCTCCAGCCAGAATAACACCCATTCATCACATGTCTTTGACTTCTGTGCCCAAACCTATTCTGTGTCCAAATTTTAATAGAAGGCCCTGGACTCAAATCATTAACTATTTCCTCTTCCCCAGATGCTGCCTGGCTAGCTAAGTTTTTCCAGAATTTTCTGTTTTTTTGGTTTTGATTTTCCTTTACCATGTACACATATGAACTGGGAATATACAAAGGTATAAAACTGATATTACACTTTTTACCCCCTTTATATCTTCATTAGGATAGTATCAAATTATTTTGAATTAGCACGTTGGCGACTGACTAAAGCTGACAAATTATTACTTGATATTCTTTAACCTACAGCAAATTTAGCTTTTTGATGTTGATAGGTCAAAATCCTTACCCAAATCTTCACCCCACACATGGACTATAACTGGTTAAAGAATGTCCATTATCACCTTATCAAGCACATGAATCCCATAAATATATATTTTTAAATTAGTCAATTAATTTTACATTTTCAACAAAGGACTGTGATATATGTTATAGCGAATCGACTTACATTGGATCCCAATCCAATAGTGACCTTTATTTTTAGTGTTGCAATTTAATTAATAGTTAATAGAATTCATCTTTGAGTGATTAAACCAAATTAAATTGTGATGTTAGGTGTGCAATGGGCTAGATATTTAATACAATATATGATATTGGACAGCACCTGTTAATTATAATGTCTTAAAAATTACCACAGCACTTCCTATAGCTCAGTGTAACCTTTTCAATTTGTATCAGGTCTGTTCACAGTTTTCATTCTCTCTCCCTCCCAACAGATGATACCTGACCTGCTGAATGTTTTCTGCACCTTCTATTTCAGTTGTCCAGAATCTGGAGTGTCTTGTATCTCACAGCCCCACTATTGTGCCGTTTTTCACCTTTCTCTCCCGCTTTTAATCATCCATATCCCCTGAATCGTTAAGTATCACGAGGGTTTTATCGTCAAATGTCTCGAAATGGAACTATAGAATAGAATAGAATAGAATATGTTTATTGTCATTGCACAAAACTGAGCAACGAAATTCCATTTGCTTGAGATACTTCCACTTCCATGAGATACTTCCAGCAGCACAAAAAGGTTCAGTATATACAGGTATATATATTTTTAAAATAACCAAACAATAATAGTACACAGACAAGAAAAATGCCCCCAAATCTATGCAGGTCGGAGCTTATTTGGAAGTTGTAGTGTTTAATAGCCTGATAGTTATAGGGAAGAATCTGGTCCTGATCTTGGATGTTACAGTTTTCAGGCTCCTATACCTTCTTCCCGATGTGAAATGACAGTGTAGCCAGGGTGGTGTGGGTCTCTGATAATGCTGGCTGCCTTTTTGGGGCAGAGACTCCTATAAATCCTATCGATGGTGGAATTTCCTGTAGGTTTATTCAGATGAGTTGTGACTATGAAGCCCTAGCACCCTCAGCTTGCATTATACCCAATTGTGGTGTCTCTTCTGTCTTGATTTCCATCCTATCATGTTCCCTTTACTCTCTCTACCCCGTCTCCTGCTGTGAGGCAGCAGGACTAACAGTTGCATCACCATGCAAGTGTTATCAAATTAATTGATTGCCTAAAAGAGGGCAAGCAGATTTGTAACTTACAAAGGGAGTTGAATGAATATTATTGTGTAAAAGCTTTTCCCACTGAGAGTAGGGAAGATTCAAACAAGGGGACATGACTTGAGAATTAAGGGACTGAAGTTTAGGGGTAACATGAGGGGGAACTTCTTTACTCAGAGAGTGGTAGCTGTGTGGAATGAGCTTCCAGTGAAGGTGGTGGAGGCAGGTTCGTTTTTATCATTTAAAAATAAATTGGATAGTTATATGGACGGGAAGGGAATGGAAGGTTATGGTCTGAGCGCAGGTATATGGGACTAGGGGAGAATATGTGTTCAGCATGGACTAGAAGGGTCGAGATGGCCTGTTTCCGTGCTGTAAATTGTTATATGGTTATATTATATGGTTATATGTTATATGGTTAATATTAGAAAGGCATTAGCAAAAGAGCAGTGGCACTTGACTAATTGCATTGTTTAGTTTAGTTTAGAGATACAACATGGAAACAAGCCCTTCGACCCTCCAATTCCACGCTGACCATCGATCACTCTATCACACTTGTTCTGTCATCCCATTTTCTCATCCACCCCTGCATTCTAGGGGCAATTTACGGAGGCCAAATAACCTACAAAACCCGCACGTCTTTGGGTTGTGGAAGGAAACTGGAGCACCTGGAGGTAACCCACCCACATGGTCACAAGGAGAATATGCAAACTCCATACAGACAGCACCCAAGGTCAGTAGTGTACCCAGGTATCTGGTGCTGTGAGGCAGCAGCTCTACCAGGTACACCACTATGCCGCTCTATTGCTTTTATTTAAAGAGCCAGCACAGGCGATATGAGCTGAATGGCATTGAGTGCTATGCGATTCCATGATCAGGTTGAGGGGTGATGGATTGAAAAGGAGAGAAGCCTATGCTGCTCTGGCTGTCCAGAGGTTAATGCTGCACATACTGGAAATCTGAAATAAAAGCAGAAGGTCTGGAAATAGTTCAGGTAGCAGTCCAAATTGGAAAATGATTTGGTTCTTTGACTGTTGTCATGAGTTCCGATGGGATGGTGTCTCAGATGCTACCAGATCTGTACTGATTGTCTGAAGAAGAGTCCCGACCCGAAAAGTCACCCATCCACGTTCTCTTGAGATGCTGGCTGATCTACTGAGTTACTCCAGCGCCTTGGGCCCTCTTCCTCTCTGATTGGACTTGGTTACAGGTTCAAGGTTTCACACCTGCTGTCCAACTCCAAATTGCATGTGATGGTATTGGATTCTTATTATCATGCCTATCGAGATATAGTGAATACCTTTGTTTCACGTGCTACCGTGAACAGTTCACACCATACGTGAGTACATCAAGTAGTACAAAAGAGAACATAAATAGTATTGAATTCAATTATACTTTATTGTCCACTGTCTACTCTAGGTACAGTGAAATCCTATGGTTTTGCAAACAATCCGGTTAAATCATACAGTAGACCTCACCTGGGCAGTACATAAATTGTCACCATAATTCTGGCCCCGATAATAGAAACATAGAAATTAGGTGCAAGAGTAGGCCATTCGGCCCTTTGAGCCTGCACCGCCATTCAATATGATCATGGCTGATCATCCAACTCAGTATCCCGTACCAGCCTTCTCTCCATACCCCCTGATCCCCTTAGCCACAAGGGCCACATCTAAATCCCACAACTACCCTCTGTGGCAGAGAGTTCCAGAGATTCACCACTCTCTGTGTGAAAAAAGTTCTTCTCATCTCGGTTTTAAAGGATTTCCCCCTTATCCTTAAGCTGTGATCCCTTGTCCTGGACTTCCCTAACATCGGGAACAATCTTCCTGCATCTAGCCTGTCCAACCCCTTAAGAATTTTGCAAGTTTCTATAAGATCCCCTCTCAATCTCCTAAATTCTAGAGAGTATAAACCAAATCTATCCAGTCTTTCTTCATAAGACAGTCCTGACATCCCAGGAATCAGTCTGGTGAACCGTCTCTGCACTCCCTCTACGGCAATAATGTCCTTCCTCAAATTTGGAGACCAAAACTGTACGCAATACTCCAGGTGTGGTCTCACCAAGACCCTGTACAACTGCAGTAGAACCTCCCTGCTCCTATACTCAAATCCTTTTGCAATGAAAGCTAACATACCATTCGCTTTCTTGCGAAATATTGTTACAACAGGGTTAATGGAACCATCGATAACAACAGTGGGGAACCAGGCCTGCCACCACATGAGGCAGCAGGAGCCCCCCTCCCCCCCCATCAGGTTCCCCCTTCGATCTCAGCAGCCCCCAACCAACTGATGTACTAACCGCAGAGAAAGTGCACATGAAATAACTGCATTGGCCACACGAGGTAGTGCGGGTTTTCAGGAATAAATCGATAGTTTGATAACAATGGGGAGGATGCTGTCACTGGAACTGGTAGTACGTGCTTTCAGGTTTCTGTATTTTCTGCCTGACGGGCGAGGGGAGAAGAGGGAATGACAGGGTGCAGGCAGTTTTTGATAATGTTGGTTGTTTTCCCGAGGCAGTGTGAAGTGTAAATGGAGTCGATGGCTGGTTTGTGCGATGGTCAGTGTTGTGTCCACAACTCGTCAATTTCTTGAGGTCCTGGTCAGAGCAGTTGCCAAACCAAGTATAGTTTAATTTTAGTTTAGAGATACAGCGCGGTAACAGGATCTTTGGCCCACCAAATCACGCAGGCCACCAATCACCTGTTCATACTAGTTCTATGTTATTCCACTTCTCATTCGCTCCCGGCACATTCAGGGCAATCTTACAGGGGCCAATTAGCCGACAAACCCTTGCATCTTTGGGATGTGGGAGGAAACCCTCACGGTCACTGGGACAACAGGCAAACTCCACACAGTCAGTCCCCAAGGTTAGAATCGAACCCAGGTCTCTGGTGCTGTGGCCACTGTGCCGCCCTAGTTGTTATGCATTCCGATAGGTTATTTTAATGCTGCACCTGAGGAAATAGGTAAAAGACATTGGGAACGTGCTGAATTTCTTAAGATGAATTGTCACCTTAAGATGAATCATCACCTTGTAAATACATTGTTTTATTTTTCTCTTGAAGGCAAATGTTATGGTGCAACAGTCTTTTTGAAAGGCTGTGTCAGTTATTTTCACATGGCTGGTAAATTGTTGTCACCTCTGTAAAAGCAGATGAAGGTGGAAGGCAGCCTCAACAATTGAAGAGGAATATTCTTACAATAGGGGGAACATGAGTCAATTGAAGAGGACCTTTTTCGCAGAAGTGCCTAGAGCATGGACGAAACAACAAGCCAGTCATATCTTTAAAATAACGCTGCTCAATTTGCTTGTCAGAGCAAAAATGAAGAGAAAATGTTAACAAAATGCACATGATTCTGGTGGATTGGTTTTAACATAAATAGCAATAATCTGTTACCATTAGCAGGTAGTTAGTAGAACAAAAGACACTGAACCAAAGAGATGGGGAAAAGAGCAAAAAACAAACTGCTGGAAGAACTCAGCAGGTCAGGCAGCTTCTGTAGAGGCAAGGGCTTGCTCAATGTTTCAGGTCTTCTTCCTCTTAACGAGTCCACACATAAGATTAGAAGTTGTTCGGCCAGAGTTTCTTCTTCTTCTTACGAACGAAACATAAACCAAAGGAATAGTTAGATCTCAAGCCGGGTGTTGAGCTGCCAGGTTGTTGTCTCTGCATCAATATCTGCCAGGCCCTGAGCTGCATTTGGTGAGTGGTAGAGCGGGCACTCAGAGATGGCATGGGTGTCCAGAGCTGAACACACTTCTTGGCATCTGCATACAATGATGTCTGTCTTGTCGCTTCTTGTGCATGGGGGTGGAAAGATTGGTGGAAAGTCCAGATCCAACCTTGGTAAGGCCAGCAAAAAGGCCAAAAGGGACTTCTGCTCCAAGCTGGAGGATGAGACAGATGTTCGGCAGCTGTGGCGGGCCTTGAATGCCATCACCTCCTACAAGACAAAATCAGGAGGTAGCTCGAATGTCAGCGCAGCATCACTCCCTGACGAGCTCAATGGGTTTTACGCACGCTTTGATAGGGAGAACACTGATGTGCCTTCCCGATCCCCCATTTGCTGTGATGGTATTTCAGTCACAGTCACAGAGGCTGACGTCAGAAAATCCTTCACAGGGGTGAACCCTCGAAAAGCGCCTGGACCTGATGGCATACCCGGTCGTGTTCTAAAAACCTGTGCGGACCAACTGGCTGGAGTTTTTACGGACATTTTCAACCTCTTTTTTTTCAACCACTTCTGAGGTCTGAGGTTCCCACCTGCTTTAAAAGGGCATCAATTATACCAGTGCCCAAGAAGAGTAAGGTGACGTGCCTCAATGACTATCGACCAGTGGCACTAACACCGGTGGTGATGAAGTGCTTTGAGAGGTTGATCATGAAGCAAATCAACTCCTACCTCAACAAAAACCTGGACCAACTGCAGTTCGCTTACCACAACAGATCAACGGTGGATGCGATCTCGCTGGGTCTCCACTCCGCTCTGGACCACTTGGACAACAAAAACTCATATGTCAGGCTGTTATTTATTGATTACAGCTCTGCATTTAATACAATCATCCCCTCCAAGCTGGTTACCAAACTCGCAGAACTGGGTCTCTGCGCATCCCTCTGCAATTGGATCCTCGACTTTCTCATTCACAGACCACAGACTGTTCGAATTGGTGGAAAGGTGTCAGCCTCGATAACAATCAGCACGGGAGCACCTCAAGGCTGCGTGCTCAGCCCCCTGCTGTACTCACTCTATACTCATGACTGCGTAGCTGGTCATAGTGCGAACTCCATCATCAAGTTCGCTGCCGACACCACTGTTGTGGGATGTATCACTGATGGGGACGAGTCAGAGTATAGAAGAGAGATCGACCGATTGACCAAATGGTGCCAGCACAATAGCCTGGCCCTCAACACCAGCAAAACCAAGGAACTGATTGTGGACTTTGGAAGAGGTAGGATGGGGACCCACAGTCCCGTTTATATCAATGGGTCGATGGTGGAAAGGGTCAAGAGCTTCAAATTCCTGGGCGTGCACATCTCTGAAGATCTCTCCTGGTCCGAGAACACTGATGCAATTATCAAGAAAGCACATCAGCGCCTCTACTTCCTGAGAAGATTACGGAGAGTTGGTTTGTCAAGGAGGACTCTCTCTAACTTCTACAGGTGCACAGTAGAGAGCATGCTGACTGGTTGCATCATGGCTTGGTTCGGCAACTTGAGCGCCCTGGAGCTGAAAAGACTACAAAAAGTAGTAGAAAACACTGCCCAGTCCATCATCGGCTCTGACCTCCCTTCCATTGAGGGGATCTATCGCAGTCGCTGCCTCAAAAAGGCTGGCAGCATCATCAAGGATCCACACCATCCTGGCCACACAGGGGATCTTATTGAACATATAAGATATTAAGGGATTGGACACGCTAGAAGGCAGTGAAACATGTTCCCGATGTTGGGGAGTGCAGAACCAGGGGCAGTTTAAGAATAGGCCATTTAGGATGGAGCACTCATCTCCCCGCTACTCAGGTCAGTAGAAGGTACAGGAGCCTGAAGACTGCAACGTCCAGGTTCAGAAACAGCTACTTCCCCACAGCCATCAGGCAACTAAATCTCAACTAAAACGAAACTAAGTCCAATCCTATCTTTTTCCATGACCATCCGAAAAATATCAGAATAATGTTCAATAGTCACTGACACATCAATTATTTCTCCAATCTCATTTCCCAAGAGGAAATCAGGTGAAGCCCCTCTGATGGAGCTATCTACATACTACTTTAGAAAACTTTCCAGGACAACTTAAATATTCCTGGCCCATCTAATCTCTGAACACTCAGACAGTCCCAGTCAACATTAGGGAAGTTGAAATCACCCACAATTGCAAACCTATCATTCTTGCACCTTTCTCTGATTTCCGTCTATATGTGTAGCTCCCAAATTCCTGCTGATTGTTGGGAGGCCTGTAGTGTAATCCTGTCACAATGATCATCCCTTCCTTATGTCTAAATCCTACCCATATAGCCTCTCGGATATGTCCCCCAGAGACTTTCTGAGTACTGTTGTGATGTTCTCCCTAAAACACACCTCCCTCTCTTCCTGTACCTTCACCTTGATCACACCTGTCGCCTTTGTACCCTGGAACAATTGAGCTTCTAATCCTCTCCATTCCCCAACTATGTTTCCACAATAGCTGTAATCTCACAATCTGTGCTCTGGGTTAATCTGTCTCACTGACAGGCTTCCTGCATTAGAGTAGCTTGGCTGGCGTTGAGGGATACTCCAAGTCAGATCCTTCCTTGACCGTCGGGATCTCATTGCCAGTGCACACTGCCCTAGGGATGGCTGCTACGGAGAGGGGACAATTGCCCACCTCTTCGCAGAGTGTGGATTTGCAAAGAAAGTTTGGAGAATGATGCAAGGGTCCTTGTCACGGTTTATCCCGAACAGCTCCGTAGCAGAGGAATCTCTGATTTACGGACTGTTCCTATGGACACATTCGGAAAAGGATGTCAAGTGCTGCTGGAATGTCACCAACTCGGTGAATGACTGCCTTTGGTTTGCCCGAACCTTGTTAGCCTCCCAGCAGAGCAGGATGTCCGTCAGGGAACGTTGCCGACAAACCCATTCCAGACTGCGGGAGTACGTGCTGAGGGACACAATGATGCTTGGTGCAGTCTATGCCAAGGCTCTGTGGGGGGGCATGGTCTGGTGGAGACCCCCTCAAACAAGGGAAGGGATATCCCCCCAGTGGGGGCAGATGAGTGGCAAGGATGCCTGGTGCAATGATAGTTATGGAACACCACCAAATGCAATGCTATTGAATGTATGTAGAGCCACTGAAGAGTTTTTGCAGTTCTTGTGTTGTCTTTTTTTTATTCTGAATAAAATTTATTTTTGGAAAAATAACGAGTGTGAACATCCGTCTGTCCAGTGCAGGTGCGATGATCTCAGGCACATAGGCTCAGGCAAACACACCAAAAATAAATTAGACATCAATCATATGCAATTTCTAAAAGAAATAAGACTGTGCAAAACCAAGACACGAGTATGCAGTTGATAGAATATGAAACACTACAAGCACAGGAACAGGCCCTTTGGCCCATCATGTTTGTACCGAGCATGATGCCAAGTTAAACTAATCTCCGCCCGCGCATGATCCATATCCCTACTTTCCCAGCATATCCATGTGCTTATTTCACAGCATGTTAAATTCACCTCTCATATCTGCCTTTACTACCACTCCTGGCAGTGTGATCTAGGCACCCACCATCCTCTGTGTAAAATAACTTGCCCCACGCATCTCCTTTAAACTTTGCCCCTCTCATTTTACAGCTGTGCCCTTAGTCTTTGGCTCTTCGGGAAAAGGATTGTAATTGGATACCTTATCTAGTACAAAGACATTATTAGAGATAAAAGTCCATCGTAATTTACGGGATGGACCATAGTGTACTGGATTTTCATTGGTCTACATTTGACCATGAAAGCTTGCACTATGCATCTGGAGCGGTCGAATTTATTACCACATGCACAAGGCACAAAGTACAATAACATTCTTGTTTGCAGCAGCATCACAGATACATGAAGTCAGACAAAAACATTAATTATCCATGAATTCCCAAGACAGTGGAAAAAAAGACTGTTAAATAGAAACCACAACATTACACAGATGAAACTGAGGGGTTTATCTTATAGAGTTATAAAATATCATGAGAGAATAACTCGGGTGGATCTTTACCCAGGATAGGGGAATCAAGAACCAGAGGACATAGGTTTAAGGTGAGTGGGGAACAAATTAATAAGAAAACGAGGGGCAACTTTTTCACTGATATGGAATGTGTTGCCAGAGGAGATAGTTGAGGCAGGTACTTTATCAGCATTTAAAAGACACTTGGAGATAGGTATGTGGCAGGCAAATGGGACTAGCTTAGATGGGGCATCTTTGTCAGCATGGACAAAGTGGGCTGAAGGGCCTGTTTCTGTGCTGTGTGACTATGACCGTACCGTTAATACAAAACACATTCAGAAAAACAAGTCTATAATGGTGTTCAAAGTGGTCCGTGGTGTTCCATGGCTGTGGTAATTCTCAAATCACCAATTAAAGGTTTTCATGTTCTCTGCAATCTCTCCAATTTTGCTGTGGTAGGAAGGTTCGGGCCTCAGATGCTGTGTACATGATATTTTGTACAGGGATGTTACAGCATAGTTCAGGAACACAGGCTCTTGATGCTGCACAAAACTAACCTCAACTATGAACATATATGGACCGTCTTTGATTGCACTATGGACTACGTTTTCTTTTGCACTAGTATTGTATTAAAATTGAATTAAAATACTCAACTAATATTTTGATATGGTGGTGGCTTGAAGAGTTTTATATAGGCCAGTGGAAGTGTGGGGAATAGTGGGATGTGGATGAGAACAGGCAGATGAGAACAGTTTAACTTGGCATCATGCTCAGCACAAACATTGCGGGCCGAAGGGCCCGTTCCTGTGCTGTACTGTTCTATGTCAGTATTGTAGCTATTAGTAAAATGAACAATCAACACAATCTCTGCAAATGGAGATGTTTGGATATATTGTGTAGGAAAGAACTGCAGATGCTGATTTTGTATCGAAGATAGACACAAAAAGCTGGAGTAACTCAGCGGGACAGGCAGCATCTCTGGAGAGAAGGAATGGGTACGTTTCGGGTCGAGACCCATGTTCAGCCTGATTGTTTGGACGTTATTTTACACAGAGAGTGGTGGGGGCCTGGAACACATTGCATGGAGAGGTGGTGGAGGCAGATACCATAGTGTCCTTTAAGAGGCGTTTAGAGACACATGTGAGTGCGGGGAATAGAGGCAGATGGATCATGTGCAAGCTGATAACTTGGCATCCTATTCAGCACAAACATTATGGGCCGAAGGCCCCGTGCCTTGTATTGTCCTTATTAATGTATTTGTTTTGTTTATGTATTATCTGTGTCTGTTGCGTATACAGGCCTGTCATGCTGCTGCAAGTAAGAATATCGCTCCATTAACGGTACATATGACAATGAAACACTCTGGAGATGCAAACTTTTGGGAGAACACGCGGCTGGGGGGGGGTTAGTTTTGTCAATGTTTGTCACACATTTGTTTCAGTTTGTGTAACTAAATAACGTGCAGCGCCGCCCGTTGTTTGCTACACTTGCAACACATGGCGAGAGGGTGTTACGTAACATGAGGTTGGAGGCATGAATGCGGCAATGTTTGTGTACGTTCAGCGCTCTGGATGGTTTGGAATTGGCTCACAACATCTCACCGCCATTCCGTTGCAATTGCAACCCACGTTGTGGCTTGGAGAGGGGATATGTTGCTGCTGCTGCTGCTGCCTTGATGTTTTTGAGCGCTGTGTTTGATGCAGGGAGGAGTTTACAGCTGGGCTGGGTAGATTAGGGGAGGTGTGCGCGAATATTGAGACATGACGGGGCTTGGCTTTGAGTTGACACTCCAGCTTCGCCCGCTGTCGAACCCACGCTTCATTTCCTGAAACTTTTTTTTTTCCGCTCTTGCCTCCAACCGGACAGACGGATGTTTACACTCGATTTGGACCCGAGCCTAACCAGTTGCAATCTGTGCACTCTGACTGACTTTGGTGCCCGCTCGCAGATCGATAGGAAATAGCAAAGCAGGGGTGGATTAAAACACAGAATTGCCCCTTTAAAACAAAGCTCTCTCTCTCTCTCTCACACACACACACACACACACACTCAATGTGCATTTGTTTTCTTTTTGGAGAGCCTCTTGATTGGGAACTGCGATCCTCACGTGTGCAGGACGAGGAGATATTAATAAACATCTAGCAGGCGTGGAGCTGGTTTGGAGCTGGCAAGAGGACGCGGGTCGCTCCCGTGTGTGCATCGGGGAATTCAGTGCATCGCCCCCCGTGTCGGTGGTCGCTGCAGCCCGGCACAGAGACACAGAGAGAGGGAGGAGGAGGAGGTTTCAAAGCACCAGAGGACCCTCGGAAGGGGAGGCAACTTAAAGGAAGCTTCCTCGCTTCGCATCATCCACCGAGGTGTTGCGCTGCGCTGCGCCGCGCCGCTGTCAACAAGGGTTTGGCAGGTTGAAGGCTCGCCGTCTCTGCACCACCAGCCCACACATGGGAAGTACGGTCGTGGACACGGGCAAGAAGAAAGGGGGGATGAAGAGAAACAAGCGGCGTATGTTGCGCCTCAATATCCCGGTAAGATAATGGTGTTGGGTGAGACCCACCCGCCCGGGGTTAGTAATACTGATGCCTCTTAGGCCAGTGAGTGTTGGGAGTGGAGGGCTCGCTGGCCGCTGAATAAGGGGGTTGTTGGTAAAGATACTAGAGCAATAGTATATTTGGTTGTTGGTGCAAAATCCTACACGGGGGAGGGAAGGAAAGGTCTAAGAGGACCCCCACCCCCCCTAAAACACACACACACACACACACCAGCTTACCCCACACCTCACCTTTACAGGGCCAATTACACACCAGGACAACAAAGTGCTTCACATCGGGAGACCAGACCCGTCTATTAAATAAAACACATAAATCAAACCCAAGTCCATCAAAAATAGCAAAATCAGTGAGTGAAACAGACTTAACGGAACGACACGGGGTTTCGAATTGAGATGGTACTACTCTGATCTTTTTGACTGAAGATCTGAGAGGGAGAAGGAGTGAAGTAGGGAAAAACAAATTCAACATTGGAACGAAGTGACCTGCAATGGAATTTAGTAGGTGGCGTCTGAGAGTGAAATCGGAGAAACTGAATGGTTTTCATTCTTTTTTAATGCAAATTTAAAATGCAGCAGTAATTTCTACAGAGTTATTTTTTTTTTAAACACAGTGGAGGGAGTGGGTACTAATTTTCCCTTTTGAATGCAAAGCCCCTCCGGAGGGAGAGGCAGTGACCGGCTGAGTCATGTGTGAATCTTGGTGGTATGTGGGAGTGGAGGAGCAAATCCATCCGAGTTTTTACTTTCATACCAGGTATTTAAATCAAATGCCATTCCAGGGGAAGAAAGCATGCCTTAACATCCAAAGGCAACTGGGGATTGAATATTGTGGCCCTTTTTATTCATGTGTTGGAGGATGCAAGTTGTGTGGAAAGTGGGGAGCTGAAAATGAGGTGGACAATATGTAGAAACAAGGTGTGAAGACAAAGATAGACACAAAGTGGTGGAGTAACTCATAAGTTCATAAGGTATTAGGCCATTCGGCCCATCAAGTCTACTCTGCCATTCAATCATGCTTGATCAATCTTGCCCACTCAATCCCATTCTCCTGCCTTTCCCCATAACCACTGGCACCCATACTAATCAAGAATCTATCAATCTCCACCTTACAAAACAATTGACTTGGCCTCCACAGCCGTCTGTGGCAATGAATTCCACAGATTCACCACCCACTGACTAATGAAATTCCTCCTCATCTCCTTTCTAAAGGTACGACCTTTAATTCTGAGGCTATGACCTCTGGCCTGAGACTCTCCCACTAACGGAAACATCATCTCCACATCCACTCTATCCACGCCTTTCTCTATTCAGCAGATTTCACTAATAGAGGGTCAGGCAGCTTCTTTTGAGAACAAGGATTGGTGACATTTTGGGTCGGGAGCCTTCTTCAGACTGCCTGACCCGCTGTGTTACTTCGGCACTTTATGTCTATCTTACCTAGAAACAATGAACTGGTTTATAGAATAAAGGGGCACAAAAAGCTGGAGTAATTCAGCGGGTCGGGCAGCATCCCTAAAGAAGGGCCTTGACATGAAATGTTCCCAATCCATGTTCTCCAGGGATGTTGCCTGACCCGCTGAGTTACTCCAGCACTTTGTGTCTTTTTTTAAAAAATGGACAATACATTGTGCCATTATTCTCCTCCTCTAATGTGTCTCCCCTCACACTGGAGAAGGTATTTACTTAAAAGTTTGGCACTTTGGCAGAGTATCATCTGTTTTTATTTCATTTGGGCAACCATGATGCAGAGGGTAGTATTGATGCCTAAACAGTGCCCAGAGATCCTGTTTCTATCCTGACCTCGGGTGCTGTCTGTATGGAGTTTGCATGTTCTCACAGTGGGGCTTTCCTCGGGGTGCCCCACTTTCCAAAGACGGGTTTGTATGTTCTTGGTTTATTGGTCCTCCAAAATTTTCCAAATGGAATTTAAACTGCAGGTGGTGATGTTAATTGCCCTAGTGTGTAGGGAGTGGATGAGAAAGTGGAGCAATAGAGAACAGTGGGTCCAAGGTGTTCCGGTTACCTACCGCATACCAAAGACTGCAGAATAGTAGGTTAATTGACTTCAGCAACTTGTCGTAGGCTAAAACTAGTGTATGGGTGATCATTGGTTGGTTTGGGCACGGTGGGCCGAGGGTCCTGTTTTTCCAATCTGTATCTCTAAAACTAAACGAAAAAGTGTAAATGGGTGATCGGTGATCGGCGTGGAGCAGTGGACCAAAGGGCCTGTCTCTTAACTACAACAAATATTCCCTGAGGGATATGTCTGAGAGGTTGGTCATCGTTACTGTGTGTAATAGTGGTGGCTCCTAAGCAATGACCTTGCCCTATAGGGACTTTGCAGCAGCTGCATCCCTCACCAGGTAGTCCTGTGGATATGCAAGACTGCAGCACTCTGAGGTGTTGGGAAGGAACTGCAGATCCTGGTTTAGATTGAAATTAGACACAAAAAGCTGGAGTAACTCAGCGGGTCAGACAGCGTCTCTGGAGAACACTGATAGGTAACTTTTCGGGTCGGTTTGTCTCAGTGTGTACTCGTAGAACATTCATCAGAGGACCAGGCTTTTCAGCATGTCATGCCCATGCTGAATGTGATGCCAAAATAAAACAATCCCCCCCCCCCCACTGACTGCATACAATCCATCCCCCCCCCCCCCCCCCCCCCCCCCATTCACTGCATTTACAACATGGGTGCAGGCCCTTCGGCCCAGCACATCACATACTTCAAATTCCTCCATTCATATGTCTACCGATAAGCCTCTGAAACGCCGTTGCACCTGCTTCCAAAGCTGCATTGTTATTCCGCACTCCATAGGGGGAATGGGAATACAGCTGGACCTCGACAAATGCTGTCTCACCCTTATTCAGAGAGCAGATCGTAACTTTATTAAGTATCTTCATAATTTATGAATTGACGGAAGTGTAATAAAGGTTGAAGATGTGGGAGTGAAGAGTGTTTGATTGTCGTATGTACTGATGATGGAACCATTTGTCTGAGATGCAGTGTAGTACTTACTGTTAACTCCGTGTGACTGGCAACTCACTGTCTGATTCATTGTTGATATATTTTCTCGTTTTTTTTTCTGTTTTAAAATGGCATTGCATATGTTGCTTTAAAAGAGATATATTTTGATTATTGTTGCTGGCATGTCGCCAAATTAAAATTGCGCCATGTGTGAAATAATAGGAACACGTATGACGCTCTCCTAAAGTCAGTGTATACCTGCGCTCAAGTTAGACTGGACTATCATAGAACATAGAGTGATACTACACAAGAACAGGCCCTTTGGTCCACAATGTCCATGCTGAACATGTTGCCAAGTTCAACTAATTTCCTCTGCTGTCATGTGATGTCTTAAATGCCACGATTGTATCTGCTTCTACCACCACCCCTGGCTATGTGTTCCAGGTACCCACCACTCTTTTTTTAAGTCCCTCGCTCATCTTCATTTAACTTTGCCTCTGTCAACTTAAAGCAATGGCATCTCGTCTTTGACATTTTAGTTGGTGTCTGATTTTTTTTTATTATCTGTCAGATTCTTTTAACAATGTTTATTGTTAATTACTGCCACGTGGATTGTAAAGTGTACATTTCTAGAGTGGAGAATCGCAGAAAAATATAGAAGCAGAGAAATGGCCATTCAGTCCTTCTAGCCTGCTCCATTAGTCAGTACTATCATGGCAGACCCGTTAATCCACGTGTTATCTATTCCATGATATTGAAAGCCAATATTGTCAAGTTTTGCTCAGCTCAAATTAGAAAAAGCGGGAAAAACTCAGGAGGTCAGGCGGCATCTGTGAAAAGTGAATGTTTCAGATGGACGATTATTTGTCAGAACTGGGAAGATATCACTTATGTTAGAACATGCATGATATTGCCTTGAATGTCATCAGCCATGCATGATTTTGCCCTGAATGTCTTGGACCAGGTGTTATTTTGCCTTGAATGGCATGCTACAAGTGTTTTTTTATTTTCTTTCACATTTTTCTCTCCTCTTCACTCTTGCCCCACATGTTAGCTCATGATTTCATTTTACTGCTTCACATGTTGACTGATCGCTGCATTTCTTTGAGTATCTTTGGCTGCAATTCAAAGGCATTTCTGTTGGCTGGAGAGCTCTGAGATAGCCTGAAAATTAGAGAGGACCGTGATCAACACTTCTTTTTCACTTGTTTATGGGTTAGAAGCAAACAAAATATTCCTGGGCCAGATGCCACTTGTGTCCTGAGGCTGGAGGGGGTGGAGGAAATCTACAGGATACAGACTGTAGTAATCACATATTTGTTCGGTCTAGTAATTGAGATTAGAAACTGGCAATATAATTCCAGTGTTTAAACCATGATAAATTAAACCTGGTTAACTATAACTACATGAATTAGTCAATGATTCTTTACAATCACATGTACTGAGATATGGTGAAGTTCTTTTTTTTGCGTTCAGTTCAGTGTTACTATACATAAACGCAATCCCAGATTAAGTACAAAGTTTAGATTAGTTTAGAGATACAGTGTGGAAACGGGCCCTTCGGCCTCTGACCACGATCACCCGCATGCCAATTCCATCCTACACACTAGAGAGACAATTTACAGAAGACAATTTTAACCTACAAACTTGCATGTCTTTGGAATGTGGAAGCAAACTGGAACACTCGAAGAAAATCCACATGGTCACATGGAGAATGTACGAACTCTGTACAGACAGCGGCTGTAGTCAGGATGGAACCCGGGTCCCTGGTGCTGTAAGGCAGAGCTCTACCGCTGTGCCGCCCGCCCAAAGTATATAGAAATAACCCACTGAGGCCACATACCAGAGTAACCCAGGTTTTTAATGCCATTTTCAAAGTCCAAACTGCAGCTGGCCTTAAAGGGCGTCACCTCGAAATAACAGAATGTAATAAAACTTTGCTATGAAGGATGTTATGTGAGATTCTGACCACTAATGACTTGGTAAGAAATGTGAATAACAGAATCTTTAAAATGGACAAATCTTTCACTATTGGGTATGTTATAAAACTACAGGGAAATGGCCCTTTGGCCCATCTCGTCCATGCTAACCAAGATGTCCATTTATGCCCGCCCCATTTGCCAGTATCCCTCTTCCAGAAATCCAAATACACCGAGATACATTGAAGTAGAAACAATGCAAATATAAAGCAGAATGTGGAATTCGGTGAGAAATTGGATTAAAAGTGAGTCAGACTGGAGCAGTGACTGAGGGGCCTGAATGCCAAGCATGTTTGGAGTAAATACAGAAACTGAACAGTGTGCCAGCATACCAGATGGTAGTTGACCTGTGAAATGATGATGTCTCAGATCAATCTTCATATATTTGGGCACCACATCAAATATTCTTTTTGTTCCATTCCATTGAAAAAGAATCCAGGACTGACGTAGTCTCATACTGTCCTAACGCTAATTGAGACGCAAGGAGCTGCAGAGGCTGGAATCTGGAGAAAAGCACAAAGTTGTGGAGGAACACAGCGGGTCAGGCAGCATCGGTGGAGGAATTTCTTTAGCCAGGGGGTGGTGAATCTGTGGAATTCACTGTTACAGATGTGGCGGAGTGGGTTTTTTTTTGTCATTGGGCTTTTTTTTAAAGCGGAGATCAATAGCGGCTCTTGATTAGCAAGGGTGCCAACGGTTACAGGAAAAAGGCAGGAGAATGGGGTTGTGTGAGAGAAATAGATCAGTCATGATCGAATGGTGGAGCAGACTTGATGAGCCGAATGACTTAATTCTGCTCCCATGTCTTATGATCGCTGGGGGGAATCATCATCATCATCGGCGGTGCGTGGTGGTCACTCGAAACGAGTATGACTGTCCTCTTTTGGGAAGACACCTGTGCGTGACTTTGTTTAACGTGGGGAGACTGGTGGGGACGGTCCTTGAGATCAGGGGTGCACAGACAGCCACCACACTAAGGTTCCTTGTCAGATCTGGGCCAGGCCAAATCTCCCCATTCAAAGCGAGGTGGCATGGAGTGCCCAAGACCACAGTGCGCACCAGGGCGGGGACCCGTGGTTTGCTGCTGCAGCCTGCCATCCGCCGGCGGCGGATGAGCCGTTGTGACACTAGCCACTGAAGTCAGCCATCATCCTCCGCCTGTTCCACCGTTGAGGTCTTGGTTGGATTGCTCTTTGTCAGAGACCTCCCCCTCGACCTTACCGCCATGGGTGGTCCTACCAGGAGCATAACTCCAGACGGCATCGCTCTCAGGATCTCAGGACCACACAAGCTTCTCCACCACGACAAGGTGACAAAAGGAACGTATGGGCAGAATCTGAAGAAGGATGTCGCTTACCCATTCATTCCACAGATGCTGCCTGATCTACTGAGTTACTTCAGCACTTAGTTTTTATCCTTATTCTAATTCTTAATGAAAGAAATTGTCACCAGAATTATAATGATCTAACTATAACATTACAACAAATTGGAGAAATAGCATGAATGGAGGATGGGGTTAATCTGATACATCTTATACATCTGATGAGTAAATGTTTCAAAAAATATTATTACCTATTGAATTCTGTAAGAGTAGGTTCCGGGATGAAGATTCTGGGATATTGTATAAAGACTGCATCACACACGGAATTGTACTTCAATGAACACAGAGGGTGGTGGGTATATATGGAACGAGCTGGAAGTGAAGGTAGTTGAGGCAGGTATTATAACAACATTTAAAAGACATTTGGACTGGTACATGGATAGGAAAAGTTAAGAGGGATATGGGCCAAACATGGAAAGACGGGACTAGTGTAGATAGGGCATCTTGGGCGGCATGGAAAACTTGAACCAAAGTGTCTGTTTCCATGCTCTTTGACTCTGACTGTATGACTAATGAAAAGGAAGCTCATAGATATATTGACGCTGTGCCAAACATGAGGAAATCATTGAGAGGATTTAAAAGGTCAGCGTTTATCAGGCACAGGGCATACTTGTCATATATTCAATAGTCAAGTTGAATATGTTGCAGATAATTTCTGTATACATGTAGGTTTGTATCCACTTTTAATCTTGAAAGGCAAAAGAAACTGCAGAAGCTGGTTTATAAAATTAGACACATGTGCTGGAGTAACTCAGCTGCCCAAGCAACATCTCTGGAGAACATGGATTCCAAAGGGTTCCGACTCAAAACATCAGCCATCCATGTTCTCCAGGGATGCTGCCTAACCCACTAAGTTACTCCATCAGTATTTTTTAATATAAAGACACACACACACACGCGCATGCGTGTGTATGTGTGTTTGCCTGATATACACAGACGTATGGCAGGGCTGCCAACTCTCACGCTTTGAGCGTGAGCGTCACGCATTTCAGCCAATTCTAACGCCCTCACGCTGATGACAGAATTCTCACGCTGTCTTCAGTCCCTGCACAGCTCCGCTAAAGGGCCATTGCTGCACAGTTTGTCTCTTTGCACCACATGAAGCGATCTGTACGGTCTGGGGAAGCGAGTCGGTTGGCGGCTGTGAGTGACGTTGCGTTTCTTCTCTTCTTTCTTGTTGGATGTGCAGCCGCCGACAACATGAAGCAGGCGGAGATGGAACTAACCAGGTGAATCAGTTGTAAAACATGGGGGGGGAGGGGGGACCACAATGAGGCCAAACATCTAGGACAGGGTTTGGCAACCTACGGCACACGGGCCGAATCCGGCCCGTAACCCGAAAAACTGTTTTTCTCAATTCGTTTTCGCTGGGTCGGGGCAGGCGAGCCGACCTGGGAATTGCAGTCAGTCCCTGGGATGCGAGTTGATCTGGGAACTGCAGCCAGTGCTTGGGATGCGAGCTGATCTGGGAACTGCAGCCAATCCCTGGGCACACAGAATGCCAACTTGATTATTATGGACAAATTGGGCCAGCCATGTACATGTTGTAAAGCTCTGACTCTATGCAGATCTGAATGAGCTTAGAATGACCATTTAAGCAAAATTGCCCCCACTTTTCCCATTTTGATTCTTGAGATTAATATCCCTTTGCTCTGTTAACAGCGTTAAAGTACTTATGAGGTCGAGTCAGGAAAGGGTACATGTTATTTTTTTTTTTAGTTTGCTTTAATTTGTTAGTTGATTGTTGGTTGACTGCCATAATTTCTGAAATGGTCTTAAAGTAACTTAACTGTTATAAAGCAGTAATAAGTGATTTTTGTCCAAGCAATTGGAACTTGCATAAAATGTTTGCATTAGCAGCAGGACTGCCAACTCTCACGCATTGAGCGTCAAGAGTCACGCATTTCACAAAATTCTCACGCTCTCACGCTGATCACAAATTTCTCACGCTCAAAAAACTGCAGGTGCTGGAAGTTCAAAATAAAGCAAAAAATGTTTTAGAGGTGAGTAAAAACCATGAGGGGAATATAAGGTCTTTTTCCCGGGATATGTGATTCAAGAACAAGAGGGCATTGGTTTAAAACAGGGCTGTCAAACTACCAGCCTGCGGGATGATTTTGGGGGGAAAAAAAAGTTGTTTAGTTTCTCCCGTGCAGATGGTGTGATAGGTGAGACACGGCGGTGGTCCCAGCACTAACCACCCCCCCCTTCCCCCCCGAGGCACGGCACAAACCTCCCACCCTCACCTCCGGCGGCTCTTTGTCCGTCGGCCGCTCTGTCCACACCCCATGGAGTTTTAACCCCGACCCGGAGCCAGGAGCGGACCGGGTGAGTGGGTTTGTCGGTGCTGCCTCCGGAACCGCGGGGAAGAATCTCCGGCTAAGGCTCCGCTCAGCTCCGATGCCCGACCCCCGGGTCACTGACCCTCACCTCCCCCGGACCCCAGCTGGACAAGGAGCTCCTGGGCCGGCCCGCATTCCTGGGGGAGGGGGGAGGGAAACGCTCCCCGGACATGGCCAAGTCTCCGCTCACTCCGGATGTTGCGGCCGCTTCACTGACACACACAAGATTTAAAGGGATATAGGCCAAATGCGGATAAATTGGCCTAGTTTAGATGGGGCATCTTTGACCTGCATGAATAAGTTGGGATGAAGGTCCTGTTTCCATGCTGTAAGACTATGACACAGTGTAGAAAGGGTGCAATTGTTCTGGCGAGGATGCAAGGGCGATTTATAAAGATTTTGGCAGGGCTGGAATTTATTTTTCATTTTGAAGAATGTGTTCCCTGCAGCAAAGGAGGTGAAGATAAAACTTAGTTGAGGTGAATAATATTATGAGAATAGGACCTATTTTGCTTAAGAAATAGTGTAGGAAGGAATTATTGATGCTGGTTTAAACTGAAGATAGACACCAATAACTAGAAAAACTCAGCAGGACAGGCAGCATCTCTGGAGAGAAAGAATGGGTGATGTTTCAAGTCGAGAACTTCAGACTGAAGAGGTTGAAAACCAGCCATAAAACACAATGACTGGAGATGTGTGTTATCCAACTAAGGGCAGAAATCAGAATCATGTGTTCATCTTTATTGACGTGACACCATAATAAAATATATTACAGAATAAATAATTTAATGGGGTGGCAAGGTGGCGAAGTGGTAGAGTTCCTGACTTACCACCACATGGGTTTTCTCTGGATATTCCGGTTTCTCCCATATCCAAAAGAAGTGCAGGTTTGTAGGTTAATTGGCTTCTGTAAATTGTCCCTGGCGTGATGGATGGAACTGGTGTATGATAGATTGCTGTTCGTTGTGGACTTAGTGGGCTGAAGGGCCTGTTTCCATATATATTTTTTACATATATATCTTAATTTCATTGAACCATATATGATTGAATATGTGACATTATTTTTGTCTTGTTTCTATAGTCAAAGGGTAAGGTTGATTGATTTATTTGTGCAGAACAGCAATGGAAGTCCGACTCTTGCCTTGTTTCTCTGTTTTTCTCTATATATATGCATAACAGCATGAATATAATCTGATATCCATACATGAATATAGGCATTCATGTGCTGCACCTGTTGATCAGAGCCTGGCTCTATTGTGGAATGTAATTAGGAATGTAATTTAGCCTAACCTTATTCATGCCTAATCCAATTTAAAGCATAAATGTTGCATTCAAGTGTAAGTTAAAAGACTCGCTACAGTATGCACCAGATTGCACAATTTCAAGCTGAAAAATGCAAAAGCTCCCTACCATGGGAGGGGGGACACCCCCCTTCCACACCCTCCCCCCCCCCCCCCCCCCCCCCCCCCCCCCCCCCCTCCCCCCCCCCCCCCCCCCCGCTTCTTCCACACACCACCCTCCCCCCCCCCCTTGCTCGCTACACTCCATCGCAATTTCTCACTCTCAACTCTCAACCAATGTTGCCAGCCCTGCGTATGCATACATTTCTGTGTGTGTATATGAATAATTCTCCAAGCAAATCCTCATGATACTTATATTGATCCTAATAGCTGCCTTGGGCTCTGTCTCTCGGAGTCTCAATCCATTTTGTGACAAGATAAGTGCTGCTCCACTGTGAATGTATGAGTGCCTCGTATAAAGATACCAGAATGCTTTATTTACTGAGTATATTTCCAAGAAATACATTTGTTTCCACTAAGGTTGGGCGTAAAGTAAAAGTAGTGGGCTATTTTCCTGTTGTGATTTTTTTTCCTTATTCATTGGCATGTCATGGAGGCTGCTGGCAATTTCTATTCACATCATTAATTGTCCCTTGATCTGAGTGATTTGCAAGACTCTGTCAGCGGAGAGTAAACGGTCAAGCACATTGCTGGAGTTAGAACAAAGCTAAAGAGCAACAACCTGCCTTAAATAGCAGGACTAAACCAGCTTTGTCCTTATGACAATCTGATACTAGAAATTTAATTTTAGCCTTTTCATTAAATAAATTTACTGCGATGGTGAGACTTGAACTTGTCTTTCTGGATCAATTGCTTTATTTTATACATACATTTCTGTCGGACTCTTTACTAGGCCTGCCTTTGTTGGAGTTGCAACAAAGTCCAAGGCCTTACTTCCATGTATTGGATGACATCTGCCGTTTATCAGCTGATTCAGTTTCCCACATCATGGTTGCTGAACCCGTTTCTACTAACTTTGTAAATTTGAACGGTCTGGAAGTCCCCCTATTCTTGTTCTTCTGAGATGCTGCGTGACCCGCTGAGTTACTCCGACACTTTGCCTCTTTCCTTAATTGCTGAAGATGGAAGCCACGATCTCCTTTGTCAAGAATGAATTTTCCGCATGAATTTTTTAAATTCTGGTCCTTTTGTCCGGGCAGATTCTTTCATGGCTTGTGTCATTCTCCGTCTCCTTGCTTTACAAATACTGGATTGTCCCCCCTCAGCTCTCTGGCTCTCAATCCCTCGTGTTTTAACGCACGGTTCAAACCATGGCCACTAAGTTGAAGTGATAGACTAGGGGTGGCCACAGTGACGTAGCTGTGGGGTTACTGCCTCACAGCTCCAGAGACCCAGGTTCTATCCTGAATACAGGTGCTGTCTGTACGGAGTTTGTATGTTCTCCCTGTGACCGCACAGGTTTTTTCCAGGTACTCCTGTTTCCTCCCACACTCCCAAAAAGCACAAGTTTGTAGGTTAATTGGCATCGGGAATACTGTGTAGGATAGAGCTAGTATATGGGGAGATTGTCAGTCGGTGTGGACTCAGTGGGCTGAAGGGCCTGTTTCCATGCTGTAAGTCAGAAACGCTATAGGTGCTTTGTTTAAGATAAACAGTAAATTTTGTTTAACAGCAGATTAAAAACAAACCCTTGCAGCAGTGAACCCACGGGGTGAGAAATTGCCCGGGGGCATGTTCATCCATCCAGCTGTTACCCGCTCTTGGCATTGTGCCTGGGGAAGAGACAGGAAAGTGTGACTGCTTTCACTCACTGCATTGAAGCAGCAATTGATAAATGGGATGAGTCATCCAGCCACTTTCCTTCAAAATCTTTCCAGCAGTGCTAGCCATTGCATTGTCATTCCACAGACACTTGTACCACACAATTGTGATGCTTCTGCACCCAAGGTCATTGCATGCTTTTAGTTTAATTTAGAGATGCAGCGCGGAAACGGGCCCTTTGGCCCACCGAGCCCGCACCGACCAGCGATCCCGCATGCCAACACTGTCCTGCACACCAGGGACAATTATCAATTTTACCAAAGCCAATTAACCTACAAACCTGTACGCCTGGATTGTGGGAGGAAACCGGAGCTCCCGGAGAAAGCCCACGCAGGTCACAGAGAGAACAGTACAGCCAGCACCAACAATTGCAGGAAGATTATTCCCGATGTTGGAGAAGTCCAGAACTAGGGGTCACAGTTTAAGGATAAGAGGGAAATCTTTTAAGACCGAGATGAGAAAATCATTTTTCACACAGAGAGTGGTGAATCTGTGGAATTCTCTGCCACAGAAGGTAGTTGAGGCCAGTTCATTGGCTATATTTAAGAGGGAGTTAGATGTGTCCCTTGTGGCTAAAGGGATCAGGGGGTATGGAGAGAAGGCAGGGATGGGATACTGAGTTGGATGATCAGCCATGATCATATTGAATGGCAATGCAGGCTCGATGGGTCGAATGGCCTACTCCTGCACCTAATTTCTATGTTTCTGTGTAATGAGGATCGAACCCAGATCTCTGGCGCTGTCGGCAGCAACTCTACCGCTGCGCCATCCGTGCTGTTCTACAGCAAGCTATGCTATCTGCTTGTAAATGAACTATCTAACTTTATCCATTTGTTTTATTCACCTTCTCCTCCGATTCCTCTGCTGCTGCCTGGCGCTAATCTCCTATAGCCCCACAACCCACTGAGATGTGGAAGCAATGGAACTGCAGGTGCAAGATTACCCAAAAAAAGGACACGCCCTGCTGGAGTAACTCAGCAGGTCAGGCAGCATCTCTGGAGAATATGGAAAGATGACATTTTGGGTCCTTTTGTCTTTCACCTGTTGTTTCATCGCTGGCCTTTGCCTACCATCTGCCTATCACCACCCACACCCCCCTTACTCTTTGTTAACCTTTACCTGTCAGGGTTTGTGCTGCACTTCCTCTCTTCCAGCTTTAATTCCCTCACACTCAGTCTGAAGGGCCCTGACCCGCAATGTCACCTTTCCATGGTCTCCAGAAATGCTGCCTGCCCACTGAGTTACTCCAGCACCTTATGTCCTTTTTTTACAATCCACTGAGTTGTCTAGTTTTTACCTCATTCGCATTGCCCCTCAGCTCAAGGTCCATTTTCCATCCATTAACTTGCTTCTGAGAAGCTGCTGCTTGAGAAGCTGCTGCTTAACAAACCATTGCTCTTGTGATTTTTGACTTTAGAATATGTGGAAACAGGACCACTGAGTCCGCACCGACCAGCAATCACCCCGTGCGCTAGCACTACCCTGCACACTCAGGACAGTTTACAATTTTAATTGAAGCCAATTAACCTCCAAACCTGTACATCTTTGGAATGTGGGCGGAAACCAGAGATCCCGGAGAGAACCCTCCCGTTCACGGGGAGAACGTGCAAACTCTGTACAGACAGCACCCGTAGTCAGGATCGAACCCGGTTCTCTGGCGCTGTATGGCAGCAGCTCGACTGCTGTGCTGCCCCTGTGACTCGCCACCTCCTCCATTATTATCAGCAGATTCAAATTCCTGGGCGTTAACATTGTGGGTGACCTGCCCTGGGCTCCGGCATGTAGATGTAATCATGGAGAAGGTGTGCCACTGCCTTTATTTAATTAAAACTTAAAAGTTTGATGTGTCGCCGAATATTCTTAAAAGCTTCGACAGATGTAAAGTTTGGGAAGTTTCCCGACTGGTTGCATCATGGCCAGGTATGGCAATTCCAAAGCACAGAAGCACACATCTTGGCATCATAGTTGGCATAGACATGGTGGGCACAGGGGCTGTTCCTGTACTGTACTGTACTATTCCATCCTCTGACTTCCCATATACAGTTGCCATTAACCTTTTGGACACTATAGTAATCTTTTCTACTTTGTCATTGTGATCATCCATTTATGTGAAGGAATTGACAGAGTCTGAGAGTAGATCTAATAGTTTATTGAAGCATCATTCTACATTGAAATTTGTAGTCTAGGGAAGGAATGTCCAAGAAATTGTGGGAGGTTGTTGGAAGGAGGCGTATTGTGGGAAGCTGATGTGCCTTGACTTGCCAAGATCAGTCGCGCTGACATGTCAAATAACTTTTCTTACAAGTGTTTCATTCACTGCTAAGTTAAAAAAAAGAATTTGCTAAGTTCTTAGAAACATAGCCAAGTACTTTATTAAGGAAAATTGACATATTATTATGAGAAGGACAAAAGAATGGAAGTTAGTAGGATTCTTAGCACTTGTGGAGATGGTAAAATGCATTCATCAATTTTTCGTATTGTTACTTGTAAATTGGGACAATGGCCCAGAAGGCTCTTAGTAATATTTGTGATCTCTTAGATCTCCTTATGACTCTGGTCAGCAATCTTCAGCTGGTAACCAAGTGCAGATTTACTGCAGGAGTTGAAGTATAGAATAACTTAATTTATTAATAATTACCTTACCTTCAGTAATAAAATCAGATACTGCTAGTAGCAATGTTACAAAATTTTGAGATTTAAAAAAATCAAGTCTTTAATTTATCCCATCAGATAAAGCATTAAAAGAAGTTTAATTTGACACCTAATTCACTTTCATATCTTCAGTATTAAAAAGGTTATGGCCATTTTCATACTCGGAAATTAGCATCTTGTTCCCTATTGCTTTTTCATTGACTTAACACAAAAGCTGTGATCGAGAACAGTCAAAAGCCCATAACTTTCTTAAAAATTATGAGAACTGAAATAAATTTTCAGTTATTATAGATTGAAGCATTCTGAAACAAATATGAAACAATCTTACTTAGATGACTTGAAATTAAAGCATATAATTAGTTAGTTACCTAATTATAGCTAATTACAAAATTCAATTACTAGATCTAAACATGTATCCATTTCTTAAGAATAGATTAACATTTTTAAATAGCCTAAGTGTCCAAATAACATTCACACAAGAATTCACAATATAACATAATTTGTCTTTTGTCCTCCTCTGCTGGACTCTGAATTTCTCCCAGTCCTCTGGTAGGCTGCTTGTTCTGGCTAATTTGTACGCTTCATCTTTTGTTTCGATACTATCCCTGATTTCCATTGTTATCCACGGATGCACTACCTTCCCTGATTTATTCTTTTGCCAAACTGGGATGAACACTTGTTGTAGTTCATCCATGCAGTTTTTAAACGCCTTCCATTGCATATCCACCGCCAACCCTTTAAGAATCATTTGCCAGTCTTATCTTGGCCAATTCACGTCTCATACCCTCAAAGTCACCTTTCTTTAAGTTCAGGACCCTTGTTTCTGAATTAACAGTGTCACTCTCCATCCTAATGAAGAACTCAACCATATTATGGTCACTTTTGCCCAAGGGGCCACGCTCAACAAGACTGCTAACTAACCCTTCCTCATTACTCAATACCCAGTCTAGAATAGCCTGCTCTCTCGTTGGTTCCTCTACATGTTGGTTTAGAAAACTATCCCGCATACATTCCAAGAAATCCTCTTCCTCAGCACCCCTGCCAATTTGATTCACCCAATCTATATGTAGATTGAAGTCACCCATTATAATTGTTTTACCTTTGTTGCACGCATTTCTAATTTCCTGTTTGATGCCATCCCCAACTCCACTACTACTGTTAGGTGGCCTGTACACAACTCCCACTAGCGTTTTCTGCCCCTTAGTGTTTCGCAGCTCTACCCATATCGATTCCACATCCTCCAAGCTAATGTCCTTCCTTTCTATTGTGTTAATCTCCTGTCTAACCAGCAACGCTACCCCACCTCCTTTTCCTTTCTGTCCAACATGTGCCTTATGCAGGTAGGAAGGGACTGGACAAGAGAGAACAAGATCTACTGTATCCATTGTTGAAGATATGGGCTCTTATACATCGGCAAGACCAGGGCGATCGATTAGCTGACACCTTGGCTCAGTCCGCCTGAACCTACCCGATCTTCCAGTAGCTAAATTCTCCTTCCCATTCCCACACAGACCTTTCTGTCCAAGGTCTCCTCCAGAATGAGGCTGAATGCAAATTGGAGGAACAGCATCTCATATTTCACTTGGGCAGCTTACAGCCCAGTGGTATGAATATTGATTTTTCTAACTTCAAGTAACCCCGGCATTTTCTCTATATCCCTCCTCCACCCAAGTGGCACTACCTTCTCGTTTTCCCCCAACAAACAGCTAACAATGGCCCGTTTCCTTTATCATTGTTACTTGTTGCATATCTTTTATTCATTGTTCTTTATCTCTCTACATCATCGTCTATATCTCTCATTTCCCTTATACCAAACCAATCTGAAGAAGGGTCTCGACCCGAAACATCTCCCATTCCTTCTCTCCAGAGATGCTGCCTGTCCCGCTGAGTTACACCAGCTTTCTGTGTCTATCTTTGGTTTAAACCAGCATCTGCAGTTCCTTCCTACACAAGATAGAGTTGAGATATGAGGAGATCAGTGGGGCCAGACCTACAGAAGGGTTTCGACCCGAAACATTGCCTATTTCCTTCGCTCCTTAGATGCTGCCTCACCCGCTGAGTTTCTCCAGCATTTTTGTCTACCTTCGATTTTCCAGCATCTGCAGTTCCTTCTTAAACAGAAACAATGGGCCAACCTGCTTCAAGAGTGTTTAATTGTCACCATGCACCAATATAATGCAGCAATGAAATTCTACTTACAGTAGAATAACAGGTCTGTAACCACAGTACTCTAGAGATAAACAAGCAAAAAAAAAAGTAAATCATGGTAGGAGATATAAATGGGCAGTATGGGGTTGGGGATAGTGGAGGAAAGCTCTCCTGAAGTGATGAGAACTGTGATGATATGAGAGATGGTGGCCTGATGACTGGTGCTGGGTCCGTGATCTAGAGGGTATGTAGGAGGATTAGCCTGAATTCACTAATTGCTTGCCAACTCTTGCCCCACCTCTACTCACCTTTTTATAACTTGTTATTTCCTCTTCCCCCTGCCTACTCTTACAATCCAGGTGAAAGGTCCCGACTCAAAACACCGACTGCCCATTTCCTTCCACAGATGCTGCCTGACATTTTTGTCAGGAGGTGCTCAAGCTCAAAAATAGACAGTTGGATGAAAAAGAGCTGTACTTAGGGAGCCTGTGGGCAACCTGTATTGGAGAGAGAGCAAGGTCAATAGTCAAGGGTGATTTATAATCAGATCTGCTCTTCAGAGGCAGCATCAAGTAAACAGGTGTGGTTTTGTGTTCTTCAGACTGAAACAACATCTATCTATCTATCTCCACAGATGCTGTCTGACACCACTCAGTTCCTCCAGCAGATTGCCAGAAAAACCCAAAACAAGCCAGGCAGCATTTCTGAAAAGAAAATCAGTTAACTTTTCAGATTATTAACAGCCTGTCATCAGAACTGTTCTGACGAAAACTCGTAATGTGTTCTCTCTCTTTCCCCCTCCCTTCCCCTCCCTGTGTGCACTGCTTTGCTTTTTGATTATAGAACCTGTGCCCACAAATAGTTCAAGGAACACTAAGCAAGCACAAAAAACACACCTTTAAAAAAAAAATATATATATATATATTTAATGGAGAGTTCTGAATGTGGCGGTGACCTTTTTGGTTTATAAAGGATTGTTTGGTTGCCACTTAATGGATCATTGCAATTAAGCCAGGTCATTGTGACTTACTAACTTGAGGTCTCCAGTGCATCTCTTTCACAATACGTTTACCAGCAATAGAGCTGCCTGCATCTGGTAATATATATTGTGTATTTGCCTAAATAATAATAGATAGAATATTACTACAGGTACTGGATACATGGATAGGAAAGATTTAGAAATGATGTGGACCAAACGCAGGCAGGACTAGTGTAGATGGGGCACCTTGTTTGGCACGGGCAAGGTGGGCCGAAGGGCCTGACCCCATTGCAGGAAGGAGGAAAAAAACATGTTCAAGGTGAAGGATGAGTTTGAGGCAATGGAAAGGAGCAACAATGTTTTAGTTTTAAAGAAACAGGCCCTTTTGGCACACCGGGTCCATGCCGACCTGGGATCCCGGTGTACGAGCACTATCCTAAACCCTAGGGACAATTTACCATCTTTACTGAATCCAATTAACCTGCAAACCGGCTCATCTTTGGAGTGTGGGAGGAAACTGGAGCACCCAGAGAAAACCCAAGAGGTCACGGGGAGAACGTACAAATTCTGTACAGACAGCACCCGTAATCTGGATCGAACCCAGGTCTCTGGCGCTGTAAAGGGCCTGTCCCACTTTCCCGAGCTGCTCACAAATTCTCCCGAGTTTTCCCCTTGATTCAAACTCAGAGAATATACGAAACTGGTCCATAGGAGGCTGTAGGAGTCCGTAGATATATCGTAGCGGCTCGTTATGTCAGCCCTAGGTAATTGGGGCATTAAATGTAGCAAATTTTTCTCTTCCCGACTATTTTTTTTTACTCCTGGACATTTTTTGTTAGGCTGGAAAAAACGTCCCGACTTACCTGATGCCCCGAGTACCTACGGCTGACATAATGAGCCATGCGATATATCTACGGACCCGTTACAAACATTCTCTGAGTTTGAATCAAGGGGAAAACTCGGGAGAATTCTTGAGCAGCTCTGGAAAGTGGGGCAGGCCTTTAAGGCAGCAACTCTACCTCTGCGCCAGCGTGCCGCTTCTTTGCATGACGTAAGAGGCAGGACACTTTGCTGTATAGATTGTCTGTTTGCGTTTGAATTTAATCTTCTGTTAACTAGTCTGTCAGGTCCTGTTCACTCATCAATGTTTTGCTTGCTAACCTGTATTGGATCCCGGTGCAGCACATTTTAACATTCTTAACCTTGACCCTCCTGCATGTTGCTGCATGTTGTTTATCTCAGCAGCCTCCTCCTGTCCAGCAAACGTTTGAAAACTCAAGGTTCCTCCCAGTCTAGCCTCTTTGTGCAACCCACGTTTTCTTTGCCCTTTCACCTTCAACCAGCGCCCCAAGCACTGCATGTCTTTGCATGAAACCTGTTGAAGCCGCCTACCTACTTTAACTCTCTGTAACCATATTTTTGTTAAAAGTCCACAGTCATTTCCTGTGCCCTCTGTGTCAACCTTGTCTACTTTGAGCCCTTGAGGTGATTTAGGGCCGTTTTACTATCTTTAAACTGCCTCATAGCGCCAGAGACCTGGGTTCGATCCAGACCCAAGGTGCTGTTTGTGTGGAGTTTGCACACTCCCCCTATGACCATGTGGATTTCCTCTGGGTGCTCTGGTTTCCCCCCACATCGCAAATACATGCTTTGTGGGTTAATTGGCCTCTTTAAAATTGTTCCAGCTATTTTTTCCCAAACCATACCATGATGCATCCCAATAAGATGCTTTCTACAGCAATCTCAAGATTCAAGGTTCAAGATAGAGGTCTGTAGAGGTCAGTGAGGGTTGTTGGGGACATGTCGAACTTCCTAAGCCTTCTAATGAAGTAGTGGTGGGTTTCTTGGCCTGAGCCGCGATGTGGCAGGTCCAGGACAAATTGCTGGTGATATTTGTTCCTCGGAACTTGAAGCTTTTGACCTTCTCTACGTCAGAGGCATCAATGTAGATGTGAGGTTGATGAGAAGGTGGGTAACATGGAACTGATGTGAACAGGTAATGAGGGTCAGTGTGGACTTGGTGGGCCAAAGGGCCGTTTTTCACGTCTAGGAAGGAACTGCAGATGCCGGTTTACACCATAGATTGACATAAAATGCTGGCGTAACTCAGTGGGACAGGCAGCATCTCTGTGGAGGAATGGGTGATGTTTCGGATCGAGACCCTTCTTCCATGTTGTATCTCTAAACTAAACCAAAGGATCTGCATGAATGGTTTTTATAAAGTTTTAGACATCTGTTATCAACGTGGGGGGGCAAAAAGCCAAAGAATAAGTGAGATGACATTGTGCTGGAATGTGCTGTCAAAGGGTGGTGGTGGAAGCAGATACGATAGTGGTGTGTTGGAGGCTTTTAGATAGGCAGGGGGGGAACCGATGGATATGGAGACCATGATTTGTTCAACAGAGACATGGTGGCATACGGCATAGTTATGTGCTTAACCATTCTGAGGCAAGGAGTGTATTGGAGAGCAGACCTGAGAGACTGTATGATTCACAACTTTTATTTCAGTACCTCCCTTTGGAAAGATGTTGCAGGATAGCATAGCTTTAAATGAATTAAGCTGGTGCCCAAAGGCCTGGTCAATCGATTTAAAGATGCGGATTTAAATTCCATCACATCAGCTGAGACATTTCAAAATCTAGCTAAATTAACGGGGAGCAATGTCCAGTGAAAAACAAACAAATGAACAAATAACGCATCGGTTTTAGCAATGTGGAATCAAAGAACTGCAGCTGCTGGTCAATACACAAAAGAGCACAAAGTGGTGGAGTAACTCAGCGGGTCAGGCAGTATCCCCTGGAGAATATGGACAGGTGACGTTTCAGATCTGACGAAGGGTCTCGACTCGAAACATCAACCTATCCATGTTCTCCAGGGATGCTGCCTGATTTAATAATGTCCTTCAATGAAGAACATCCGTCCTTGGCCAGTTCAAGCCACTGATGACTGTACACTCACAATGCAGGCAAGTATTAAACACACTCTGAAATTGCCCAACAAGTCATGCAGTTCAGGAAAGGGCCATTAGAGGTGAACCATCAATGCCAGCCTTGCCAGCAATATCCAATTATGCAAAGATTTCTCTTTTTTTAATATCACTTTTGTATGTGATAGATGTGCCTGGATTGTTTATTGATTTAGTACATCCCTTTGATTCCAATATTCCATTTAATGTAACCTGGATTTAAAGACGTAAAGACCGTGCATAGTTCCTTGAAGGTGGAATCTCATATAGATAGGGTGGTAAAGAAAGCTTTTGGTATGCTGGCCTTTATAAATCAGAGTATAGAAGCTGGGATGTAACCTTGAGTATAGAAGCTGGGATGTAATGTTAAAATTGTACAAGGCATTGGTGAGACCAAATCTGGAGTATGGTGTACAATTTTGGTCGCCCAATTATAGGAAGGATGTCAACAAAATAGAGAGAGTACAGAGGAGATTTACTAGAATGTTGCCTGGGTTTCAACAATGAAGTTACAGAGATAGGTTGAATAAGTTAGGTCTTTATTCTCTGGAGCGCAGAAGGTTAAGGGGGGACTTGATAGAGGTCTTTAAAATGATGAGAGGGATAGACAGAGTTGATGTGGATAAGCTTTTCCCTTTGAGAATAGGGAAGATTCAAACAAGAGGACATGACTTCAGAATTAAGGGACAGAAGTTTAGGGGTAACATGAGGGGGAACTTCTTTACTCAGAGAGTGGTAGCGGTGTGGAATGAGCTTTCAGTGGAAGTGGTGGAGGCAGGTTCATTGGTATCATTTAAAAATAAATTGGATAGGCATATGGATGAGAAGGGAATGGAGGGTTATGGTATGAGTACAGGCAGGTGGGACTAAGGGAAAAAAAGTTGTTCGGCACGGACTTGTAGGGCCGAGATGGCCTGTTTCCGTGCTGTAATTGTTATATGGTTATCTCCGGAGTGGGTGCAAAGGAGTTTCAGCAGGGTGTTGAAGACACAAGGAACGGCACATAGAATATGTTGATGCAACGCCAAACATTAGGACATTGCGAGGGTTTAAAAGCTCAGTGTTCATTTGGCACCGGGAATACCTGCCGTACATTCAATAGTCATATATGACAGGTAATTTCTGTACTCCCGTTTAAATATCTGTAGAGACACAAGGAACTGCAGGTGCTGGTTTATATCAAAAAGGATGCACAGTGCTAGAAGAACTCAGTGGGTAGGGCAACAGTTCTGGAGACTGGAGATGTCACCTATCCAGGTTCACCAGGGACGCTGCCTGACCTGAGTTACTCCAGCACTTTGTGACCTTTTGTTTGTGCCAGAATGTTGCCCGGATGGAAGCTCTTTAGTTACACGGAGAGACTGGAGAGGTTGGATTTGGAGCAGGTGGGGCCGAAGAGGGTCCTGAGAGAGGAATTTATGAGTGATGTAGAACACAAGAAACAATTTTCCTCACAGCAGTGGTCCATGAAGTTAGAGGCCTTGGGTTTGGGGAATAGGCTTAGAGTGGATCTGAGGAAGAACTTTCTCATCCAGGGTGTGGTTGAAATCTGGTACATGCTATCTGAATGGATGGTGGAGGCAGGTACTCTCATAACATCCAAGCAATGTCTGGATAAGCACTTCAAGGTGTATAAGGCTACAAACCAAGTGCCGGTAAAGATGAGCACACAGACAGGCCAAAAGGCTTGCTTCCTGTGTTCTGTGATCTTTCTCTGTTTTCCATCAGCCAGTCGGGCCGATGTACTGTTGAGCAAGCATGCAGTTCACAATCGTGTGGTTGCAGTTCTTGTTTTGAGGGTTTGGTCTTCAAGTTCAAGTTCAAGTGAGTTTATTGTCATGTGTCCCTTATAAGATAATGACATTCTTGCTTTGCTTCAGCACACAGAGCATAGTAGGTATTTACCATTGCACCTGCCGTGAGGAATAGAAAATGAAAACGTTATTTGAGAAGGATTGTAGAACGCTAAAATGCAGAAGATCTGGATGTCCTTGCATGTGCGACACCAAGACAATGCATGAGTACAGAAAACGGGGTGACAACTGGAATGTTTGCCTTTATTGTAACAAAGTTTGCGTAGAAAAGCAGAGGAACCTTTCCTTGACCTCACAGGCATTTGTGGTTCTGCACCGACAGTGCCGCGTGCATCTTTGTTCTCCTTATTTAAGTTGAGGGCAATTCCTTGGAGGCATCACTGAGATAATCCAGTTGATTCCTGTGATGAATTCTAGTCTTATGAGAGAATGTTGAAGTTTGCAAGAATGAGAGGCGACCCAATGAGATTCTGAAGGGAAATGCTGAGGGAGTGATTTTCCTGGTGGAAGAATCTACTCGGAGGAGTAGTTCATAATAAGGAATTGCTATTTTAAGACCAATATAATCTATGAATCTTTGGAATTTGTTATCTTCGAGTTGGTATTGATTTATTACTGTCATGTGGACAGAGATAAAGGGTAATCTTTAACTGAAATCAGAACAAATATTGCAGATGGACTCATCCAGTTATCGTAATGGAGCCAAGATTTGTTATTACTAATAAAGTTTAAACCGCGCAACCTTAAATGATACAAGATTATACCCATGCACCTTCAATGTTCACCTCTAATGGGGATGACTACCTTGGTTGTATCAGACCATTGGAACACAACTCGAATACATTGGCTTGGAGACAGCAGAGTGTTACCAGAAGTTAAAGGGCTCAAGTAAAACAATCCAAGCCAGTTACTGATGAAGACACAAAATGCTGGAGTAACTCCTTCTCGCCAGAGATGCTGCCCGTCCCGCTGAGTTGCTTCAGCATTTTGTGTTTATCTTTGGTTTAAACCACCATCTGCAGTTCTTTCCTACTGATCTACTTTTATGGACTTCAGAAGTTTCAGGATGTTAAGGGAACTGAGAATTCCCTTAAAGAGAAACTGTTACCAGTGGATTCCATAGCTGGTGGAAAAACATACGTCGTAAGTTAGATTTTTGCTTGTGAACCAGGATTGTTCAGAACCAGGATGACTGCAAAGAGCAGCACCCAACATCCATTGAGTAGTATGACACTGAATGTAGACGTACCCAGTTGCAGGTTGCAGCCTCCTCTTCACATGTCACCAGTGTCAAAAAGAGCTCAAGTTGATTAAACAAGCAGTTGAATGAAAAAGAGCTGTGATCTTATGAGACTCTGGGGCAATGTGAAATAGAGAGAGACTATTTTAATAGTTGAAGATTATTTATAAATAGATTAGAGTGGTTTATGCTTTGTGTCCTTTTTTTGTAACTCAGCTTCTTGCAACAGGTCCCAGTCTGAAGAAGGATCCCGAAGATTGAGGAGGGATCTTATAGAAACTTACAAAATTCTTAAGGGGTTGGACAGGCTAGATGCAGGAAGATTGTTCCCGATGTTGGGGAAGTACAGAACAAGGGGTCACAGTTTAAGAATAAGGGGGAAATCTTTTAGGACCGAGATGAGAAAAACATTTTTCACACAGAGAGTGGTGAATCTCTGGAATTCTCTGCCACAGAAGGTAGTTGAGGCCAGTTCATTGGCTATATTTAAGAGGGAGTTAGAGGTGGCCCTTGTGGCTAAAGGGATCAGGGGGTATGGAGAGAAGGCAGGTACGGGATACTGAGTTGGATGATCAGCCATGATCATATTGAATGGCGGTGCAGGCTCGAAGGGCCGAATGGCCTACTCCTGCACCTAATTTCTATGTTTCTATGACTCAAAAAGTCACCTATCCATGTTCTGAGATGTTGCCCGACCCGCTGAGTTACTCCAGTACTATGTGCTTTACCTTGGTAAACCAGCAGCTGCGGTCTTTTGTTACATTTCCTACCCTATTGGTGACGTCCTCAAACTGCCAAATCACATTCCATTTAATACATCACCATTTTGTCAAAAATTGCTCAAGCTCTTCTTAAAATAGGCAGTAGGATGAAAAAGAGCTATACCTTTGGGTAACCTGAATTGCAGAGAGGCTCTGTGTCAGTAACCACGGGTGATTTATAATCTGATATACTTTACCGAGGCAGCTTGAAGTATACATTTGACATTTTGGGTTGGGACCTTTCTCCAAACTGAAATGTCACCTATCTGTGTTCTCCAGAGATGCTGCCAGACCTGCTGAGTTACTTCAGCACTTTACCCCTTTTTGTAAACCAGCATCTGTTTCTAAAGTTGTATCTCTTGGCTAAAATATTTATTCCTCGACTAAAACTGATTTATCTGTTCATTAACTTGTCGCTGTTCATGGGATCCTATTATGTATAAATTAGTTTCTCTGTTCCTACATATTAATTGTAACTACCTTATTGGTTGCAAAGCATTGGTTGTATGTTGTCTTGCGGTTGTGAATGGCCCTTTACAAAGTATTTTCTTTACACAAGAGGAAATGTTGCATCGAGCTCATGCATAACAGCCTAATAACAATCAATGGACATGTTTGTTTGACTTTTCTATTGATTGACATCCACCGTCATGTTTGGGTTAGTGAACACATCCATTAAGTGGCAACTCTACTGCTGCGCCAACATCCCAAAGCTAGTTTAGTTTATGGATACAGTGCGGAAACAGGCCCTTTGGCCCACTGAGTCCGCGCCGACCACCGATCCCCGTGCGCTAGCACTATACTACACACTACGGACAATTTATACAATTTTTATCAAAGTCAATTAACCTCCAAACCTGCACGTCTTTGGAGTGTGGGAGGAAACCGGAGCACCCTGAGAAAACCCACGTGGTCACGGGGAGAACGTACAAACTTTGTACAGACAGCACCCGTAGTCGTCTGGGTCTCCGGTGCTGTAAGCAGCAACTCTACTGCCATGCCTCTGTGCTGCCCTAATTCTATTCTGTCAATGGCAAGGCACAATGCAGGAATGTGAAGGAATGCTCTTTATTTGCCTAAACGCCCGAATCCCCAACGCCATTCAAGAGCTCGGCACCATCTTGGACAAAGCGGCCTGCTTCACTGGCACTCCATATATCGCCCCTGAAATGCATATTCTCTATTGCACTGCTGAATGGAGACTGCAAAGTCAATTGCAAATATTTATCCGTTCTACATTCGTAGCACCTTCCAAACCAGAGACCTCTACCAGCAAGAAAGATCAGGGCAGGTCTCCACGACCTGCTTCCCCACCCCCTCCATGTTGCAAACTATTTTGTCGCTGTACTGTGATCCTTTATCGTTGGGGCCAAATCTTGAACTCCTTGCTCAGCAGTACCACGATAGTATCTTTGGCAACGGAACAGAGGCACAGCTGGTAGAGCTGCTGCCTCACAGCACCCGAGACACTGGTTTGATTGAATGCTGCCTGTTTGGAGTTTGCATGTTCTCCCTGTGACCACAAGGGTTTCCCCTGCAGGTTTGTAGGGTAATTGGCCTTTCTAAATTCCCCCTTAGAGTGTAGAAAGTGGATGCGATAGTGGGGCATTACAGAACGAGTATGATGATTGTCAGAATGTACTCGATTGGCCAAAGTGCCTGTTTCCATGCTGTATCAATCAATCAATCAAACTGCATCAATTCAAGAAGATGCTCATCACTCCCTTCTCAAAGGCATTTAGGGATGGACAATAAATGCTGGCCTTGCCGGTCATGCCAACATACCTAAAAATTAATTAAAATAAAACATTGGTTATGTAAGATAATGAAAGAATTTGGGTGGCACAGTGACGCAGCTGGTAGAGTCGCTGCCTTGCAGCACCAGAGACACGAGTTTACAAGTTTTGTAGGTTAATTGATCTCTGTAAAATTGCTGGTAGACAAAATGCTGGAGAAACTCAGCGGGTGAGGCAGCATCTATGGAGCGAAGGAATGGGTGACGTTTTGGGTCGAGACCCTTTTTCAGACAGTAAAATTGCTCCTAACTGAGAACATACGGTTGATTGTTGGTCGGCCCAGACTCGGTGTGCTGAAGGCCTCTCTGAGTCTCTATACAAAACAAAAGATTATACTGTATTAGAGACCTTGTCAATATAAGGACTGCGCATCACTTCGTTCTGTGTCATTATGCTTTTAGATTTGTTAAATATGATACAAGAAATCCATAAATGAGGCTATTTCAGTTGCTGTGCTCTTGCCGAATCAATGATAGTTGATCGTTCAAGCCATGAAATCTATGTTCTGTTGAAATGGAATATTAGGTATCTTGTGTTGATGGAAAATCAGTCACCTGAGGCAAGTAGTTATTGCCAAATCCTCAGACACTAATCAAGTATTTGGAGATATGACAAAGTGGATAACAGAATGTCTATGGACACATTGTGCTGGCATAACTACGGATTACATTTCGGTGCAACTTCCAAACGACGTTTAATCAAAGGTCCTCACAAGTGACTGAAAGCTGAAATGTAAGCTTGAGGAATGGAAGTTAAGTTTTGGATCTGTTAAGAAATTAGCCAAGCAGCGGGAGATGGTAAGTGGAAAATATTGTGTGGGCACATTTTTGTTAAGAATGAATTGGTGTTACATCCATATTAAGGATGTATCTGCAAAGGGAGAGAAGGCTAAATATTCCAGCATGATAATGACAAACCAAAATTATGGCTTTCCAGGTCGTGGTCGCGGAAGTGTTAAATTACAATGATACAACGAGATTGAATGAGTGGCGGCACAGTGGCTTGCTGCCTTACAATGCCAAAGCCTGACTACGGGTGCTGTCTGTACAAAGTTTGAACGTTGTCCCTGTGACCAAGTGGGTTTTCTCCTGGTGCTCCGGTTTCCTCCCACACTCCAAAGACATGCATGTTTGTAGGTTAATCGGCTTTGGTAAAAATTGTACAATTGTCTGTAGAGTGTAGGAAAGCGCTAGTGTACGGGAGTGATCGCTGGTCGATGCAGACTCGGTGGGCCGAAGGGCCTGTTTCCATGCTGTATCTACATAAAGTCCAAAGAGTCCAAAATTATAAATCAGAATCATTGAAAAATAGTAAAAGGCTAGACAAAGGCAATTAATTGAAAGAGACTTGTGGGACTAAGTATGTTTTGAAAATGTCATGGACCCACCTAGAAAATCAGGAAAAAAAAAACAAACAGAAATGAAGGTCTTAATATTTGGGATTGGAATCTGAACGGGTGAAAATAAATCTCAGCTATAAAAAGCACAATTTTAACTCTTGCTGAAGTGCCCTGAATAGTTCTGGACACCATACCTTTGGAAGGGTATCTTTACACAGGAAAGCCATTTTGCTAGAAGCTTTCAGAATCTTAAGAGAAAAAAATCTAGTTTTTGTTGTTAGAAAGGTGACATAAATGGCACTTGATTGTGCCACATAGTTTATAGTGCAGATTCAATAATAGTGGGTGGCACTGCGATGGAGCTGCTGCCTTGCAATGCCAGAGACCCGCGTTCAATCTCGACTATGGACCATGTGTGTGGAGTTTTTACGTTCTCCCTGTGACAGCGTGGGTTTTCTCAGTTTCGTCCCACACTCCAACAATGTACAGATTGTAGGTTAATTGTCTTTGGTTAAATTGTCCCAAGTGGGTAGGCGAGTGTTGGTGTACGGGGTGATTGCTGGTCAGCATGGGCTCGGTGGGCTGAAGGGCTTGTTTCAGCGCTGTATCTCTGAAGTCTAAAATAGTTTGCTGCTTAAGGGGGGGGGGGTGTGGTCTGTTGGATAAATTGAACCTCTTTTGGCAGTATGGCATGTTTGTGTTGTATAAACCCATGAGGGGAATAGATCAGGTAGACGCCCAGAGTAATCGAGAACCAGAGGGCATAGGCTTAAGGTGAGGGGGGGGAAACTTAGTAGAAACCTGAGGGGTAACTTTTTCCTGCAAAGGGTGGCTGGTGTATGGATGGAACTGCCAGATGAGGTTGTTGAGGTAGGGACTATTGCAACATTTAAGACAGACAGACACATGGATAGGACAGAGTGTGGATGTGATATGTTGGTCGTTGTGGGCAAGTTGGGCCGAAGGGCCTGTTTCCGCACTGTATGACTACAGTTTGCAGTTAATTCAGAACGCTGCTGCTCGGGTCCTCACTAAGACCAAAAAGGTAGATCACATTACTCCAATTCTGAGGTCTTTACACTGGCTTCCTGTCTTTCAAAGAATTGATTTCAAAATACTACTGTTGGTTTACAAAGCACTAAATGGTTTAGGGCCAAAATACATTTATGATCTTCTGCTTAGCTACAAACCACCCAGACCTCTCAGATCGTCTGGGACAGGTCTGCTCTGTGTCCCCAGAGTCAGAACTAAACATGGAGAGGCAGCATTTAGTTTTTATGCACCACATATCTGGAACAAACTCCCAGAAAACTGCAGGTCTGCTGCAACTCTCAGCTCTTTTAAATCTAGACTGAAGACTTTTCTGTTTGCCGCTGCCTTTCAGTAAACAATACAATTTATTAATTACCTATATTGCACTGTAACTTCAATTCCTGGTTTTATTCTATTTTAAATATTTTATTTGATTGCTTTTAATTTTGTGATTTTTTAATCTGAATAATCTAATAATCGTTTTACATCTAAATGTCATTTCATATGTGTTTCTTTCCAATGCTTATAATGTTTTATGTAAAGCACTTTGAATTACCTTGTTGTTGAGAGGTGCTATACAAATAAACTTGCCTTTGCCTTGCATGCCTTGCAGATTCAACATTGCGCGCAACTTAAATGTAGGCAATCTTACAAACAAATAAAACGGCAGATGCTTGACTTAGATATCAAAACGGAAGCGCTCGACTAACCCATCCAGCCAAGCAGTATCTATGAGAAGAGAAACCAGTTAATGTTTCGAGTCCGTTTCATCAGATCTGAGAAAGAGAGAAAGTGTGGGCGATGTTTTGTGTCGGAACCCTTCTTCAGACTGCTTGTACTGGTTTTGCAGTAGCTCACCTGAACCTCTGTCCACTCCCCTCCCCGTCTGACCAACCCTCATCATTGTTGTGTTTTAACCATCTCCCCCCCCCCTCCGAACTCCTCCTTTCCGATACAGAACACTGTCCTCAACCGAGGCCTCACCTTTGTACCCCTCCGCCCCACCTCTACAAGTTCCAGGCCCTCCATGCCCTAGAGCTTTTCTTCCATCGACTCCGCCTCCATGCCTTTTTCTGTGTGAAGGAGTCCTCACCACCTCGTGATAACCCCTTCTCCAATAAAAAGCAGTCTGAAGAAGGGTTCCGACCCGAAACGTCACCCATCTTTTTTTTCCTTTGGAGATGCTGCCTGACCCGCTGAGTTACTCCAACACTTTGTGTCTCTGGCATAAACCAGCATCTGCAATTCTTTCGTACACAATAGAGGAAGCGTGTTAGTCTCAGTAACCGAGAAAGTGGTGAAAGTGAAATGGGTGAACAGAGTGTAGGAGACCATTGGAGATCCCACCAGTGAGAGGGGCAAAGATGTATCAAGGTAAGCATACCTAGAGGAGGTCAACTTCTTGATTTAGAGTTGTCGGTGCCTGGAATAAAATTTCAGGGGTGATGTTCAAATGATGCTGAGTTTATCACCATATGCAACAGTACAATACAGATACATGCACAATGAAAATCATGCTTCCAGCGATAGTGTAGGCTCATTGTCATAGGTATTGAGTCATAGTGATACAGTGTGGAAACAGGCCCTTCGGCCCAACTTGCCCTTACCGGCCAATTATCTCCTCCGGCAGCTTGTTTCAGACACCCACCACCATTGTGTAAAAAATGTACCTCCTCGTCTTCATATTAAATCTTTCCCCACTCACCTTAAACCTATGTCCTTGGGTCTCGATTTCCCCTACTCTGGGTAAGAGATTCTTGTGCGTTTACCCGAACTATTCCTCTCATGATTTTGTACTCCTCTATAAGATCACCCTTCATCCTCCTGCGTTTCAAGGAATAGAGTCCCAGACTACTCAACCTGTCCCTATAGCTCAGGCCCATGAGTCCTGGCAACATCCTCGTAAATCTTCTCTGCACCCTTTCCAGCTTGACTTCTAGCTTTCTAGACTAGGACAAACACACAAAAGTAAATCACACTAAACTTCAGCACTGGTTTCTGCAAGACAGTAAAAATACATTATAGCATAAAGTGCAAAATACAGCTAGAAAATAAAAGTCTTTGGTAGTGTAAGAGGTGTTACCAAGGTCGGATTGGGATTGTGCCGGTTGCTTTAAGAACATGGTGGTTGTCGGAAATAGCCATTCCTGAACCTGGTGGTGTGGGACTTTAGGCATCTTTACCTACTGCCCGATGGTATGAGCTAAAAGGTGGCATGGCCTGGATGGTGGAGATCCTTGATTATGGATGGTACTGCCTTGAGGCAGTGACTAATCTAAATGGTCCAGATGCTGGGGTGGGCTTTGCCACTCTCTGCAGCCTCTTGCATTCCTGTGCATTGGATTTGCTGTAGCAAGTCACGATGCAACCAGTCAGGATGCTTTGTGTAGTGCATCACCATCGCCTTCGTGATTGCACCTAAATGCTGGGCCCAGGACAGGTTATCTGAGATAACACCCAGGATAAAATGGATATGTTAGCTTAATTTAACAGGCATTTTTCGACAAGACATATGAACTAGCAGGGATTAAAGGGATACGGTGCATGTCCTAAGCCCCCTGCTGTTTAGTCTGCTGACACACGACTGTACTGCTAGACTCAACAACAACTTCATCAACAAGTTCGCTGATGACACAACAGTGGTGGGTCTCATCAGTGACAATGATGAATCGGCGTACAGGATGGAGGTGGAGCTGCTCACAGGTTGGTGCAAATCCCACAACCTCATTCTCAACGTGGTAAAAACTAAGGAGATGGTGGTTGACTTCAGGAGGGCGGGGAAACAACACCATACACCTCTGCACATCGATGGAGCTGATGTGGAAAGGGTCAGCAGCGTGAAGTTCCTAGGACTACACCTGTCAGATGACCTGACATCCACGGCCAACACCACAGCACTGGTCAAGAGAGCCCAGCAGCGACTACACCCTCTCCGAAGACTACGGAAAGCAGGTCTCCCCACTACACACCTACGGACTTTTTATAGGGGGACAATCGAGAGCACATTGACCTACGGCATCACTTCCTGGTTCGGGAGCTGCAAGGCGTACGAACGGCACCAACTAGACAGGATTGTGAAGACCGCCAGCAGGATTATTGGTGCCCCACTCCCTTTCCTGCTGGACTTATACAGGAAGAGATGTATCAGCAGAGCCATCTCCATCATCAAAGACCCCTACCACCCATCGCATCACATATTCTCCATCCTGCCATCTGGGAAGAGGTACAGGAGCATTAGCTGCAAAACCAGCAGGATGCTCCTCAGCTTCTTCCCGCAGGCTATAAGACTGATAAACGGACTTTGCCCCCTGCCAAAGTATCACGCACCAACCACCAACCTGGACACACTGCAGCAGAGCCACTGTTGTGCCGCTGCCGATCGGAACGCCTGTTGAATGTTTAGTAGAGTGTTAAATTTGTTCATGATATATGTATTTTTATTTCTATTTATTTTTAATGCACACTGAATGGACACTGGTTGAGCAACATTTTTTTGTTTCCTCTGGGTATGTGAATACTCAGGAAATGACAATAAAGATATACAATACAATACAATACAATGTGCAGGGAGATAGGATTAGTTTAGATTGGCATCATGATTGCTGCAGGATGGGCTGAATGGCCTGTTCTTTCGCTTTTACATGTTCTAGAAATGCTTCCCTTGAAGAAGCTTTCTGTCCCTATCTGCGGGTTTTCTGTTGGTCTCTTTCACACGGTCCACTCATTCCTTTACCTGAGCTTCTCTGACACTTAGACCAACCTTCTTTCTCTCTCTACCCTGATGAAAGGCCTTTAATCTGTGACATCAACAGGTTGAACATGGTTTCCCTTTCCACAGATGATGCTCGACTCGATGAGTAAAATTCGCATTTCTCTCTTGTTGGAGATGTGTGGTTTTTCAGAGGAAGTGCTGTTTAGGCTCAGACATGCCAAACGTAATCTTGGTTGCAAGTGAATATATTTTATGAAATCCGCCTTGGCCTAGGTGATCTGCCGGTTGCCAAACACCTTGACTCTCCCTCCCATATCCATAATGACCTTTCTGTCCTGGGCCTCCTCCACTGTCAGAGTGAGGCCACACATAAATTGGAGGAACAGCACCTCGTATTTCACTTGGGCAGCTTACAACACAGTGGTATAAACATTGATTTCTCTAATTTCAAGTAACTCCTGCATCCCTCCACCCTGCCTTCTTGCCTCCAGTCCCGCCCCCGTCCCCCCCCCCCCCCCCCCCCCCCCCCCCCCCCCCCCCCCCCCCCCCCATCTATCTTTCAGTCTGAAGAAGGCTTCTGACCCAAAACTACACCTATTCTTCTTCTCCCGAGAAGCTGCCTGACCCACTGAGTTACTCCAGCATTTTGTGTCTATCTTCGGTATAAACCAGCAATCGCAGTTCCTTCTTACCCAAGATATTGTAGTGTTGGCTAGTGTCACATGTACTGAGATTCAGTGAAAAGCTTTTTCAGCATGCTATCCAGTCAAATTACTATATGCTATATATATATATAAAAGAGTCCAATAGCTTCTCTTCTGGAACAGGGTACATAGAGTGCACATTCTGGCACCTTCTTGCAACCTCCACGTCTGAAACGGAGTCTAGCAATACAAAGAAAATGAGAATATTTTCTAAAAATATGCTTTGGGATATTTGCCATTTCACTGACCTTATGTACAAACGCAGATGTGATAGTTTGCAAGGCTCTGTGTCCTTCGATTTTTAGCCTGCGTAAGAATCTGGTTAATTTTTAAATGTGGTTTGGAGAGGGGAGGCAGGTTTACGGAGGGGATGGGAATGAGGAAAGGAGGGAGTTAGGAGTTTATGGAGTTGGAAATGGAAGCTCTGGTTGGCTGTGTGCCTTTCACAACACATTCAAGTGGCTCAAAGTAATGAGTCAGCTGGAGCAAACACACTGGTTTTTATCTTTTGAAAGATAAGGGCTGTGTGTTCTTTTGTTGTCTCAGCTCTGCAGGTATAAACCTTTATCAGCATCGTCCCAAGCTGAAGCAAGCAATGAACTTTGCTCAAATGGAAGCAATATCACAATTGACAACTGAAAATGTCGGAGTCTCCTCCGTGAATAGTCCAGTGAGCACAGTTTGCCAAACTCCCAACGCTGAATGAGTTTAGAGATACAGCATGGAAACAGGCCAATCGACACCCACTAGGGACAATTTACCATGTCACCACGGCAATTAGCCTACAAATCTGTACGTGTTTGGAGTGTGAGAGGAAAGCGGAGCTCCTGGGGAAAACCCCACGCAGATCACGGAGAAGAACATGCTAACTCCACACAGACAGCACCCGTCGTCAGGATTGAACCCGTGGCTCTGGCGTTGTAAAGCAGCAAGTCTACCGCTGTGCCACTATGCCGCCCACTGCTAGTTAGTTAGTCCACTGCCGCACAGCTCCAATGACTCTGGTTCTATCCTGATCTCCGGCACTGTCTGTGCGAACTGCATGTATATTCCCTGTGACCGTGTGGTGTTCACTTTGACTGCTCTGGCTTGCCCTCATTCACTGACCTATTGGTCAACCGTCTGCTGTAGATTGCCCCTTGTATGTGTGGATGACAGGAAAAACAAGGGGGCAAGTTTTAGTTTTAATATATTCAGTTGTAGAGATACAGCATGTTAACCAAGTACATCAATTAACCTAAAAAAGATTCAAAGGTACTTTTATTGTCACATGTGCAAACGCACAATTCAATTATTTTCTTACAGTCCAGTAAAGTATTTCCTACCCAAGCACATCCCCGATTAGAAAAGTGTACAGAAATCGTCTACTCAGCCGACTTGCCAGGTTTTGGTGCCATTTTCACGGTCTACTCTGCACTCTAGGTGTAATGAGTTGTACGGTCCAGGCAAGCCCCCGGTTGCTGCGGGCCTCCAGTCATTGCCTTCCTTGGACCCGCACATCTATGGAGTATGGGAGAAAACCGGAGCACCTGGAGAAACCCCACACAGTCACAGGGAGAACGTGCAAACTCCACACAGATAGCACCCATAGTCAGGATCAAACCTGGGTCCCTGATGCTGCAAGGCAGCAACACGACCGCTGCATCACTGTCTGTGTAGAGTTTACACTCTTTCCCTGCAACTGTGCCGGTTTCGCCCAGGTGCTCCAGTTTCCTCCCACATCCCGAAAAGACGTGCATGTTTGTAGGTTCCTCTTTCCACTCCCTCCTGCCCCCCTCGCCTCTATATGGTCTATTAGAAGGCTGTTTGGATTAAGGGTACGGTAGCTTCAATGGGAGTTTGGACAAACTTGGATTATTTTCACTGGAGCGTCAGAGTTTGGGGGACATTGTAAAAATATATATGCAATTGTGTGAGGCACAGTTAGGCTGGACAGTCAGATCCTTTATCTCAGGGTGGAAATGTCAAAAACTAGAGAGCACAGCTTTAAAGTGAGAGGGGCAAAGTTTAGAGGAGATGTGGGGGGCAAGTTATTTTTCTCTACAAGGAGGGTGGTGGGGGTCTGGAACGGGCTGCCAGGGATGGTGGTGGTGACAGATATGACAGTAGCTATAGGAGTAGATTTAGGAGGCTTTTACAGGTACACAGATATGGAGGGATGTGGGCCATGTGCAAACAGAGAGGATTAATTTAACCTAGCAGTATGATCGGCATGGACAGTAAGGGCCAAAGGGCCTATTCCTGTGCTGCATCATAACGCAAGTGATTTCCAACAAATGTTCCGATGGGCAGTCACAAACATTAAATGGTTGTAAAGAGCCTGAACTGAATTTGGGTTTTGCAGCAATGTGTTGTTCTGAGGTTGTGGTTGGTGTGGGTTATCTTCTCTACGCCTCTGCTGGTATCAGGCTTGTTCCGTGTTTGATCAACTAACACTGGTATTGAGAGTTGAGACACCCAATTCTTCTGGTTTGATGCCACTCAAAACGAGAAAATTAACAAGTAATTTTGCTGGGCATGGTGGGTTGATTTTCAGAAGCAATATTAAACATGCTGAGATTTATTTAATATGGATTTACTATCGACCATTAAGTTTGGTGTAGAAATGCAGCATAGAAACAGAGCATTCGGCTTGCCGAGTCTACGCTGAGCAACAATCACCCGTGCACTAGCTGTGAGGCAGCAACTCTGCCGCTGGGCCATTTATGGTTTAGATTTATTATTATCACATCTACTGAAGAACACTGATAAGCTTTGTTTTGCATCCTTTGTAAGCAGATCAGTACAATAGATAGAGCAAAGGGGAAGATGCATAGAGTGCATTATAAAGTTCTCAGCATTGTAGCACATGAGCTCCATAGACAAAAGTCCAATGTCTACAGTGGGGTAGAGGTGAATTAGACAGTACCCTATCTTACGGAAGGACAATTCAGAACCCTGATAACAGAGGGGAAGAAAGCGTTCCTGAGTCTGGTGGTGCGTGCTTTCAAGTTTAACATGGCCTCTCCTAAGCGCGTTTAATTTTAACATGGCCGCAAAATGTTACACCTGGAAGACATGAGATTCCTCCTAGCAGGCAAAGCAGACCATTTCCAAAATATTTGGTCTCCATTTATCGACTTATTACAAATATAGGGTGCAACATAACTTTGAAAATAAATGGTTTCAGGACCTGGTGAGGGGTGTATAAAGATACAAAGTAGGTATATCCCATTTGTCTTAGTTTACTTTCTTATATCTTTTGTTTCTATTTTTCTCCATTTTCTTTTTTTTTTCCTCTGATTTTCTTTTTATCTCTTCTTCAGGTTTTACATTTCTACCGGTGTCTCTTGATCACTTTTTCACGCATTTACTATCCTATCTAACTCTATTTCCCTTATTTTTAAAGTTTAAAACAAGAAGTGGTACAGGAAATGTGTTATGTTATTTTTGGCTTATATCGCTGGATGGTACATTACTTCTAATAAATATATATATATATTTTTTTAATTAAAAAAAAGTTTAACATGGCCTCAGTTTTATTCCTCTATTTCCTTTATAACCTTTTCCACTCAGCCCAGATGCCACCTTATCTTTCTCCAGTAAAGTAGCCAGGTGACTAGGAATTGCATTGTTTTTATACAATCTTTTCTCATTCTGCTGCTATTTGAGCCTATTTCTCGGGAATATGGAGACCCACATGTTCACCTACTTTTCTTGCTACTTTGTCTGACACAACCATGATAAGATGCTCAAAAAAGCTGGAGAAACTCAGCGGGTGCAGCAGCATCTATGGAGCGAAGGAAATAGCCTGAATTTTGGACATTTGTGCTGCTCATAAATAGTGCTTGATGTTTGTTGCATACCCACTGAAATTTTCTCCAGCTTTTTTGTGTACCTTCGATTCTCCGCCATTCTGCATGATCCTTCTTAAACACATGATCAGATCCCGTACCTGCCTTGTCTTTGACCATCCCCTCAGCCACAGGGTCTTTCCTACCTAATTTAGCCAATGATCTGGCCTAACCTCTGACTTTGGCAGACATTTGTGCAGAGATTCATAAATAGTGCTTGAAAAAAGTTGATTACTCATAGTGGCAATAATGGCCATAATGCTCCTTATAAGGGGTGATTTAGCATGGTGGTCACTGGGCAGGTAGTCCAGAGTTATACAGCATATGAAACAAGCTTAGACACAAAATGCTGGAGTAACTCAGTGGGCCAGGCAGCAGCTCTGGAGAGAAGGAAGAGGTGATGTTTTGGGTTGAGTCCCATCTTCAGACTGAGAGGGTCAGTCAGACAAGACCCAAAATGTAGTTTCAGTCTGAAGAGTCCATAGTTGCTGCCTGACCCGCTGAGTTACACCAACAATCTGTTTTTTTTCTTGAGTAAACAAAAGTTGCAAATGTTGAGTGATATTGCACCATAGGGCACTCAAAGTTTTTGTCTTGGTTCAAAGGTTTGTGAAAAATAGATGTTTAGTTTTATTTCCCTCTTAAATAGGCACCATTTCAAAAGAATATAGAGAAGTGTCCCTGTAAAGAGTTGTTGCCATAGTAACCAGCACGATGAGGTTGTGGAAATACTTGCTTTGTTTTTGTAGATAAGGTACTTAATTATCCTTTATACAATTAAAAATGGGTCAAACTCAAACTGAAATACTTTGCCTGCACTGTTAACCATCCAGCAGATTTTGCTGATGATTCCAGCATCTGCAGTCTCTTGCTTCTCCTCTCAACATTATCTAATCCTCACTTTTGATGCTCTACATAGAGTTATGCAGCACAGAAACTGGTTTCTTTAGCCCGCCATGTTCATTTGATCCCCTCTTCACGAATCCCATTTGCCCACATTAGGACTATCTTTCTAAGTCATGGTGGCGTTGCGGTACAGCGCCAGAGACCCGGGTTCGATCCTGACTACGGGTGCAGTCTGTACGGAGTTTGTACGTTCTCCATATGATCATGTAGGTTTACTCCGGGTGCTCTGGTTTCCTCCCATATTCCAAAGACGTACAGGTTTGTAGGTTAAGAGTTTAAGAAGGAACTGCAGATGCTGGAAAATCGAAGGTACACAAAAATGCTGGAGAAACTCAGCGGGTGCAGCAGCATCTATGGAGCGAAGGATGCTGTCTCCTCCCATCCCTCAGCCCTCGGGCTCATCCTACTCCTATTTCCTTCCTTCTCCCAGCCACCCCCTATCAGTCTGAAGAAGGGTTTCGGCCCGAAACGTTGCCTATTTCCTTCGCTGCTGCACCCGCTGAGTTTCTCCAGCATTTTTGTGTACCCCAGGTTTGTAGGTTAATTGGCTTCCTTACATATATATATTTTATTTTACTGTTCATTATTCTATGTTCGCTCTTCTGGGTGAGATGCTAACTGCATTTCGTTGTCTCTGTACTGTACACTGCACAATGACAATAAAGATTGAATCTGAATCTGAATCTTCTGCAAAATTGTAAATTGCCTATACTGTGGGATAGAACTAGTGTGTGGAGCGATTGCTGGTTGGTACAGACTCGGTGGCCTAGAGAACCTGTTTCCGCACAGTATCGCTAAAGTAATTGTCTCTGATTCCATCACTTTCTCTGGCAGTCTGTTCCGAAAATAAATTGCTGTGCGAGTTTAGAGTAAACTAACTTTTTGAAACCTCTCTTCTTTTGTCTCTTTTCCTCGAGTGAAAACTAAAACATAGAAATAACATTAAATGTTGACACTTTTGGAATATTATGTCGAACGGTTCTAGTATTCCTTCCCTGTCTTAGTAATGGGAATCATGACACTTTTTTTTAACATTGCAATAAAAACAGAAAATGGTGGAAATGCTCAGGTTGGACAGCACCTGTGAAAAGGGTAATGTTGTGAGTTGAAGACTCACCAACTAGAGAGCCTTCATCAACTATAGAGCGGTCCTGAACTACCTCTTTGGAGACCCTCGGACTATCTTTAATCGGACTTTACTGCACTTTATCTTGCACTGAACGTTATTCCTATTATCCTCTGTCTGTACACAGTGGGCAGCTAGATTATAATCATGCATAGTCGTTCCGCTGACTGGATAGCACGCATCAAAATGCTTTTCACTGAGCAATAAACTAAACTAAACTCATCTCCCTGTCAATGTTCTCCAAATTGTAACACTGTGTGTGCACCAATTGAAATTTCATCAAAGGTAGACACAAAACGCTGGAGTAATTCAGCGGGACAGACGGCATCTCTGGAGAGAAGGAATGGGTGACGTTTTGGGTCGAGACCCTTCAGACTGATTTCTGAACTCTGGTCGGAGAGAGGAGGAGAACTTCTTCAAACTAGACATACCTTGATTTCGCAGTGGAGCGGACAAAATGCAAGAAAGAACTGCAGATGCAGATGCAGAACCAGTATCTGCAATTGACTTTTCGTGGCATAACTACTAATTAGACCAACAGAACAATATTTGTGCACCCTGGGAAATAACTGCAGTGTAGATAAGATAACTTTTTTTCATTAGTGGTATCGGATTACAAATGTGATATGGTCATACAGCACATATCCACGAGATGAGAAGAACTTTTTTCACACAGAGAGTGGTGAATCTCTGGAACTCTCTGCCACAGAGGGTAGTTGAGGCCAGTTCATTGGCTATATTTAAGAGGGAGTTGGATTTGGCCCTTGGCTAAGGGGATCAGGGGGTATGGAGAGAAGGCAGGTACGGGATAATGAGTTGGATGATCAGCCATGATCATATTAAATGGCGGTGCAGGCTCGAAGGGCCTAATGGCCTACTCCTGCACCTAATTTCTATGTTTCTATATACAGGCCTTTCGGCCCAACTTGCCTATGCTGACCAAGCTGCCCCATCCACACTGGTCCCTGCTGCCCAATATCCCTCTATTTGGCCCATATCCCTCCCAATCTTTATGTCCATGTACCTGTCCAAATATCATTAAAATGTTATATGACTTGTCTTAATTACCTTCTCTGTCAGCTCGTTCCATAAAGCTTCTTCTGTGCGGAAAAAGTTCTCAGAATTTGGGGCGGCTTAGCGGCGGAATGTTGGAGTTGCTGCCTTACAGCCCCAGAGACCCGTGTTCTATGGGTGCTGCATGTACAGAGTTTGTACGTTCTCCCCGTGACTGCGTGGGTTTTTCACCGGGTACAGGTACTCCTGTTTCCACCCACACTCCAACGACGTACAGGTTTGTAGGTTAAATGGCTTTGGTAAAATTGTAAGTTGTCCCGAGTGTGTGTGTGTGCTCGTGTTGGGGTGATCGCTGGTCGGAGCAGACCCGGTGGGCTAAAGAGCCTTTTTCTGTGCTGTACCTCTAAAGGCTAAAGTTCGTGAAAGTAAATGGACAGACGACATTTTGACTCAAGAGGAAGGATCGTAACCCAAAATGTCATCTGTTCATTTCGCACAGCAGATGGTACCAGACTCATTGACTTCCTCATTCATGTTGTTTTTAGCTCAATACTCCAGAGACGCGAGCTGATCCGATATTTTGGAATAAAACTTAGCCAGAAGTATCAATGGCCGTAAAAGTACTGAAATGTTGCCCCCAACAATCAGTCTGAAGAAGGGTCCCGACCCGAAACGTAGCCTAACCGGAGCTGCTGCCTAACCCGCCGAATTACTCCAGCACTTTGTCTTGTAATCAGTCCCTCCCGTCTCCATCCTACATTTAATCCATGTTTTTTTTTTACCTTACTTTTCTCATCAATTTCTCCCTGATGTTTTGAGATTCAGAATGCTGGAAGGATCTAGACTTTGCCTCCAGAGTGGAGCTCTGGGTGTACATGGACGGCCCCTGCATTTTAAACACACAAAAGTTTGTTCTTTTGGTTCTGGGGAATGCGAGGAATTCCATGAAGCAGCTGCTGTGAAGAATTCTTCTGTGCTCTTTTCAAAGCTGTCTGTAAACTCCTCTGGTCTCTAAAGCAGGACGTCTTGGGCTTTGGCGGCCTGCTTTAACAACCGAGGAGCTGTCCTGGGAAAGAACACTGGCTCGATCACAACTAGCATTTAAAAGAGCACAGCTTTTCCCCCGCCACCCTTGAGGATTGCTTTCATGTACTGTACTTTAGCAGCTTTTCCACGTAGAATTGTCGCTAACCTTCTCCTGGGCAAAAACTGAACCCAAGCGCTTCCATGGTAAGTTCTCGCTGAAAGTTAGCCATACAGGCAGCCACATTTAAAAAAAGTGTTCGCTTGTGATTTTGAAAATCTGAATAGACTGGGTGGCCACTACCTTGTGTGGGACTTTCACCCTGTGTCTTGAGGTTTTTGCTGTGTACGCTGAGACTTTTCAGTAAACCTCTCCAACCCTATGGCACTTATGCACACATTCGGAATGATTGGTTTTCGCATTGTGTGTTATGATGCAATTGATCCTATTGACCTTATTTTGCAATAGTTGCTTTTACTTCTGCTTACTCAAAACAGAAATGCAAAGTGCTCATCTGATAAATAGATTACTGAAACTAAGTTGGAAAATAAACCCAACAAAAAAAGTCTGTGTGGTGCAGTGAATGTTGTGCTATGCTTTTTATTTGGTGCTGGTTAAGGTATTTGTTTTAGCCATGGGGTGTGTGTGGTGTGTATGCAACAAATTCGGTACAAACTGTAGCAACACAGAGGATCGCTGGTCTAATGCCAGCGAGTATGTGGTTGCACTGATTTATTTCCTGTTACAAAACTTTGTTGAATGTAATGAGCATTCATTTTTGTGCAGACACTTCTGTACAAATGCATAGAATCATGCAGCATGGAAACAGGCCCTTCGGTCCATCTTTCCCACACTGACCAACATGCATGCCCCAACTATGCTAGTCCCACTTGCCTGCGTTTGTCCCATATCCCTCTAAACCTCTCCAATCCATGTACCTGTCTAAATGTTTCTTAAACGTTGCGATGGTCCCTGCCTCAATAACCTCCTGTGGCAGCACGTTCTGTACACCCACCACCCTTTATGTGAAAAAGTTACCCATCAGATTCATATTAAATCTTTCCCCCTTCACCTTAAACCCATGTCCACTGGTTCTCGATTCCCCTACACTGGGAGGGAGACTCGGTGTGTACATCCGATCTATTCCTCTCATGATTTTTGTACACCTCTATAAGATCACCCCACATCCTCCTGCGCTCCAAGGAATTGTGTCCTAGTCTGCTCAACCTCTCCCTATAGCTCAGGCCCTTGGATCCTGGCAAAATCCTCTTAAATCTTCTCTGCACTCTTTCCAGCTTGACAACATCTTCCTCTAACATGGTGCCCAAAACTGAACACAATGCTCTAAATGTGGACTTGCCACCATCTTGTATAACTGCTAAAAATGAGAAAGTGCTTAATTCCAGTACTGCATCGATTGTTGTCTAGAATTCTTGCTTTCTTAGATTATGTGACCAAATAGAAGTCATTTTAATTATGAAAGATTAGCCAGAGAGAAGTTCATATCACTTTTATTGGGGTTGCTGGCAAATGAAGGATTCAAAGCTAGGTGCCTTCAATATAAATATTTGTTGATATATCTTACTAGGGATTAGGAAAAACAGGGGACTTCCGGTGGCGCCATGGAGTAGGAAGAGGGTGCCCGTTTTAGCTCCGCTCCTTAAATGCGCTAAAACGCACTAAAACGCCTGAAAAGGTAAACTGGACCGATTTTAAAAATACCTACCGGCAGATATAACCATATAGCCATATAACAATTACAGCACGGAAACAGGCCATCTCGACCCTTCTAGTCCGTGCCAAACACATAATCTCCCCTAGTCCCATATACCTGCGCTCAGACCATAACCCTCCATTCCCTTCCCATCCATATAACTATCCAATTTATTTTTAAATGATAAAAACGAACCTGCCTCCAACACCTTCACTGGAAGCTCATTCCACACAGCTACCACTCTCTGAGTAAAGAAGTTCCCCCTCATGTTACCCCTAAACTTCAGTCCCTTAATTCTCATGTCATGTCCCCTTGTTTGAATCTTCCCTACTCTCAGTGGGAAAAGCTTTTCCACATCAACTCTGTCTATCCCTCTCATCATTTTAAAAACCTCTATCAAGTCCCCCCTTAACCTTCTGCGCTCCAAAGAATAAAGCCCTAACTTGTTCAACCTTTCTCTGTAACTTAGTTGCCCGACTTTGCGTAAGTGACGTCATCAGAAATCGCCGTATACCGACTGGATACCAGTATTTATAAATGAAAAAACGGACTTTACCGACTCCACCTCAGACAAGACAAAGAACCCGACTGCAGGTCGTTCAAGAGTCAGAGAAAACAACCTCTGAAGAATCTGAGGAGGAATCTGAAGGAGAAGGAGTTATTGTTACTATGGAAGAAAATATAAAAGAACAAGAACAATCTTTAAGACAAGCTATGGCAAAGGACTTTGGTGATATTCTGACTAATCAGCTGACTACTCAGCTGGGAAAGTTAGAAACAAGAATGGATGTCGGGAATAAGGAAATTTGTGGAAAAATTGATATTCTACAAGATCGCATTGAAGAGGTAAACACCGTTTTGCAAGAAGAAATCAAACGGGTTAAAGAAGATCTCAGCAAAAATTTGGAGCCCGTTCTCCTCACTTCAAAAAAAACCCCCAAAGCTATTAAAGATCTGGAAGATACAACTACGGACATGTCTGATATAATGCAAAGAATGAAGGAAGACCTAGACCGTGTTTCTGGGCAACTGGTCAGAATGACTGACAAATGCCTAGACCTTGAAGCCCGGTCCAGACGCCAAAATGTAAGAATTGTTGGAGTGAAAGAAGGGAAGGAAAGTGGAAAAGACCCTTGGGTTTTCACTGCCAACTTACTTCAACAGGTATTTAATCTGCCTGAGAGACCTAAAGTTGATGTAGCACATCGAGTCCAGAGAGTTCGATCAGGGATTAGAGCTCCACCAAGACAGATTATCCTGAAACTTAACGACATAGCAGTTCTTGAAGACATCATGAAGAATGTGACAATCAGAAGAAACCTGGTGTTTGAAGGAGAAAACGACCTCGTTTCACGGAGACTCGTCCGATTCTTAGAGACATTCCAGACCTGAGATATGGTATAATGTATCCCACCAAACTAAGGGTCACATATGAAAGCTCGGAGCATTTCTTTATTCTCTTAATAAACACGAGGGCCTTGAACAGTCTATCCGCTTACATTCCAATCTATCTCTGATAAGAATGTCTAGACATGAATGCATGCGAGTTTGTCGACCATCTTATTTGCAACTTTTATATATCTTTTTATGTAAAAAAACATGTTCTATCAAATTCCCCCTTATAAATACATATAAACGGTGTACATTAAACACGCAGTTTTAATGTACCACTAGCCAACGTGTTCAGTGAGAATTCAGTAGCCCTGCTAGTCAAACAGAGCCATGGCATTCTACTTATCCTTTACCGTCTTTTTTTAAGTCCTGCGCATTTTAAATCAAAATCCAGCGAACTCTTAAATACTATATACACAGAGAGTGGTGAATCTCTGGAACTCTCTGCCACAGAGGGTAGTTGAGGCCAGTTCATTGGCTATATTTAAGAGGGAGTTGGATGTGGCCCTTGTGGCTAAGGGGATCAGGGGATATGGAGAGAAGGCAGGTACGGGATACTGAGTTGGATGATCAGCCATGATCATATTGAATGGCGGTGCAGGCTCGAAGGGCCGAATGGCCTACTCCTGCACCTAATTTCTATGTTTCTATGTATATAAGAAATACAAATATAACAGATATATGGAGGATTGCAAACACATCTGGAAGAGAATACTCCTTCTACTCATCAGTACATAAAACCTATACACGTATTGACTATTTTCTAGTGGACACTAAATTAATACCTTTCACAATTAATCCCAAATACCATAATAGTTCTATTTCCAATCATTCCCCGCTAACATTCTCCTTAAAACTAGAAGGAATGTTTAATAAAAAATCGTTCTGGAGGTTTAATCCTCAAATACTAAATAATCCAGATTGTTGTAAATATTTAAAACAACAGATTTCCATCTTTTTTGAGACCAATGATACCCCAGGTATTTCGCCCTCGTTATTATGGGAATCTTTTAAGGCTTTTATTAGAGGTTCTATCATTTCATTTCAAGCATATCAAAACAAAAAGAATAGGATGGAACAATTGCAATTAGAAGAATAGATCAGACAACTTGACTTAGAAAACGCGATAGATCCGACTATAGATAAACATAACAAGATAGCAGTATTAAAATTTAAGCTAAATCAAATTCTATCTGCAAGAGTTATCAGATTATTTCAAATTACTAAACAGGAAAATTATGAATTTGGTGACAAACCACACAAACTTATAGCACGCCAGTTGAGAAAAGTTGAAAAGGACCATACTATCCAAATAATCAAATCAGATAAAGGTGAATTGTTAACACTTCCAAAAGACATTAATGAAAGATTTGCCCAATTTTATCAAAATGTATATACATCCAAAACATCAACAGAAAGGAGAAAAATTACAAACTTTCTTGATAACTGTAATCTTCCAACACTTGATCCGCTGGAACAAGAGGAATTAGGAGCACAAATTTCAAATAAAGAAATAGAAGAGACAATCAATTCATTGAAGAACGGCAAAACACTAGGACCAGACAGGTTTAGTAACGAATTTAATAAAAGATTTTATGAGGTAATTTCCCCACGTTTATACAACCTTTATACATACGCATTTAAAGAACAGACATTACCACAAACACTAGCTGAATCAACTATCACACTTATACCCAAAAAAGATAAAGATCTGGAAGACCCGGGATCATACAGAGCAATCGCACTGTTAAATACAGATCAGAAAATATTAGCGAAAACTTTGGCAAGAAGATTAAGTAAATATGTTAATACATTAATACACTTGGATCAAGCGGGATTCATACCCAAGGGATATTTGTTTAATAATTTGAGACGCCTTTTTAACATAATGTACTCACACAGAACTATAAAAGAAGACTTATCAATTATTTCATTAGATGCAGAAAAAGCAGATCAAGTAGAATGTAAATATCTTTTCACAGTTTTGCAAAAATTTCAGTTGGGAGAATATTTTATCTCATGGATATAACTGTTATATGATAAGCCGACTGCCAGAACACTGACTAACCATATACTCTCACCTAAATTTCAGTTATCCAGGGGTAAAAGACAGGGATGTGCATTATCACCCTTGTTATTTGCCCTTGCGAATGAACCTCTAGCGGAAAGTATAAGAGTACATCCGAACATTCACGGCTATAATTCTAAATACTCCAATAATAAAATATCATTATATGCACATGATGTATTATTATATATCACCAGTTCCCAAGTTAGCATTCCAAATATATTAAATCTTATAGAGGAATTCGGCTCCTTTTCAGGATAGATAATAAACTGGAACAAAAGTGAAATTATGTCAATAAAACCTCAAGAGCCGACACGCCTTTTAAAATTCCCTTTCAGAATTGCTACGGAAAAATTCAAATATCTGGGTGTTCAGGTAACCAGAAAATATACCTCTCTATTCAACGCAAACTTTCCTCCTTTAGTTACTAAATTAAACGCCCTTGTTTAATTGTGGAAAACACTTCCGATGTCTCTAACAGGCAGAATAAATGTTATAAAGATGATCTTCCATAAATCCTGTATTTATTCCAATCAATACCGATATATCTTCCTAAATTCCTTTAAAAAAAACTTGATTCTCTGATTACAAACTTTATTTGGGATTATAAAACACGTAGAATTCATAAACGGCATTGATGTAAGCCCAAAGAAACCGGTGGATTGGCTCTCCCCAACTTCTTATACTATTACTGGGCAACGAATATTAAAAATGTAATCGACTGGCTGGACAATACAGGCCAACAGGCAAATTGGTTAATAATGGAGAGAGAGGATAGAAACATAGAAACATAGAAAATAGGTGCAGGAGTAGGCCATTCGTCAATTCGAGCCTGCACCACCATTCAATATGATCATGGCTGATCATCCAACTCAGTATCCTGTACCTGCCTTCTCTCCATAACCCCTGATCCCTTAAGCCACAAGGGCCACATATAACTCCCTCTTAAATATAGCCAATGAAATGGCCTTAACTACCTTCTGTGGCAGAGAATTCCACAGATTCACCACTCCCTGTGTAAAAAATGTTTTTCTCATCTCGGTCCTAAAAGACTTCCTCCTTATCCTTAAACTGTGACCCCTTGTCCTGGACTTCCCCAACATCGGGAACAATCTTCCTTCATCTAGCCTGTCCAACCCCTTAAGAATTTTGTAAGTTTCTGTAAGATCCCCCCTCAATCTTCTAAATTCTAGCGAGTACAAGCCGAGTCTATCCAGTCTTACTCATATGAAAGTCCTGACATCCCATGAATCAGTCTGGTTAACCTTCTCTGTACTCCCTCTATGGCAAGGATTGTTCGCCTTTTAATATAGGCGCGATTCTTCTCTCTCCAATAAATTTGAAGAACACATCTATATTACTAAAACTCTGATCTTGACCTCTTTTGGCCCTCTGTGCTGCGATTTCCGATAGAACGCCGCCACCTACGGCCGTCATTTTTAGCCACCTCGCTCAGAGCCCCCCTCCGCCTTACGGGTGTGGAGGATGTTTCCCATCGGTGACAAATCAAAGAGATAGTCATGTTTTTTAAACATTCACCATTCTCTCTGCTGCCCCTGCTGGAGGGAGGGGGAGGGACTATAAAACCAGGAAGTGGTGGGCCTCACTCAGTCTCTGCAAGATGGATGCAGCCAAGGGTCACGTCTCTCTGAGCTCTGAATAATACTGAACAAATGTCTACACAACAGTGAGTCCCCTTAATGTGGTTTGAAAATGAAAATATGGTTTGTTTGAAGTAAAAATGCACTGCCTGCAAATGGTTGTTTGGGTGCTTTGGCTTGAAGTTGAAAGGCACTACTTACTGCAAACGGTGGCTTGGGTTCTTTGGCTTGAAGTTGAAAGGCACTACTTACTGCAAATGGTGGCTTGGGCGCTTTGGCTTGAAGTTGAAAGGCACTACTTACTGCAAATGGTGGCTTGGGTGCTTTGGCTTGAAGTTGAAAGGCACTTCTTACTGCAAATGGTGGCTTGGGTGCTTTGGCTTGAAGTTGAAAGGCACTTCTTACTGCAAATGGTGGCGTGGGTGTATTGGCTTGAAATTGAAAGACACTATTTACTACAGAGCATTGTTCGAAGACATGGACACCATTCATTGATTTATCACAAGGATAGTATGGTACAACACAATTATGGAGTTAAATCTAATTACGGGTTGGGTGATGGGTGGGGAGGGATGCGAGGCAGGTATATCATCACTTTTTTTCTTTCTTTTTTGTCTTTTTATTTCTCTATTCCTTCCTTATTTCTTTTATTTACTCTTTGGTTACACCATGTTGGTAGTCTAGGGGTTCTATCCTTGCACATTCCACTTTTTCTCTCTTTTCTCTTAACTAGCTAAAAGTCAAAATTGAAGCTGTACAATAACTGTATTATGTCATATGCTGCTGGTTATATTTTTGTCTACTTGCTTCTAATAAAAAAATAAAAATAATAAAGGATTAGTAAAACTGGTATGTGATCAGTGGCGGACATGTTACCACATGGAGGACACGAGGAACTTTGCATTTATGCCTTTGATGGAAAGACTGATAAGTACATGAGAGAACATGAAAAATGGGAACAGGAATTGGTTATTTGGTCCCTTAGGCCTGCGCCATTATTCATTCCAATCTTCGTTAATTCTCCGTCTGCAAAATCATCCAATCCCCGTACACCTTGATTTTTATTTTTTTATGTCAGGTCGATCTACTTCAGCCTTCACTGCATAAAGTGACTGAGATCCAGTAGCTCTAACGATACAGAACTCCAAAGGTCCACATTCATTTGAGCAAAGATATTTTTCACTTTACTTTAATCTTAAGTGACTGACTCCTTAACTTCGAGCACCTCTCCCTGCTTCCGTTTTGTACCTTCTGTCTGACGGGTGCAGGGAGAAGAAGCAATGTCCAGGGTGATAAAGGTCATTGATTTGGTTGGCTACTCTTCTCTTCATGCTACCTCGGGTAAACCAACATCAAAAAGGACCCTTCTCACCCTGGTCATTCCTTCTTCTCCCTGCTCCGTCAGGCAGAAGATACAAAAGCTTGAAAACTTGTGCCACAAGACTCGGGAACAGCTTCTTCCTTTCTTTTATTAGACTTCTGAACGGTCCGCCCAAAAGCTAGCGTGTGATCCTAATCTTCCAACCTACCTTGTGGCTGATATTGGAGATTTTCTCTGGAACTGTAATACTACAATGCCGAAATGTTATATTCTGCACTCCAGCCGTTTTTCTCTTTGCTCTGTTGTGCTTGTGTATGAGTTGAATATGTAGCATTATCTGAATGAATGAATGGATACTTTATTGTCATATGTGACAAGTCACAGTGAAATTCTTCTAAGGTATGCATATAGTCGCCACATAAAGGGCGTTTACAAAGTTACGAAGTACCATGTCCCACTTGTTCTTACCACCCCTCCCCCTCTTCCCCCCCTTCCCCTCACTCATGGCTATCCCCCCCTTACCGGGACTTCCATAGTTCCTTCCTCCGGCAGCGGCGTCCTACTCCCGTGTGGTCGTCCGTGGGTCAACCTCTCCACTATCGCTGCCGGATCCTCTACGGACGCCTCCGTGACACCGAACCAGCCCCCAGCTAGAGGCTCCGTCAACCCAGTCTCCGTGTGCTCCGTCCTGCGAGTCTCTGGCCTTGGCTTCTCCGCGGGCTCCCCGTCGACCGCGGGCTCTGTGAAACTCCGTCGGCCGCGGACTTTGACCCGCAAGTCTCTGGCCTCGGCTTCTCCACAGCCCGCCAGGTGGTGTCCGTCACTGCGGCCCGCCAGGATTTAATTGGTTAGGACACAAACAAAAACTTTTGTTTCTCGGTACACGTGACAATAATACGCCATTATCAATACTTGGTTCAAGATTCTTCATGAGAGGAAACTACTTTTCATCAAATGCCTTATCAGCCCTTCCCGGAGATGTTTTTGTGTTTAGTAAGAGCTGGAATAGGTAATTGTGAGGGCTAAAAGGGGCCATAAACTATTTTTGGCAAGTCGGATTAAGGAGAATCATCAGGAATTTTATACATGTTTTCGGAGCCTGAAAGGAATATGAAAGATTAGCTAGAGAGAAGCTCATCATTTTGATTGGGGAGGCGTTGCTAATGAAGGTTTCAAAGCTAGGTGTCTTCAATATAAATTGATTGTTGATAATTCCTACTGGAGATCAGGAAAAATTCTAGTGTAATCAGTGTGGGGCATGCACACACATGAAGAAACCAAGGAGAATTGCATTATGCCTTTGAGGGAAAGTCTGATAAGTACATGAGACAACATGAAAAATGGAAACAAGATTTGGCTATTTGGCCCCTTAGGCCTGCTCAATTATTCATTAAAACCTTGGTTAATTTTCTGTCTGCAAAACTTTGTTCCATCCAATCCCCGTACACCTTGATTTTTATTTTAGTGCAAGGTCGATCTACTTCAGCCTTCACTGCACAAAGTGACTGAGCTTCCTGCAGCTCTGACGATACAGAACTTCAAAAGTCCACATTCATTTGAGCAAAGATATTTCGCTTTAACATAGAAACATAGAACATAGAAAATAGGTGCAGGAGTAGGCCATTCGGCCCTTCGAGCCTGCACCGCCATTCAATATGATCATGGCTGATCATCCAACTCAGTATCCTGTACCTGCCTTCTCTCCATACCCCCCCCGATACCTTTAGCCACAAGGGCCACATCTAACTCCCTCTTAAATATAGTCAATAAACTGGCCTCAACTACCTTCTGTGGCAGAGAATTCCACAGATTCATCACTCCCTGTGTGAAAAATGTTTTTCCCATCTCGGTTAAAAAGATTTCCCCCTTATCCTTAAACTGTGACCCCGTGTTTCTGGACTTCCCCAACATCGGGAACAATCTTCCTGTGTCTAGCCTGTCCAACCCCTTAAGGATTTTGTAAGTTTCTATAAGATTCCCCCCTCAATCTTCTAAATTCTAGCGAGTACAAACCGAGTCTATCCAGTCTTTCTTCGTATGAAAGTCCTGCCATCCCAGGAATCAGTCTGGTGAACCTGGGTTCTGGTGAACCAATCCAAGTGACTGACTCCTTAACCTGTTGTACCTCTCCCTGCTTCCATTTTGTACCTTCTGCCCGACGGCAGCGGGGAGAAGAAGCAACGTCCTGGGTGATGAAGGTCCTTGATTATGTTGGTTACTCTACCCTTCACACTACCTCTGGTAAACCAACATAAGCAAGGACCATTCTCACCCTGATCATTTCCTCTTCACCCTGCTCCGTCAGGCAGAAGATACAAAAGCATGTAACACCAGACTTGGGAACAGCTTCTTTCTTTCTGTTATCAGACTTCTGGATGGTCCTTCCATAAGTGAGGGTGTAGCCCAAATCTTCCAATCTACCTCATTACGACGTTGGACTTCTTCTCTGGAGCTGTAACACTACAATGCTGAAAAACTACACTCTGCATTCTGGTATTTTTCTCTTGGCTTCCTCTGTTGTACTTGTGTATGGCTTGAATGTATTCATGTATAGTTTTAGTCATAGACTCGTACAGTGTGAAAACAGGCCCTTCAGCTCAACTTGCCCATGCCGACCGACATGCCCCATCTACACTAGTCTCACCTGCCTGTGTTTAGAAACATAGAAACATAGAAATTAGGTGCAGGAGTAGGCCATTCGGCCCTTCGAGCCTGCACCGCCATTCAGTATGATCATGGCTGATCATCTAACTCAGTATCCCGTACCTGCCTTCTCTCCATACCCCCCTGATCCCCTTAGCCACAAGGGCCACATCTAACTCCCTCTTAAATATAGCCAATGAACTGGCCTCAACTACCCTCTGTGGCAGAGAGTTCCAGAGATTCACCACTCTCTGTGTGAAAAAAGTTCTTCTCATCTCGGTTTTAAAGGATTTCCCCCTTATCCTTAAGCTGTGACGCCTTGTCCTGGACTTCCCTAACATCGAGAACAATCTTCCTGCATCTAGCCTGTCCAACACCTTAAGAATTTAGGGTTTGGCCCATATATCCCTCTAAATCTATCCTATCCATGAACCTGGCCAAATGTTTTTTTTTTAATGTTTCCTTAAACAGTTTTATGTAAGCAAGCAAACTAAAGTGTTTGACTGTGTATCGTTAAAAGTGACAATAATAATGCAATACAATTATTTAGTTCTAGATGCTTCTGGAGAGGAAACTACCCTTCAACAAATGCCTCATAATTTGGTCAAAAATAAATCATATTTGCGAGCATTTTTTTTGTTTTTAGCTGTAAGAACTTTGGGAATTATGAGAGCTAAAAGGGGCATTGGTTCGCTGGTCGATCCGGACGGAGGTGATGGCTGCAGGCCCTGCTGCAGCCTGGGGCTCGCCTGGCCTGGTGCTGCTCCAGAAGACAGAGTACGCGGACCAGACTGGAGTTTACAAATTACGCCAAAACCAGCCAGCTGTTGCATTGGGTCTCGGTGGAATATTTTATACACAAATAGAATTTCACTGTACAGCTGTATGTGATAATAGAGAAATATTGAACCAGTAAAGAGGGCCATAAATTCTATAGCAAATAGAATTAAGGAGATTCCTAAGTAATTTTCTTGGAGCGAGAAAGTAGTTGGGTTGAGAGTATTAGGTTGACTCAAGGACAAGGGGAGAGGTTTATGCCTTGAAGCAGAGGAAGTGGTTGTACTCTTTCATATGTGCTTTACATCAGTATTCACCAAGGAGAAGGATGTGAGATTCAGGACCTGTCAACATTAAGAAGGCAAAGGTCAAGAATCGAGAGTCTTATTGTCATATTTCCCTCAATTGTACAATTATATATTTACTTGCAGAAACATAACACATTTATAAGCATAGTACTCTGCCAACACAATAAGAAACGACAAAAGATGCTGTGTGCATGCGAACCTGGACATTAGAGTTTCCAGGCTCCTATAGCATCTTTCAAATGGCAGGAGTGAAATGAGTGTGTGGCCAGGGTCGTGTGGGTCTCTGCTGATGCTGGCTGTCTCGTTGCATGTTGTGTGTATTGCGAAACATGAAGTTGAATAAGTGCTCCTCAGGGACTGATTCCTTGGATAGACAAGGAGCGAGGCAAGGGAGTGGATTACTCAGTCCTTGATAAACATCTTCGTGACCTCTTTGAAATGGCGGTCCGCTAATGTTGTCCTTTTGTTGAAGAAGAGAAACAGAAACAAACTAGGAGATTGTAACCCTGTGTGCTGTGACCAGCCTTCACAATGGTGGATCTGAGTCATCAGGGTGCATTGGCTTGCTTTTAGTTGGCACCAAGATGATAACGGTTTTCTATCAGAATGGAACCTCGGAATCGAGTGGGGAGTGATTAAAGATGTCCGCAAATACTCCTGCCAACCGGTCCATGCAGGATCCTGAGGACTTGGTGAGGAGCCGGCTGTTCCAGTTTTCTTCTTTCACCCCCCCACCCCCCACTCGTCTGAAGAAGGGACCCAGCCCAGAACGTAGAGTTTGTACGTTCTCCCTGTGACTGTGTGGGATTTCTCCGGGTGCTCCGGCTTCCTCCCACACTCCAAATACACACAGGTTTGTAGGTTAATTAAATTGTAAATCGCCCCTAGTGCCTAGTGTGTAGGAGAGAGCTGGTGTACGCGGTGAATGCTGGTCGGCACTGACTCGGTGGGCCGAAGGGCCTGTTTCTGCGCAATATCTCTCAGTCAATGCCTGGCCTCGCTGGCAAGCAGAGCGTTGGTTGTAATTGTTCACCGTTTGGAAGTGCAAAGGCCAAGAGGCCTCGACGTTGCCAAGCTGGGGGCAAACATTCTCTATTTACAAGTAAAAGACTGCGGAATCAGTGTTTACTTCATGTCGGAGACGCCAGTAGATTTTTTCCAGTTACTTTAAAGAGATGCTAAAACTCTTGACTGACCTTCCAGGCTGATCTGATGGCCTGCTGAGAGCAAAAACAAAAGAGGCACGGCGCCTGAGATTTGTTGCTTATTCTGGAAAACGTTTTTTGTTATCTTGTTTGAGGCAGTTTGTACCACAAACTAGTTGTGTCGTAGATATCTCCAGAGAAACACAAGATAAGACATTGTTCACATAATTGCTCCTGAAAGATGCAAGGATTTATTTCATAATTGTTTACTACTTTTAAAATAAATATGTATTCACATAGTTTGTAACAAAAGACAAAATTCCATGCAAAGTTGTCCTAACCGATACATTGTTTATTGCACGGTATGTTCTTACTTTAGCAACTCTAAATGCAGGCCACTTCCTCCGGGAATGCATCTTGTCCATATAAGATGGGAAGGGAGGTGTGACAAAGTTATAGTAATACAGCGTGGAAACAGGCCCTTCGGCCCACATAGCCACACTATCATACAACTAGGGACAATTTACAGAATCCAATTAACCAACAAACCTGCAGGTCTTCTGCAACCGAAGCACCCGGAGAAAACTCACGCAGTCACAGGGAGAACGTGCAAACGTCTTGCAGAGAGCAGGGTCGTGTTTGGCGCTGTGAGGCAGCAACTTAACCTAAGTTGCGGTAACATTTTACCATTAGTCTTTTACTTGTTGTACACAAGGACACAAAGTGCTGGAGTAACTCAGTGGGTTAGGCAGCATCTCTGGAGAACATGGCTAATGGATATTGGAGGGTCAAGACCCTTCTTCAGACCAGGCCTGAAAGAAAACCTGTCCACATTCTCCAGACAACTGCTTGGGCCCGCTGAGTTACTCCAGCTTTTTGTGTCCATCTCCAGTTTAATCCAGCATCTGCAGTTCCTTCCTACACATTCTTTGTTCCATTTACCTTTGTTTATCATGTATTTCACGTGCCTGCTTTGCCTGCCCTTTAGTATACTCTGATAATTTAAATGCATCATGAAAAGAGACTTGATACCATTTATGCCAGCTTTTTGCAGGAAGCGGCTGAAAGTCTGTGTGTTTAGCATATCAGTATCTAATCTACTGTTGACAACCTTGGGGATGTTATCGATCAATAAATTAAAAATGGTTTATTGCCAAATCAAATTTTAGCAGAGATACATACTGATATTTATTGGTGGGCAGCAGCATCCCATCAGACGGTGTATCGGACTGAAAATCCCAAATCGTGTTTTTCCTCAGAAATACAATAGATTTTTTCTCTTTAAAACAAAAGACACACGGTGCTGGAGTATCTCAGTGGGTCAGGCAGCATCTCTGGTCAACATGTTTGGGTTGGAATCCTTCCTCAGACTTCCTCTGGATGTTCACCAGAGTTGGGGGTGGGAGAAGGGAAGAAAACCTGAAGAGAGGAGGGGCAGGACAAAGCCTGGCAGGTAACAGATGGACGCAGGTGGTTGGGACTAGAGATAAGACCAGAAGGTGTGAGACAGATGGAGGAGTTGCAAAGAATGAAGCCAGAGGAAGGAATGTGGGAGGGGAGGAGAGAAATAGAGAGCCCAGCTAGAGCAGGGGGGGGGATGGGGGAATGGTTAGAGGTCACCTAAAATTGGAGAATTCAATGTTCATCTAAAATTGGGGAATTCAATATTCTCTACCTCTATCCTCAGTGAAAACAGAACATAGAAATGTACACCACAGGAACAAGCTCTTCGGCCAACAATGACAAACATGATCCCAGTAGAAATTAATCTCTACTGCCTGCAAATGATCCATTTTCCACCATCTCTTGCATACTGCGTGGAAACGGGCCCTTCAGCCATCTGAGTCCGTGCCGACCAGCAATCACCCTGTACACTAGTAACTATCCTACACACGAGGACAGTTTACAGAAGCCAATTAACCTACGAACCTGCACGTCTTTGGAATTTTGTAGGAAACCGGAGCGGCCGTGGAAAACAGCGCAGTCACAGGGAGAACGTACAAACTCTGTACATACAGTCAGGATCGAACCTGGGTCTCTGGCGCTTTAAGGCATCTACTCTACCGCTGTGCCACTGTGCCACCTTATTTTCAGTTTTAAATTGTTCCTCTCCCGAAGTCAGGATTGAACCCGGGTCTCTGGCACTGTGATGCAGCAACTCTACCAGCTGCACCATTGTGATCTGTTGATGGATACCCCCACGTTGCTTTATTCCTGCAGTTATTTGCATCCCTTAGTGCATCTCACCAAATGCATTGTCTCACACACTTACATAGAACGGTACTGCACAAGAACACGCCCTTCAGCCCACAATGTCTGTGCCGAACATGATGACAAGACCATGTGTGGAAAGGAACTGCGGATGCTGGTACATATATCAAAGAAAGACATAAAGTACGGCAGTGACTCAGTTTAGTCGGGCAGCATCTCTGGAGAAAAAGGATGGATGATGTTTTGGGTCGGGACTATCCCATCCAGATAAGGCCATCAGTTATCTACCTGAATATAATCCACATCCCTCCATATCCATATGCCTATCCAAAAGTGTTTTAAACGTTATTCCTTTGTATTTTGCCAGTATCCTGCACAACTTTCCCCACTTTACTGCAGTATAACGTTTTGCTTCTCACTATCAACCATGCAGCCGATGTTTACACATTAAAAGCAACCCCCCCACCTACTCTCCGAAGAAATCTGAAATCTCGAGTAGCAATTCCATCCCACCACGTTACAAAAATGTTTTCTACAGACCAGTGGAAAAATAGTTAGCTTCCTTCCCCCCCCCACTTCTCACCTTGTCCCAGCTGGAACCAATTCTCAATCCTGGCCATTAGTCATGTGCAAGAGCCCACCCATGCATCATGGAGCCAAATATGAAGTCACGATTTACTTGCAACTTTCAGGCTGTTGAGATGAAGAGGGCAGATGGAGAATCCACATGGTCTTCCTGTGAATCCAAGGGTGGTAGAAGCATGGGGCTCTCTTCCACCCACTTACTGTAGATGGTTGGCCAACTGTTAATGTCACATCTGAGGTGATAGATTTGTGATGGCTGTAGTTATGAGATATAGGAGGAAAGTGTGGCAAAGTCAAACATGTAGAATTGGGTCAATTTCAACCATGGAGATTAGAATATTGAATGGGACAGAAACTTTGGAATAATGCAGTGGTTAAAGTTCTGAATGAGGGCCTTCAGCCCACTACGTCCATGACAGCTCCTTCCCTCCCCGAGACATTCACCTGTTCCATTGCTTTCCCAAATCCATCACTACACTTATTCTCTGGGATCCAGCTGGCGGCACGGTGGCACAACTGGTAGAGCTGCTGTCTCACTGCGCCAAAGTCACAGTTTCAAGCCCAACCTCAAGTGCTGTCTGTGTGGAGTATGCACCTTCGCTGTGACGATGTGGGTTTTCACCGGGGCCTCTGGTTTCCTCCCACGTCCCATATGGTTTGTAGGTTTGTAGGTTAATTGGCCTCCATAAATAATTGCCATGTGAGTAGGGAGTGAAGGAGAAAGTGGGATATCATAGAACTAGTGTGAATGGGCGATCGATGAACTCAGTAGGCTGAAGGACCCGCTTCCATTTTGCTCATCATTGATCCGATTTCCTCTTGAAGACTACGGTGGAACCTGCCTCTACAACATCTGCATTCCAAAGTCCAACAAAAACATTCAATTTTATTGTCCATTGTTTTTCAATCTTCTGTCCTCCTCTACAAAAATATAAGTTCCACCCAGTCTAGTCTTCCCGCATAGTTGTACCATCTTGACTTGACATCATCCAAGTCAACTTCCTTCAGTGCTTTTATATCTCGTTTCTAACATGGACTCAAATTGCTCAAAGTTATTTAGGACGGCACAATGGTGCAGCTGGTAGAGTTGCTGCATCACAGTGCCAGAGACCCGGGTTCAATCCTGACTTCGGGAGAGGAACAATTTAAAACTGAAAATAAGGTGGCACAGTGGCACAGCGGTAGAGTAGATGCCTTAAAGCGGCAGGGAGTGTGTAAAGTGGTTAGAAATGTACTGGCTGAGAATGCGTCAAGAGTGTTTCATTGTCATGCATCCTGAAATGGAACAATGAAATTCTTACTTGCAGCAGCACAATAGATATGTGAACGGATTACTCAGTAGACACCATAATAAACACCAAAAATGAAGTTTGATAATAATAAAGAAATGGATTCCAAAACAAATTCTGGAGAACTTGAAGGTTACGCTAGAACTATATACAGCAAAGGAAACCTGAACGGAAACCTCAGGAGACTATGCTCCCCACCCAAGGTTTCCGTGCGGTTCCCGGAGGTTTTTGTCAGTCTCCCTAATTGCTTCCACTACCTGCAACCTCCGGGAACCGCACGGAAACCTTGGGTGGGGCGCAAAGTCTCCAGAGGTTTCCGTTCAGGTTTCCTAAGTGGGACAGGGGAATTTTTTTAGGCAGCAGCTTGAGTAGTGTTCTGGCCAGCATATGACAGGAAAGATGTGATTTGCACTAAGGACTTTCAAAGACTCTTAGAATATTATCAGGACTGATTAATGGAAATAATAAATAGTCAATAGTGGAAAGAATGGATCCCTGGCCAACAATTGGCTTACCAAGGCACTACCATGCCCAAGGTCATTGTGGCCAACCCAGATTGGTCCAAGTCCTTTCTAGCCTCCAGCTCTTCACTGCTGCTGCTGACCCACTGAGTTTCTCCAGTACTTTGTGTTCTTTGCTTGTACAGTCTGAAGAAGGGTCCCGAGTCTAAATGTCACCTATCCATGTTCTCCAGAGATTCTGCCTGACCTGCTAAATTAATCCAGCACTTTGTGTCTATCTTTGGTATAAACTAGCATCTGCAGTTTTTTGTTTCTGCAGAATGAAGTTGTTTTCTTTTGAAGGCTGAGGAGACAGCAATTAAGGTGCATGACATTGTGAAAGGCCAAGACAGAGTAAATAGCGAGATGCCTACCCTTGAGCAGAAGTTAATATATTATAAGAGCAGAATCAGGCGATTCGGCCCATCAAGTGTGCTCCGTCATTCAATGATGGCTGATTTATCTCCCACCTCTCAACCCCATTCTCCTGCCTTCTCACCATAATCTTTGATACTTACAAAATTCTTAAGGGGTTGGACAGGCTAGATGCAGGAAGATTGTTCCCGATGTTGGGGAAGTCCAGAACAAGGGGTCACAGTTTAAGGATAAGGGGGAAATCTTTTAGGACCGAGATGAGGAAAACATTTTTCACACAGAGAGTGGTGAATCTCTGGAATTCTCTGCTACAAAAGGTAGTTGAGGCCAGTTCATTGGCTATATTTAAGAGGGAGTTAGATGTGGCCCTTGTGGCTAAAGGGATCAGGGGATATGGAGAGAAGGCAGGTACAGGATACTGAGTTGGATGATCAGCCATGATCATATTGAATGGCGGTGCAGGCTCGAAGGGCCGAATGGCCTACCCCTGCACCTATTTTCTATGTCTATGTTTCTATACCCTTTCTAATAAAGAATCTGTCAATCTCCACCTTAAAAATATTCATTGACTAGGCCTCCACAGCCATCTGTGGCAATGAATTCCACAGATTCACAACCTTCAGATTAAAGAAATTGCTCCTCATCATCTTACCTCCGTCCTTTTATTTTGAGGCTGTGCCCTCTGGTCTGAGAGCAGAGGGATCAAAACACAGGGATCAGAGAGTTTAAAACAAATTCATGGAGGAAGTCAGTAGGTCAGGCAGCATCTGTGGAGGCTATGGTCAGATGATGTTTATTCTTGGGCCACTTCTTCAGACTGACTACATTCCAGCCACAGATGCTGCCTGACTGTGTTCCTCCAGCACTTTATTTTTCAAGATCCCAGCACCTGGAGTCTCTTGTGTCTACATTACAGAGCTAAAGTAACTGTCACAGAATTTGTTTATTTTATTTATTTAGTTTATTTATTGTCATGTGTACTGATCTACAGTGAAAAGTTTTTTTTTGGAGCGTAGTCAGTGAAAAGACTATACATGCTTATAATTAAGCCACAGTGTACAGATACAGGGTAATGGGTGATAACATTTAGTGGAAGGTAAAGTCTGATTAAAGATCGTCCAAGGGTCTTCAATGAGGTAGATGATAGGTCTGGACCGCTCACTGGTTGGTGATTAGAGGGAAATGAGAGAAAATGCTTGAAAAGGCATTAAAGTCTGAAACTCTAAATACATTGTTTACAAGAATCATCCTGGTCGTGATGTAAAGGATGACTCACCTCCTGACACACTGAGATATTGGCACTGTCTACAAAACATGACTCAGGATTTTGATGGAATACTCTTCGCTTGCTGGGATACATCCCCAGTAGCTCTCTCGAAACTCTCTGCTGCCCAAGACAAAGCAAGATATCCACAAACCTTAACGCCCATTCCTTCCAGTGATGGTGCAAATTGACAGACGTCTAGCAAAAGGCTGTGTCCCGACCCAAAATGTTGACTATCTGTGTTCTCCAGACATGCTATCAGCCCTGCTGAGTTACTCCAGCACTTTGCATCCTTTGATTCAAATTGCTGCAGTGTTTGCACAGTGGTGCAGCAGTAGAGTTGCTGCTTTACTGCGCCAGAGACCTAGGTTCGATCCTGACTGTGGGTGCTGTCTGTATGGAGTTTATACAGTACATAGAAGCATAAAAAAATCGGTGCTTTGAATAGGCCATTCGGCCCTTTGAGCCATTCAATACGATCATGGCTGATCATCTAAAATCAGTACCCCGTTCCTGCTTTTTCCCCATGTCCCTCGATTCCTTTAGTTCTAAGCGTTAAATCTAACTCTCTTGCAAAAATCCACTGAATTGGCCTCCACAGCCTTCTGTTGCAACGAATTCCACAGATTCACAACTCTCTGTTTTTCCTCATCTTAGTCCTAAATGGCCTACCCCTTATTCTTAAACTGGACTATTCCAACATCAGGAACATTTTTCCTGCCTGTCCAATCCTTTAAGAATTTTATATGTCCCTATAAGATCCCCTCTCTTCCTTCTCCCTGTGACCCATGTTTTTCTCCGGGTGCTTCAGTTTCCTTTCACACTCCAAAGACGTACAGGTTTGTCGGTTAATTAGCTTTAGTTTTTTTTTAAAAGCAAATTGTTCCTAGTGTGTAGAATAATGCTAGCTTATAGGGTGATTACTGGTTGTTACAGTTTCCTTTCCTGAGCACACAACATCTGAGGGGTCACAGCTTAAGGATAAGGGGGAAATCCTTTAAGACCGAGATGAGAAAAACATTTTTCACACAGAGAGTGGTGAATCTCTGGAACTCTCTGCCACAGGGGGTAGTTGAGGCCAGTTCATTGGCTATATTTAAGAGGGAGTTAGATGTGGCCTTTGTAGCTAATGGGATCAGGGGGTATGGAGAGAAGGCAGGTGGGATACTGAGTTGGATGATCAGCCATGATCATATTGAATGGCGGTGCAGGCTCGAAGGGCCGAATGGCCTACTCCTGCACCTATTTTCTATATATCTATGTATCTAACATCTTCATCCTCTCTGGATGCAAATCCTGGAATCATTTACCTAAACACATACCTTTGCAAACTGGACTGTAGCAGTGTTAAGGATTGGTCGCCCGCCACCTCCTTTGCAAGAGCAGATAATGGATTGGTCACTGATGTCTTTTTTAGAGATACATCATGGAAATAGTCCCTTCTGCCCATTGAGTCCATGCCAACCATTGATTCCTCCCCATTAACATTAGCAACAAGCTCTCTCAAATTCCCATCCACTCCCAACACACTAGAGGCAAATTACAGACGCCAATCATCCCCCAAACCGGCACGTCTTTGGGAAGTGGGAGCAAACCCACACGGTCACAGGGAGAAGGTGCAACCTCCACACACAGACAACACTCACGGTCGGGCTTGAACCCAGGTCTCTGGAGCAGTGAGGCAGGGGCTCTACCAGTTGTGTTGCCGTGTCACCAGTTAGATCCCAGAGAATTAATAGTTTAGTTTAGAGATACAATGCAGAAACAGGTTCTTTGGCCCACCGAGTCCCTGGCAACTAGCGATCCCCACACACTAACACTATCCTGCACACACAAGGGACAATTTATAGTTATACCAAGACAATTAACCTACAAACCTGTACGCCTTTGGAGTGTGGGAGGAAACCGAAGATCTCGGAGAAAACCCACGAGGTCACGGGGGAACGTACAAACTCCGTACAGACAGCACCCGTTGTCGGGATCGAACCCGCATCTCTGCCGCTGAAAGTGCTGTAAGGCAGCGACTCTACCGCTGTGCCACCATGCTTGGAATATCTTGGATACCTTCCAATATCTTGGAAGAAAAAAAACTCTGTAAACCACTTTGTAAATCTGAAAGCTCTGCTACTAATTAACGAATCACACCTCAAGACAACCGTGTGGGTTTGCTCTATTAACCTGTCAGCAGCTACAAAGTGAAACTGAAGAGAAAATTACAATGCTAGTAGGCATCAGCCTTGTCTCGGCAGTCATGCCTGAGACAGGCCATTGTAGTGTCGTGTCCCATTATGTGCAGTCAAATGCGTGATTGAGGTTGATATTCTAGTGCAACGCTATCGCTTAGACCTTAGAGATACAGCGTGGAAACGGGGACTGCGGTCCACCGCACCATGCCAACTGGGGACGTACACAACCTTAGCTTTCTCCACACACTTTTAAAAACATCCCACTTGGCCGATGTTCCTTTCCCCTCAAATAACCTGCTCCAGTTAACATGAGCGAGCACTTCTCTCATACCCTTAAAGTTGGCCTCACACCAGTTGAGCATTTTAACGTGGACCCTCTCTGTCCCTATCTATAACTATCTTAAACCTAATTGAACTGTGGTTACTGGTCCCAAAAGGCTCCTCCACACACACTTCATTAACTTGCCCTTCCCAATTTCCCAATACTAGATCCAGCGTTGCCCTCTCATGTGTGGGGACCTCCACATACTGCTTAAGAAAACTCTCCTGAATACATAGAAACATAGAAAATAGGTGCAGGAGTAGGCCATTCGGCCCTTCGAGCCTGCACCGCCATTCAATATGATCATGGCTGATCATCCAACTCAGTATCCCGTACATGCCTTCTCTCCATATGCCCTGATCCCTTTAGCCACAAGGGCCACATCTAACTCCCTCTTAAATATAGCCAATGAACTGGCCTCAACTACCTTCAGCGGCAGAGAATTCCAGAGATTCACCACTTTCTGTGTGAAAAAAAGTTTTCCTCATCTTGGTCCTAAAAGATTTCCCCCTTATCCTTAAACTGTGACCCCTTGTTCTGGACTTCCCCAACATCGGGAACAATCTTCCTGCGTCTAGCCTGTCCAACCCCTTAAGAATTTTGTAAGTTTCTATAAGATCCCCCCTTAATCTTCGAAATTCTAGCGAGTACAAACCGAGCCTATCCAGTCTTTCATCATATGAAAGTCCTGACATCCCAGGAATCAGTCTGGGGAACCTTCTCTGCACTCCCTCTATGGCAAGAATGTCTTTCCTCAGATTAGGAGACCAAAACTGTACGCAATACTCCAGGTGTGGTCTCACCAAGACCCTGTACAACTGCAGTAGAACCTCCCTGCTCCTATACTCAAATCCTTTTGCTATGAAATACTTTTGAGGAATTGCACCCATCTAAACCCTTCCCGCTATGATATTCCCAGTCTATTTTGGGAAAGTTGAAATCCTCTACTACTACAACCTTATTTGACCTGCAGCTGTCTGCAATCTCCCGGCACATTTGTTCTTTTAATTCCTGTTTACTATTGGGGTGTCTGTAGCATACTCCCAACAAGGTGATCATCCCTGTCTTGTTCCTCAGCTTCACCCATATAGCCTCACTAGACGAGCCGCCCGTAATGTCACCTCTGAACACCGCCATGATATCCTCCTTAACCAACAATGCTCAACCTCCTCTTTTTCCCTCACCCCTGTCTCCCCTGAAGCTCCTGTACCCCGGAACATTAAACTGCCAGTCCTGCCCCTCCCTTAACCAGGTTTACAATTTACAGATGCCAATTAACTTAGAGATCTGTACATATTTGTATACAGTATATGTACCTCAGACCTGTACATATGATCATGGCTCATCATCCAACTCAGTATCCCGTACCTGCCTTCTCTCCATACCCCCTGATCCCCTTGGCCACAAGGGCCACATCTAACTCCCTCTTAAATATAGCCAATGAACTGGCCTCGACTACCCTCTGTGGCAGAGAGTTCCAGAGATTCACCACTCTCTGTGTGAAAAAAGTTCTCCTCATCTCGGTTTTAAAGGATTTCCCCCTTATCCTTAAGCTGTGACCCCTTGTCCTGGACTTCCCCAACATCGGGAACAATCTTCCTGCATCTAGCCTGTCCAACCCCTTAAGAATTTTGTAAGTTTCTATAAGATCCCCTCTCAATCTCCTAAATTCTAGAGAGTATAAACCAAGTCTATCCAGTCTTTCTTCATAAGACAGTCCTGACATCCCAGGAATCAGTCTGGTGAACCGTCTCTGTATCCCAGGTTTGCATCCTATCCACATTATCCAGGGCCAATTTACAGAAGCCAATTAACCTACAAACCTGTAAGTCTTTGGAATGTGGGAGGATACCGGAGAAATCCCACGCGGTTACAGGGAGAATGCGCAAGTTCCATGCAGAGAGCACCCGTAGTCAGGATTGAACACGGGTCTCTGGCACTGTGAGGCAGCACCTCTAGCCACCTCTAGCCACCGTGCCGCCCCAGTTGTCTTGCACTGTGGTGACAAGGCCGTTGGAATGAGCCCACCTCTCTTAGATGTCCTTGTGGAAATGCTCTGCCAAGAGGAGTAGATTTGTTGCCTCCGAGCCTTGAATAATATTTAACCTTCAAACAGCATCACGAGAACAGATTATCTTATCATTATCTCATTGTTGTGTGCGGGGCTTTGTGTGTGAGATTACATGGTACCTATATTACAACAGTAATAGCTGTTTCAAAGTTGTAAAGTAATTTATATCGCTCAAAGGTACAATGGTACAGTTGTAAAACATTTTATATTGCTCTCAGGTACAATGCACAGCTGGGGATTCTCCCCCCTGCTGCTCAGGCTCAGACCTTGTGGAGGCCTACAAAGTCACGTGGGGGTATAGGTAAGGTGAATAGCCACAGGCTATTCCCCAGGGTTAGGGAGTCCAGAATTAGAATGTTTTGAGTCGAGACCCTTCTTCAGACCCGAAACTTCACGCATTCCTTCCCTCCACAGATGCTGCCTGTCCCGCTGAGTTACTCCAGCATTTTGTGTCTACCTTCGATTTAAGTGGTAGAGCTGCTGCCTCAGATTCAGATTCAGATTCAGATTCAATTTAATTGTCATTGTCAGTGTACAGTACAGAGACAACGAAATGCCTCGCAGCACCAGGTTCGATCCTGACTACGGGTGCTGTCTGTGTGGAGTTTGTACGTTCTCCCTGTGACCACGTGATTTATCCCTGGGTACTCTGATTTTCTCCACACTCCAAAGACTTGTAGGTTATTTGGCTTCTGTAAATTGTCTCTAGTGTGCAGGATGAGAAACTGCGATAAGATAGAACTAATGAACGGTGGTCAGCAAGGACTGTTTCTCTTAAAAAACACTGTTTCACTTACAAAAACAACTAGCGAGCATAGATTTAAGGTAGGAGGGGAAAGATTTAAAAGGGACCTAAGAGGCACACAGAGGGTTATGGGTATATGGAATGTGCTGCCACAGGAAGTGGTAAAAGTGGGTAGAGTTATTTAAAAAGACACAATTGGAAAAGTATGTGGATAGGAAGGGTTTGGTGAAGTGGCCCAGGCATGGATAAGTGGGTTAGACAACTTGCTAAGTGTGGTAGTATCGGGCTGAAGGGCCTGTTTCCATGCCGTATAGCTGTGAGACTCCAAACTCCTTTATTGATTTCTGCTGGTTAATACAATGGCATGAACAAGTTCAAGATTATAATAGAAAATAAGGGCCATTTGGCCCGTCGAGCCAGCACTGCCATTCAATATGATCATGTCTGATCATCCAAAATCAGTACCCCATTCCATATAACCATATAACAATTACAGCACGGAAACAGGCCATCTCGGCCCTACAAGTCCATGCCGAACAAATTTTGTTCCCCTTAGTCCCACCTGCCTGCACTCGTACCATAACCCTCCATTCCCTTCTCATCCATATGCCTATCCAATTTATTTTTAAATGATACCAATGAACCTGCCTCCACCACTTCCACTGGGAGCTCATTCCACACCGCTACCACTCTCTGCGTAAAGAAGTTCCCCCTCATATTACCCCTAAACTTCTGTCCCTTAATTCTGAAGTCATGTCCTCTTGTTTGAATCTTCCCTATTCTCAAAGGGAAAAGCTTGTCCACATCAACTCTGTCTATCCCTCTCATCATTTTAAAGACCTCTATCAGGTCTCCCCTTAACCTTCTGCGCTTCAGAGAATAAAGACCTAACTTATTCAACCTATCTCTGTAACTTAGTTGTTGAAACCCAGGCAACATTCTAGTAAATCTCCTCTGTACTCTCTCTATTTTGTTGACATCCTTCCTATAATTTGGCGACCAAAATTGTACACCATACTCCAGATTTGGTCTCACCAATGCCTTGTACAATTTTAACATTACATCCCAGCTTCTATACTCAATGCTCTGATTTATAAAGGCTAGCATACCAAAAGCTTTCTTTACCACCCTATCTATATGAGATTCCACCTTCAAGGAACTATGCATGGTTATACCCAGATCCCTCTGTTCAACTGTATTCTTCAATTTCCTACCATTTACCATGTACGTCCTATTTTGATTTGTCCTGCCAAGGTGTAGCACCTCACATTTATCAGCATTAAACTCCATCTGCCATCTTTCAGCCCATTTTTCCAAATGGCCTAAATCACTCTGTAGACTTTGGAAATCCTCTTCATTATCCACAACACCCCCTATCTTGGTATCATCTGCATACTTACTAATCCAATTTACCACACCTTCATCCAGATCATTGATGTACATGACAAACAACAAAGGACCCAACACAGATCCCTGAGGCACCCCACTAGTCACCTACCTCCAACCCGATAAACAACCATCCACCATTACCCTCTGGCTTCTCCCATTCAGCCACTGTTGAATCCATCTTGCTATTCCTGCATTTATACCCAACAGTTGAACCTTCTTAACCAACCTTCCATGAGGAACCTTGTCAAAGGCCTTACTAAAGTCCATATAGACAACATCCACTGCTTTACCCTCGTCAATTTCCCTAGTAACCTCTTCAAAAAATTCAAGAAGATTAGTCAAACATGACCTTCCAGGCACAAATCCATGTTGACTGTTCCTAATCAGACCCTGTTTATCTAGATGCTTATATATATTGTCTCTAAGTATCTTTTCCATTAATTTGCCCACCACTGAAGTCAAACTAACAGGTCTATAATTGCTAGGTTTACTCTTAGAACCCTTTTTAAACAATGGAACAACATGCGCAGTACGCCAATCCTCGGGGACTATTCCCGTTTCTAATGACATTTGAAATATTTCTGTCATAGCCCCGGCTATTTCTACACTAACTTCCCTCAATGTCCTAGGGAATATCCTGTCAGGACCTGGAGACTTATCCACTTCTATATTTTTCAAAAGTGTCAGTACTTCTTTTACTTTGAACCTCATAGTATCCATAGCTACTCTACTAGTTTCCCTTACCTCACATAATTCAATATCCTTCTCCTTGGTGAATACCGAAGAAAAAAAATTGTTCAATATCTCCCCCCATCTCTTTTGGCTCTGCAGATAGCTGTCCACTCTGTCTCTCCAATGGACCAATTTTAGCCCTCCTTATCCTATTGCTATTAATATAGCTGTAGAAACCCTTTGGATTGACTTTCACCTTACTTGCCAAAGCAACCTCATATCTTCTTTTAGCTTTTCTAATTTCTTTCTTAAGATTCTTTTTACATTCCTTATACTCCTCAAGCACCTCATTTACTTCATGCTGCCTATAATTATTGTAGATCTCCCTCTTTTTCCGAACAAGATGTCCAATTTCCCTTGAAAACCAGGGCTCTTTCCATTTTTACTGTTTCCTTTCAACCGAACAGGAACATAAAGATTCTGTACTCTTAAAATTTCCCCTTTAAATGTCCTCCATTTCTCTTCTACATCTTTCCCATAAAACAAAATGTCCCAGTTCACTCCTTTTAAATCATCTCGCATCGCATCAAAGTTAGCCTTTCTCCAATCAAAAATCTCAACCCTAGGTCCAGTTCTGACCCTCTCCATAGTTATATTCCTGCTTTCTTCCCATATTCCTTTAACCCTAAGAGGTATATCTAACTCTTGTAAACATCCAGTGAATTGGCCTCCATTGCCCTCTGTGGCAGAGAATTCCACAGATTCACAACTCTCTGGCTGAAAATGTTTTTCCTCTTCTCAGTCCTAAATGGCCTACCCCCTTATTCGTAAACTGTGACCCTTGGTTCTGGACTGACCCAACATCGGGAACATTCTTCCTGCATCCAGCGTGTCCAATCCCTTAAGAATGTTATATGTTTGTATAAGATTCCCTCTCATCCTTCTAAATTTTAGTGAATATAAGCCCAGTCAATCCATTCTTCACATCCTGAGGTGCATAAGCAAACTGTGTTGTTTTGTGACAGCATCACTCATGTCAATAATGTACCACAGTCTGTGGATAAGCATCTGCAAAGCTAAAAGCAGTGAAAGGAGGAGGGGGGGGGGGGGGGTCCTTTTTGGCCATCCTTTTGTCTTCATTTCATCTCTAACCTTTGTCATTTACTCCACCCATTTACCAATAACCCCCTTCCCCATTACCTGTATCCACACGTCACTTGCCAGGCTTTGCCCCATCCTCACCTCTCAGTTTGTGTAGGAAAGAACTGCCGATACTGGTTTAAATCAAAGGCAGACACAAAATGCTGGAGTAACTCAGTGGGACAGGCAGCATCCCTCTTTCTGTAGATACTGCCTGACCTGCTGAGGTTTTCAGCATTTTTTAGTTTTATTTCAGGTTTCCGATATCTGCAGATTTCTTTTCAATTTTTTCTCTTCCTCTTCCTGCCATCCATGATATTTTTTGAAACATTGCTCTCCTATTCACCCAGTGGGAGGCATCAGTGCCAGAACCTTGAAATAGACACAGAAAATGCTTGGAAAACAACAGATCAGGCGGCTTCTAAGATAATAGCAGATGCAAAGGGACTGCAAAGTGCCTTGGGAAGTTCTATCCTGTTTTGGCATCATGGTCAGCACAGACATTGTGGGCTGAAGGGCCTACGTTCTAAGGGCATCTTATAAATGAAAACTCTCCTTTCTTGCGCTTTGTGTTAGAATAGGAACCAAACTTGATTCTGTTTGTTTGGTGCACTTGCGTTGGCTCCCTTCTTGCTGTTCACTTTCAGAGTGTTTTGTTTGAACCTTGTGATGATAACTGGCCATCAAAGAGTCTTGGACCCTTTACAAGGCAATGGCGGCATTCCATAAGTTAAAGCTCTCTCTGGGAAGGCATTTGAACGAGATGCTGCTCACTGGATTTGCCTGCATAACATTTTCCATAACATTTGTCATTCTTGGTTCGAAAAGTTTTTCATGATATCCGTTCTTTGTTCTGCCCTTTGAACTTGTAACTCTTGTAACAGAATGAACCATTTGCCCAAAATGACTTTGCCGTGAGGTCATGTTCGAAGTATTTTGTTTAAAGTGCAAATCATGTCAACAAAATAATGCTGGGAAGATTTCACAAGTCGGGTAACAAACACCATGGGGAATTTTTTTCAGAATTGGCGAGTTCCAGCATTTAATGTTTTAATGTCCTCAGTTTCTTCTGTTTTCTCAAGACTTCCTGATGGATTTATGATTGTGACAACTAGAATTATCTTTGCTCTGTGCCTCTTTATCCCGTGGGAAGATAATTACATTCACGTGTTTATTTGTTGACAATTGAGCATGGTGCTGCAAATGTTTCATGCTTATCTTTTTATTTAATAAAGCATTACAATAATACAAGTTCAAGTTCAAGTGAGTTTATTGTTATGTGTCCCTGTATAGGACAATGAAATTCTTGCTTTGCTTCAGCACGCAGAACATAGTAGGCATTTACTACAAAACAGATAAGTGTGTCCATATACCATAATATAGATATATACACACATGAATAAATAAACTGATAAAGTGCAAATAGCAGAAAGTGGTTATTAATAATTTTAACGAGTTTTGTCCGAGCCAGGTTTAATAGCCTGATGGCTGTGTGGAAGTAGCTATTCCTGAACCTGGTTGTTGCAGTGTTCAGGCTCCTGTACCTTCTACCTGAAGGTAGCAGGGAGATGAGTGTGTGGCCAGGATGGTGTGGGTCTTTGATGATACTGCCAGCCTTTTTGAGTCAACGACTGCGATAAATCCCCTCGATGGAAGGAAGGTCAGAGCCGATGATGGACTGGGCAGTGTTTACTACTTTTTGTAGTCTTTTCCTCAGTAATTTGCATTAGCAGTGCATTAGAAACGTCTCTGAAGATTACTAAAATATTTTCAAAACTTGGAGCGAATGATGTGATCCATTATTAATTAAAATGTAGTATCAATTTCAACATTTGTTGTTCAAGGCCGCAAATAGTCTCCAATTCTAGCTGCATTTGACTTGGTCAACAAGGCAAACTAACTTGGTCGGGTGTTTAGGAAGGAACTGCAGATGCTGGTTTACATCGAAGATAGACACAAAGTGTTGGAGTAACTCAGCAGGTTAGGCAGCATCTCTGGAGAAAAGGAATAGGTGACGATTCGGGTCTCGACCCGAAACGTCACCTATTCCTTTTCTCCAGACATGCTGCCAGATCAGCTGAGTTACTCCAGCATTTAGTGTCTATCTAACTTGGTAGGATATCTACTTTTTATAGCTTTCCGCTAAGTTCTGAAGTTTGGATCTGAAATTGATATTCTGTAAATTACTTTTGACATGATTTTAAAAGAGCACCTACATTTTCAAGAACTTCACACGAGGGTGTGCAATACATGAGCAAAACGCAACGTTTTGGAGGAACTTAGCAGCAACATTTCAGGATGGGGCCTTTCTTCAGACAGATTAGTCTGAAGAAGGGTTCCAGCCCAAAACACTGCAGAGATCCTCCAGCACTTTGAGTTTTGCTCAAGATTCCAGCGTCTGTCGTTTCTTGGCTGTTTTACATGGGCTGTACACATACTTAGAGGAATCATCTTCTAAATTTTGCAACAACCCCATAAACCAAATATCATTCCTTGACTAGGAGATTCCCTGGGTCCAGAGATCAAAGCTTCAAAGTTTCTCTGTGAGATCTTGCGAAAACCCTGTAAAATAGGGGAAGGACATCCTTGCTATTGTACTTGAGTCGTCTTGCAATGAGCTTGCCACTTGTAATGTGCTGATTGCTTGTTGTACCTACAAGAGGCTAAGATCGTAACCACTTAAAGGATGTATCAAAAGGCTAACTACTAAAAACCTTTGGTATTGATGCTGGTTTATTACTGTCAAGTACTGAGCTACTTTGGAAAAACTTTGTGTGCTATTCAGTTTAAGCATATAATATATGAGCACAATCAAGCCAAATACAAGTGCAACAGGTAGAGCAAAGAGTAAAATGCCAAGTGCATAATATAATGTTACAGCATTATAGCATTACAATTACAGAGAAAGTGCACGTTGAAAAAAAGTGCAGTCCGCAAAGGGGTAGGCTGGAAGATCAGGACTACACCCTGCCTATGGGAGAGCCGTTCAGTAATCTTCTTCTTGCGTATGGCGTGCACAGCCTAACGTAAGACAACTTGTTCTGTTTGATCTTCTGTTTGTGCACGCCAGGTTGATTGCATTCGTCTAAAACAGGGTGGACCACGTGAAGGTTGCAATGCCCCCCCCCCGTTCAGTAGTCTGATTGCAATGGAAGCAAAGCAGTTCTTGAATCGTGCCCGACACGAGAGGGGAACAGAGGGTACTGCCCAGGACAAAAATGGCCTTTGATTATGTTGGCTGCTTTCATGAGCTAGCGTCAAGTGTTGTTGGAGTAAATGTGCGGAGTGGAGGAGGAGGAGGAGGAGGGGGGGGGGAGGGAAGAGAGAAACTGGTTTGCATGATGGACTGGGCTACATCCACAACTTTCTGCAATTTCATGTGGTTTTGGATAGAGTTTTGTTGGCAAACCAAGTTGTGTTGCATCCCAATGATACAAAGAACTGCAGGTGCTGGTTTACAAACAATGTGCTGGAGTAACTTAGCAGGTCAGACAGCATCTCTGGAGAACATGGATAAGTAATGTTTTGGGTCAGGACCCTTTCCTCAGTCTGAGGAATCGTCCTTATTGTACACATCAATGAGATTGCCTCATTTCTAAATTTTGGGAGAAGGGTCTGAACCGAAACATCACCTATCCATGTTCGCCTGTGATGCATTCTGACAGGATGCTTTCTATGGGTGCATCTGCAAATAATTGGATCAATTGATCTTATAGAGGTGTATAAGATCACGAGAGGAATAGATCAGGTCAATGCAGAGAGTCTCTTGCCCAGAATCAAGAACCAGAGGACATAGAAACATAGAAATTAGGTGCAGGAGTAGGCCATTCGGCCCTTCGAGCCTGCACCGCCATTCAATATGATCATGGCTGATCATCCAACTCAGTATCCCGTACCTGCCTTCTCTCCATACCTCTGATCCCCTTAGCCACAAGGGCCACATCTAACTCCCTCTTAAATATAGCCAATGAACTGGCCTCGACTACCCTCTGCGGCAGAGAGTTCCAGAGATTCACCACTCTCTGTGTGAAAAAAGTTCTTCTCATCTCGGTTTTAAAGGATTTCCCCCTTATCCTTAAGCTGTGACGCCTTGTCCTGGATTTCCCCAACATCGGGAGCAATCTTCCTGCATCTAGCCTGTCCAACCCCTTAAGAATTTTGTAAGTTTCTATAAGATCCCCTCTCAATCTCCTAAATTCTAGAGAGTATAAACCAAGTCTATCAGTCTTTCTTCATAAGACAGTCCTGACATCCCAGGAATCAGTCTGGTGAACCTTCTCTGCACTCCCTCTATGGCAATAATGTCCTTCCTCAGATTTGGAGACCAAAACTGTACGCAATACTCCAGATGTGGTCTCACCAAGACCCTGTACAACTGCAGTAGAACCTCCCTGCTCCTATACTCAAATCCTTTTGCAATGAAAGCTAACATACCAGTCGCTTTCTTTACTGCCTGCTGCACCTGCATGCCTACCTTCAATGACTGGTGTACCATGACTCCCAGGTCTCGCTGCATCTCCCCTTTTCCTAGTCGGCCACCATTCAGATAATAGTCTGCTTTCCTTTAGATAATAGTCTGCTTTCCTGATAATAGACATGGGTTTAAGGTGAAGGGGGGAAGATTTAATAGGAATCTGATGGGTAACTTTTTCACAGATTAGAACAAGGTGCCAGAGTAGGTTGTTGAGGCAGGAACTATTGCAATGTTTAAGAAATGATTATACAGGTACATGGAAAGGACATGTTTGGTTCAGATATGGGCCAAACGCTGGCAGGTGGGACAAGTTTCATGCCACCAGATGTTCTTTTATTAGGAAGATGTGACAGGGGATAGATTGGGCAGTCTATCGGAAATATTTACTCATTTTTATTTTCAGCTCTTCTCTGCACACTGTTGCAGCACGGTGGGTCAGTGGTAGAGTTGCTGCCTCACAGCGCCAGATGGGGCATATTGGTCGGTGTGGGTATGTTGGGCCGATGGGCCTGTTTCCACGCTATGGCTCTAATTAAATGTGAGAGGGAATGAGTTGGCTGTGTGGCGAGATCGTAAACTGCCATGGTTCAGAGATATTCCCCACCCACAGACTGCAGAATGGGCTCACCTGGATTAACCTTTATTGGCATTCACAATAGCACTTGCTTGGTTGTTGTTCCAAATTATTAAAGAACAATGCCTCGGCTTGACCTTTTAATCCAGGTTTTTTATGACTACCTTTGTGTTCATCCATGCAGCTTAAAAGAGAACTCAGTGACTACTGGCTAATTTCTTCTGGCATCAGTGAATCTGCTGCTTAAGATTCCAACGTGACGTTGCGATTGGCAACATTATGAGGCACTAAAGCAGGAAGGAAGCAGATCATGCCACCAGATGTTCTTTTATTAGGAAGATGTGACAAGGGATAGATTGGGCAGTCTATCGAAAATATGTAGTCATTTTTATTTTCAGCTCTTCTCTGCACACTGTTGCAGCACGGTGGGTCAGCGGTGGAGTTGCTGCCTTATAGCGCCAGAGACCAGGGTTCGATCCTGACCACAGTGCTTGTCTGTGCAGAGTTTGTACGTTCTCCCGGTGACCTGCATGCGTTTTCTCAGAGATCTCCGGTTTCTTCCCACACTCCGAAGGTGTACAGATTTGTAGGTTAATTGGCTTGGTATAAATGTAAAGTGTAGGATAGTGTAATTGTGCAGGGATCAGATTCAGATTCAGATTCAGATTCAATTTTAATTGTCATTGTCAGTGTACAGTACAGAGACAACGAAATGCAAAGGGATGGCTGGTTGGTGAGGTCTCGGTGGGTCCATGGGCACATTTCCGCGCTATATCTCTAAACTAAACTAAACTAAACTAAACTGTGTGTTCACTTGGATTTATTCCCTTTCACATGATATCAGTGCCCTTGTTTGAGACAACAAAGGAGCAAAGTTTCACTTCCCTTTCTGTTTTATTTAAACTTTTCTGCTAATCCACAATTAAATAAAGCACAGGTTTTCCTAAACGTTAAATGTCTGTGAGTTGGGAGAGTCATTAACTCGCAGAATTTAGTATCTTATTAATTTTACGACCGCTTTATTATTACCGTGACCTACGGCAGGAAAAATAAAATGTCCTCCACAGTTGCAGTACTTTAAATTACTGGTACTGGGAAAAGAAAGTGATAACAGAGGAACAGGCTGTTGACATTTTAGTTTACTTTGTAGATGCAGCGTGGAAACAGGCCGTTCGGCCCCACCGCGTCTGCCCTGACCAACGATCGCCCGTGAACTAGTTCTATCCTACACCCGAGGGACAATTTTAAAGATGCCAATTAATCTACAATCTTGTACACCACGAGGTGTGGGAGGAACCCACTTGGTCACAGGGAGAACGTGCAAACCCTCTCAGCGGGTGCTGGACGCTCTCCTCTGCCGGGATCAGACTCGGCTTTTCGTTTGGCGGCATCTCCGACCCGCGCCGGGCCGCGCTGCTTCCGGTCCCTCCGAAAATTATGTCCGGTTGGAGACCTCTGCCAGCCACCCAGAGCGTCCCTCAGCTCCAGTAAAGATGCGATGGCGCAGAAAGGGGCGGACCGTCCCGGGGAGTGACAGGAGAAGAGACCACTCCGTGCGACGCTGACTGGCAGGAGAGGAGATTGATCAGCGCACGCGGGTTTTTTTTACGATTTTTAACTTTTACAGTATATTACCGATTGGAACAAAACTTGTTTCACTCGCAGCACAGGAGAACGGTGAGTGAGCTCTATCGCGTGATTGTAACTCTATCGCGTACCGTTTTTGCGCAGGTAGAAAAACCGCGCAAACCAGAAGAGCACAAGATCAGAGTTTTACTTGTGTATAGACAGATTGTCTTTCTGCTGATGGGTTAGCACGCAACAAAAGGTTTTTACTGTACCTCAGTATCCATGACAATAAACTAAACTAAACTGAAAAAATGTGGAGCTGATCTGTGATCATAGAATTAAAAAAAATTGGTTCACGCTTCCACCGATGCAAATGTACTTATGGATCCGATGTTCTACAAATCACAGCCAGTAGAGGCGCTGCCTCACCGTGTCAGAGATTGGTGTACGATCCTGACCTCCGATTCAATGACGCTTTTACTTTACTTTAGAGATAGTACCCTACCGATTTTGCACCAGCCAGCAATCACCCTACACACTAGCCCTGTCCTACACAAATGGAAACTTTTACAATTTTTACAACCTGTCCGTCTTTGGAATGTGAGAGGAAACCGGAATACCCGGAGAAAACCCACGTGGTCACAGGTAGAATGTACAAACTCTGTACAGAAAGCACCCGTAGTCAGGATCGAACCAGGGTCTCTGCGCTGTAGGGCAGTTGCTGTACTGTTGTGCCGCCCCTGTACTAGTTTTGTTATCACATGCAAACACACAGTGAAACCCTATTCTTTCATACTGTCTAGTGCACTATTCCCTTACCTACAGACACCCACGATTGGCAAGTGTACTGAAATAGTCTACTGCGACCCCATGCAAGAGGCACCATGTTTTGGCACCAGTCCGAGTTATTATATGCGGTGCCTGATCCTGGCAAGCTCCAGGCTGCTGTGGGCCTCCAGCCATCACCTATCTTGGACATGTGGATTGACCAGCGAACCGATGTCCCTCCCCTCACCTGTCCACCTTTGTGTCTCGGGGGAGCCTCCCGTAGCCGATCCTGAGGATGGGGTAGACCAGACCCCAATTCCCTCTCCTATTGGCCACACTCATCACCCGTTGCATCCATCATTGTTGTCACCGGCTCCATCACCCCATTGGCCGATCTTCGGGGTTACGAGCAGCGGCCTCCCCCCTCCCCTGCAGGCCGCGATCCACCGGGCCTTCTGTTCGGTTGCGTCAGACGGGTACGGCTGGCTTGCCGGTTCTCTCCCTGCAGTCCGTGGTGTGCTGGGAGCTTCTGCCTCCGATGCTGTCTGTGTGGAGTTTGCACGTTTTCCCTTGACCGTGTGGGGTTCTGCAGTTCCTTGTTTCTACGTAGCGGGTTAAAGATTCATTGATAAAATGCCGAATGGAAAGTGGCCCATCAGATTCACAATGACCGTCGATCACCCGTTCACACTAGTTCTACTTTTGCGTCCATTGCGGAAACACCAGGGGCAATTTTACAGATGCCAATGATTGCTTGTCTGTGGGATGTGGCAGGAAACGCACGTGGTCTCAGGGAGAACATGGAAACCACACAGAGGTCAGGATCGAACCCGGGTCTCTAACGCTGTGAGACAGCAGCTCTACCAGCTGCGCCACTTTAATGTTTCAGGTGAATCTAAACCAGTGTTTCCCAACCTTTTTTGGCCATGCCCCACCTAATCACCTCTAAAATCCTGATGCCCCCCCCCCCCCTTGCTTTCCCTTGAGAGAAAACGGAGGAAATAGATATTATAAGGGTAACTTAGCAAAAGCTCTTTGAATCGCATTTCTAAATCCAATTCAATAAATAAGGTTCTCCCATGACCTCGCGCGCTTCGTGCGACGTGCATGAAGAGCGATGGCGCGGTGATTGTGTACTAACTACACAATAAAGACCTCTTTTACCCCAAAAAAATTATTTACTCAAAATAACATCTGAAACATAAACTACATATGTTTACCCGATGGAAAATCCAAAAAAATAAAAATCGAAAATTTGGACCCAGACCTCCTCAGTCGCGCTCAATTGCCCCCCTTAAAAATCAAATTGCCCCCCTGTGGGGCGTACTCCCCACGTTGGGAACCACTGATCTAAACAGATAAATATTACAGAGCCAGTTACAATGAAAGCATCTGTATCATTATTGACAATATTTTTGTTTTAAATTACATTTCACATTTCACATTTTCCTTTTCGGCAGGATAAGCCCCGATTAAACCGTCTTGTTGACCGTAAGGTCAAATGAGCCTTAATCCAAGTTTCATGTCCTCTACTTGATCGCATTGCTGCGTTTTTTCCATTCCACTGTTGGGTGTGATGCACAAGGTGACTGCGTAGGTGAACAGTTTTCTTGCCAAACTGCTCTTGTGAAAGAAAGATTTGAGGCAAATTTTCTATATAAGTAAGCATACATGGTTATGTTTTTTTTTGATCTGCGGCTAGAATTGAGTAAAATAAATCGTGCATATTCAAAAAAGCAAACGTGGCTGAAAATCAACAAACCCTCTTCTACTATAGATGAGGCTCTCACCAGGGTCTCTTCTATACCTCGTAACTCTGCTCCCACTCCCCATCCCCCCACTCATAACAAGGGCAGAGTCCTCCTTGTCCTCACCTCTCTACCAGCCATCACATACAACAAATAATCCTCCGACATTTTCGCCACCTCCAATGGGATCCCACCACCGGCCACATCTTCCCAACTCTTCCCCTGTCTGCTTTCCGCAGAGACCGCTCCCTCCGTAACTCCCTGGTCAATTCGTCCCTTCCCACCCAAACCACCCCCTCTCGGGGCACTTTCCCTTGCAACCGCAGGAAATGCTACACTTGTCGCTTTACCTCCCCCCTTGACTCCACTCAAGGACCCAAGCAGCCTTTCCAGGTGCGGCAGAGGTTCACCTGCACCTCCTCCAACCTCATCTATTGCATCCGCTGCTCTAGGTGTCAGCTGCTCTACATTGGTGAGACCAAGCGCAGGCTTGGCGATCGCTTCGCCCAACACCTCCGCTCGGTTCGCAATAACCAACCTGATTTCCCGATGGCTCAGCACTTCAACTCCCGCTCCCATTCCGAATCCGACCTTTCTGTCCTGGGCCTCCTCCGTGGCCAGAGTGAGGACCACCGTAAATTGGAGGAGCAGCACCTCATATTTCGCTTGGGCAGTTTACACCCCAGCGGTATGAACATTGACTTCTCCAATTTCAGGTAGTCCTTGCTTTCTCCTCCCCTTCCCAGCTCTCCCTCAGCCCACTGTCTCCGCCTCTTCCTTTCTTCTTCCCGCCTCTCTCCAACCTCACATCAGTCTGAAGAAGGGTCTCGACCCAAAACGTTGCCTATTTCCTTCGCTCCATAGATGCTGCCTCACCTGCTGAGTTTTTCCAGCATTTTTGTCTACCGTGCATATTCAAAATGTTACTCTTGCTCTGTTGATTATTGTGTCCACTTTTGCCTCAGCTTGAGGAGGTGCATCATTACCCGGTTGTCGTTAAGTTGAAACATGTTTGACAGCATGCTGCGTGCTAACATCAACTGGCAAGGCCGAGGGAATTCCAGCTGCATATTCCCATCATTAATTTGTAAACTATGCTGTCTCTTAGTTTAGTTTATTTAGAGATACAGCCCACCAAGTCCGTGCCGTGTCCGTGCCGATCACCCCGTACACTAACACAATCCCACACACATTGGGGACAATTTACAATTTTTTACCAAAGCAAATTAGCCTACAAATCTGTGCGCCTTTGGAGTGTGGGAGGAAACCAGAGCTCCCAGATAGACACAAAATGCTGGAGTAACTCAGCAGGACAGGCAGCATCTCTGTAGAGACGGAATGGGTGACGTTTCGGGTCGATAGCTTTCTTCAGACTGATTTAAACCAGCATCTGCAGTTTTTTCCTACAGGCTCCCAGATAAAGCCTACGTGGTCCAGGGAGAATGTACAAGCTCTGTACAGACATCACCCATAGTCAGGATCGAACCTGGGCCTCTAGTGCTGTGGGGCAGCAACTCTACCGCTGCGCCACCATCAGTAGAAAGTGAACACGAATGAAGAACAGCACAGCACAGGAACAGAACCTTTAGCCCATGATGTCTGTGCTAAACCTGATGCCGAATTAAACCAATGCCTTCTGCCTGCATGTGATTCATATCCCTCCATTCCCTGCACATTGTGTGCCTGCCTGAAAGCCTTTTAAACGCCACTATCAGACTCAGCATGATTTTGTGCAGATGAGTGATCTTCTAGACGTTCATAAAGACATGACAGGTAAAGATAAGGTTAATGCACAAGAGTATTGGAATCGAGAACCAGAGAACATAGGCTTAAGGTGAGAGGGGAAAGATTTTCTTGGAATCTGAGGGGCAACATTTTCACACAGATGGTGGAGCATATGTATGGACCGAGCTGCCAGAGGAGGTAGTTGAGGCAGGTACTGTAAAAGCATTTAAATGACGCCTAAACAGTAGATGGATAGGAAAGGTTTAGAGGGATATTGGCCAAATGCAGGCAAATGGAACTATCTTAGATGGGGCCTGTTAGTCAGCATGGACGAACTGATCTGAAGGGCCTAATTCCATGTTGTATGGTTCTATAGGAATGTTGCTGCAATGATTAGTAAATTTTCAAGTGACACCCAAGTTGGTGGACAGTGAAGAAAGCTGCCTAAGGCTAGAGCAGGGGACAGATCAATTGGGGAAGTGGGCAAGAAAATGTGAGATACAATTTAACTCAGACAAGTGTAAAGCGTTGCTTTTTTGGAAGTTAAATCATGGCAGGATATTCACAATGAATGGCAGTGTTTTGTGAAGTGTTGATGAAGGAGAGACAGAGTAGAAGTACACATAGTTCCATGAAAACTAGAACATAGAGAGACAGGGCGATGATGAAGAATATGGCTTGCTTGCCTTCATTAGCTATGGTCTTGAGTGCAAGATTTGAGATGGGGACATTACAGTCTGAAGAAGGGTTTCGGCCCGAAACGTTGCCTATTTCCTTTGCTCCATAGATGCTGCTGCACCCGCTGAGTTTCTCCAGCATTTATTTGTGTACCTACAGTTGTATGAATGTTGGCTAGGCTACACTTGGATTATTGAGTGCTGTTTGGATTGCCACGCTGTAGGAAGGATGAAATTAAACTATAAAATATTCAGAAAGGCTTCACAAGGATGTTGCCTGGACTGCATTGTTTGAGTTATCGAGAGAATTTGGAAAGACTGGGTTTGTTTTCACTGGAGCACAGGCTGAGAGTTGACATAATAGAGGTATCTAACATTACGAGAGGCATAGATGCGGTAGATAGCCAGAGTGTGTTTCCCATGGTAGGTGTGTTTAAAATAGAGGGAACAGATTGGTGAGATGGAGGAAACCTGAGGGGTAAATACTCTAAAAAGAGAGTAGTTGGTATGTGTGAATGAGATGCTGGAGGCAGCAACAGTGACAACATTCACGAGGAATCTTGTGTCGAAAGGAACTCCAGATGCTGGTATATACAGAAGATAGACACGAAATACTGGAGTAACTTAGCACGTCTGAAGAACGTTCCCGACCCGAAACGTCGCCCATCCTTTTCCTTCAGAGATGCTGCTTGTCCCGCTGAGTTACTCCAGCACTTTGTGTCTATCTTCAAGAGGCATCTTGTTTGGTACTGAATGAGCATGATGTAGAGGGATAGAGAATTAATGCAGAGAATGAATGAGAATTAACAACGGAGCTGGTAAAGCTGCAGCTTCATAGTGCCGGAGATAAGGGTTCAATCCTGACCTTGGGTGCTGTGTGTGTGGCGTTTGCACATTCTCCCTGTGACCACCATGTGGGTTTCCTCTGGGTGCTCTGGTTTCCTCCCACATTCCAATTTACAGTGGTCGAATGGCCTGCTAAACCTTCACATCTTTGGGATATGGGTGGAAACTGGTTCAGCTGGAGGAAACCCACGTGGTCTCTGGGAGAACGTACAAACTCGATGTGCGTTATGATATTTTGATTAGTGCAACCGCCCCCACTTGAGCCCCTGAAGTGGACAGTTCAAGTCATAGAGTCATACAGCATAGAAACAGGCTTTTTGGCCCAACTTGCCCCATCTACTCTAGTCCCACCTGCTTGTGTTTGGCCGATATCACTCTAAACCTACCCTATTCATGTACCTGTCTAAGTGCTTCTTAAACGTTGCAATAGTCCCTGCATCAACCACCTCTTGCTACAGCTCGTTCCATACTCCCATGTTCCTTCATGTGAAAATGTTGCCCCTCGGGTTCCTATTAAATCTTTCCCTCTCACCTTAAACCTATGTCCACTGGTTCTCGATTCCCTTCTTCTGGGCAAGAGACTCCGTGCATCTACCCGATCTATTCCTCTCAGTTACAAGGTGTTTGAGGAGAAACTAGTTTGGTCCCTGAAGGAAAAGGGAATGAATGAACTGCTATGTTTTAAAGGTTTAAACGTTGAATGCAGCTTGACAGAAAGTCAGTGGGAATTAGTGTCTAGGTTCTCGGTAAATCGTTATAAAATCCAGCCCATGAAGTTCTCTGCATCCTTTCAGATCAGAGCTTTTCAGCTTGAACCTTGGATCTTTTGTCCTTGCAGGTGCCTGTTTGTGCAATTCACCACCAGTAAGTACTTCAGTGCTCCGTGTGAGAGCTCTGTAGATTTAGTGGGATATGGGCCAAATGCAGGCAAGTGGGACTAGTGTAGATGGGGCAACTTGGTCGGCGTGGGCAAGTTGGGCCAAGGCCTGTTTCTGTGCTGTATGCCTCTGTGTGACTGAGCTCTTGGCAATCCACATAAAATAGCACCCCCTGAGATTCAAAAAACACTTTCAACCAAATGGCAATGCAATCTAAAATATCTAAAAGGTACATGGAAGTAAAGTTACGGTAAAGGGCCTGTCCCACTGTACGAGGTAATTCAAGAGTTCTCCCGAGTTTCCCCTGATTCGAACTCTGAGAATTACGGTAATAGCCGTTCGTAGGTACTCGGGGCTCTCGTGGATATTTTTCACAGCTGAAAAAACTTCACGAGTCTTCACGAGTTACCTCGTTCCCCGAGTACCTGCCGTTAGCATTACGAGACATGCACGAGCTCCGGCGTAGCCGCTACGTACATTCTACGTACTTACCACGAGTTTGATTTTTTTTAAACTCGGGAGAGTTCTTGAATTACCTCGTACAGTGGGACAGGCCCTTAAGGAGTAAGAGTTTTAGAAGAGTATTGGAAGTATTAGAAATGTGCTGAACCAGTTTCCACCCACATCCCAAAGACGTGAAGGTTTAGCAGGCCATTCGACCACTGGTGGGGACAGAGACGCTTACAACATTTCTGAAGTAATTAGACAAACACATGTATGCCCAGGAAAAGCAGGGCATGGATCAACTTCTGGAAAATGATACTTAATGTTCGCAGGGGCACGGTGAGACAAATGGGTTGTTTGTCAAGAGATATTAACAGAGAAAGTAAGTTACCAGAAATTGCTGAATTTAAAATGGAGTCTGGAAAATTGCAATACGCCAAGATGGAGCATGAGGGGCGGCACGGTGGCGCAGCGGTAGAGTTGCTGCCTAATGCCCCTGTCCCACTTAGGAAACCTGAACGGAAACCTCTGGAGACTTTGCGCCCCACCCAAGGTTTCCGTGGCGTTCCCGGAGGTTGCAGGTGGTTGCCGGAGGTTGCAGGTAGTGGAAGCAGGTAGGGAGACTGACAAAAACCTCCGGGAACCGCACGGAAACCTTGGGTGGGGCACAAAGTCTCCAGGGGTTTCTGTTCAGGTTTTCTTAGTGGGGCAGGGGCATTACAGCACCAGAGGCCCAGGTTTAATCCTGACTACGGGTGCTGTCTGTACAGAGTTTGTACGTCCTCCCCATGACTGCATGGATTTTCTCCTGGTGCTCTGGTTTCCACCCACACTCCAAAGATGTACAGGTTTGTAGGTTAAGTGGCTTGGGTAAAAAATAAAATTGTAAGCTGTCCCCTTGTGTGTTGGATAGTGCTTGTGTATGGCGGTCACTGGTCAGCACGGTCTCGGTGGACTGAAGGGCCTGTTTCTGCGATGTGTCTCTAAATTAAACTACGGTGCTGTTACCCAAGCTTAGGTTGGGCCTTATCAGAATAATGTTGGGAAGTACAGAGAGGCAGCTCAGAGTGGGATGGAGAATTACAGTGGCAGGCAATTGGAGCTGAGGGGCACCTTGCAGACTACATGTAAATGCTTCTCAGTCACCGAAACTCCCCTGGATATGCTGCTGTGTTTTGTTTCTGCATGCGAGAAGTCTAATATTTACATGGAGGAACAAGCAACTGCAGCTGCTGGTTCACAAATTCGACAGCAAAGTGCTGGAGTGCGACGCAGTAGAGTTGCTGCCTTACAGCAATCCCGACTTCAATCTTACCTGGGTTCGATCATGACTGCGGCTTTTGTCTGTACGGAGTTTGCACGTTCTCCCCGTGACTTTGCTGGTTTTCTCCGGGTGCTCCGGTTGCCTCCCACATTCCAAAGGCTAAGGGGGTGGTAATTGGTGAGCATGTGTTTAGGTTTAGTTGTGTTCAAAGGTCTGGTCAGACATGGGGGCAAAGGTCTTATCGCTGGCTGGCTGAGGGACTGAGTGGCAAATATTCCTCGGTGGGCTGAAAGGTCTGTTTCCATGCTGTGCCTCAATAAGCCGAACTCAGCAGGTCAGGCAGCAAACCTGGAGAACCTAGATAGGTGACATTTTGGGTCTGGACCTTTCTTCAGATTCATGAATATTGTATGTGTTTACGTGACTAATATCTTGAGCTTGTTATTTGGTGCACTGAATAAGTGTTGGGGTTCTTTTGCTGATGTAGTTTCACACTTTGCTACAAGGTGACATTTTGATATTTATCAGTGTTTCACACTTTGGAGTTTGTTGCCACTGACACAGTACAACATCGCATGATGTGAAATCAAAATATTAGCAATCCAAAGAAACAAAGTTTCAGCCTGAACTATCAACATCTAATTTATCCTAACTTCAATTTGTTTTTGTTCAGCACTGATATTGTTTTAGTGTCTATCTTTGGTAGAAACCGGCATTTGCAGTTCCTCGTTTCTACCATTGACTGGCCGAAGAGAGGGCAAGGGATGGAGCATGAGGCGATAAGAGGCCTTTTACGATGGCCGGTTATCCTATCAATCCTGCTCGTCTTTGAGATGTGGGAGGAAACCAGGTCAACCAGAGCAAACCCACATGGTCACGAGAAGGAGAATGTTCAAACTCCAAATGGACAGTAGCAGAGGTCAGGATTGAACCCAGATCACTGGAGGTGGCACCTTTACTTGGGCTGAGCATAACGTGCTTATGAAGGCATTGCGGTGTGGAATGAGCTTCCAGTGGAAGTGGTGTCGGCAGGTTCATTGGTATCATTTAAAAATAAATTAGATAGGCATATGGATGAGAAGGGAATGGAGGGTTATGGTATGAGTGCAGGCAGGTGGGACTAAGGGAAAAAAAAGTTGTTCCGCACGGACTTGTAGGGCCGAGATGGCCTGTTTCCGTGCTGTAATTGTTATATGGTTATATGGTTAAGCTAACTATGAAATATGTTCATGTGGCTGTTATACTATTACATGGCTCTAGATTTGAGGTTATCTCGCTGTTACCATTTGGAATTGGTTAACTTTGGTCAGGGCTGCATTCAAAATTACATCTCATTGATCGAGGCAGTGCCGGTCTTTAAATCCTGCTGTTCTTCAGCCTGATTCAGTGCAGGATTCTAAGCAATGCTTATTTCAGCTGTGACAATGCAAGATTTGGACCTTTGGAAATATTCCACCTTCCGTCACCAGCAGTAAGGACAGGAGTCCAAGGACTGTGCAAAGAAGAGGTACAAAGACATACAGCGTAGAAACGGCCTACCGGTTCTGCGCCGGCCAACTACCACCCCTATGCACCAGTTGTATCCTGCACTCTAGGGCCCATTTACAGAGGGCAATTAACCTACAAACCCACACGTCTTTGGAATGTGGGAAGAAATCGGAGCACCCGGAGAAAGCCCACACCCTCACAGGGAGAACATACAAACTTCATACAGACAGCACCTGTAATCAGGATTGAGCGCGGGTCTCTGGCGCTAAAAGGCAGCAACTCTACCGCTGTGCCACCGTGCCGTACAACCTTTCTGAAGGGTTGTGGCGAATCGGACATGGGGAGCAGCTAAAAAGGACCTGGTTTAGTGGTGCACAGCCAGCAAGGTTGTAGTTTATAGGAAGGAACTGCAGGTGCTGAAGATGTGCACAAAAATGCTGGAGTAGCTCCACCGTACAGGCTGCGTCTTTGGAGAGAAGGAATGGGTGATGTTTCGGGTCGAGACCCTTAACTCTGAGACCATTGCTCTGAGCAATGCTGTGGACTGAAAGGTCTTGAGAAATATTCCCCTAGTTGTACACTCAGATGTCCTGAGTGATGACAAAGGCAACATTTGTTCCACAGCACTGAATTGCTGCCAGCGTGTAATGATCTGGAATCCAACAAAAGTGATTGCTCCATTGAGGAAGACCTGTTTGACTTTCTCTTCAGGCTCGTGAGGCTCAGTGGCTGAATATAGTTTTTGTGGATGTTTTTTTGGATGAAGGTGTAACTATTTTACACAAAGGGTGGTGGGTGTATGGAACAAGCTGCCAGAGGAGGTTGTTAAGGCAGGGACTGTCGCAATGTTTAAGAAACATTTAGACAAGTACGTGGATAAGCATAGGTTTAGGGGGACATGCCCAAACGCTAACAGGTGGGACTAGTATAGATGGGGCATGTTGGTCGGCGTGGGCAAGTTGGGTAGAAGGGCCTGATTCTGCGCTGTACAACTCTATGACTCTCTATGTTGAAGGAAGCGAGGGATATGGAGGTCAGTGCACAGAGGTGGAGGTGAAGACTTGATTCTATTCAATGTCGTAGCAGATACGAGGGGCAGAATGGTTTACTCCAACCTTTTTCTGTTCTTTCATGAGTCTACTTTAAGAAGAGATTTCATTTTTAATATTGTTTAACTGCAAACCACCATGGCCAAGGTCTGCTGTTATAAAACTCTCTGGCATTGTCGTTGTTTTTCCAGTATGTGAATCCCAAACGTTCTTCAATAGTCACAGAATTTTAGAGATATTCATCTTTATTTGGCCATGTGATGTGAACATGAGAGTCAGTCCTTTGGCAGTTCTGTAGCAATGTAATGACAAGGCTGGGTGTGGACAGCATGCATGAACCATTTAGAACATAGATCAACAAAACTGTACAGCACTTGGAACAAGCCCTTCGGCCCACAATGTCTGTGTTAAACTAATCTCCCCTGTGGTGGGACTTTTATAGGCGTTTGGTGGCCTCTTGAGATGACCTATTTTGAGATTAGCTATTTCTTCATTCTAGTTTTTTAATGTAATTATTTGAATTCAAATTAGTCACTGTGGTGAGATTTGAATGAATATCAGGATCAATGGTCGAGAACTTTGTCTGCCCAGTACCTCAACACCTCCGCTCAGTCCGCCTGGACCTACCTGATCTCCCGGTTGCCAAACACTTTAATTCCCTTTTCCATCCCCACACTGACCTTTCTGTCCTAGACCTCCTCCATTGTCAGAGTGAGGCTAAACGCAAATTGGAGGAAGAGCATCTCATATTTCGCTTGGACAGCTTGCACCCCAGTGGTATGAGTTATGATCTCTCTAACTTCAAGTAACCACTGCATTGCCTCTCTCTTCATCCCTCCTCCACCCAAGTCGCACCAGCTTCTCGTTCTCACCTAACAAACATTGGCCTGTTTCCTTTATCATTGTTACTTTTTTGCATATCTTTCATTCATTTGTTCTATATCTCGCTACATCACCGTCTATATCTCTCGTTTCCTTTTCCCCCTACTCTCAGTCTGAAGAAGGGTCCCGACCCGAAACGTCAACCTATCCTTCTCTCCAGAGAAGGTACACAAAAATGCTGGAGAAACACAGCGGGTGCAGCAGCATCTATGGAGCGAAGGAAATAGGCAACGTTGCGGGCCGAAACCCTTCGATTTTCAAGCATCTGCAGTTCCTTCTTTAACACTTCTCTCCAGAGATGCTGCCTGTCCCCCAGAGTTACTCCAGCACTTTAGGTCTATCTTCGGTTTAAATCAGCATCTGCAGTTCATTGCTACACATGTGGCATTATTATTGTTAGTTCAGAGATACAGCAAGGAAACAGGTCCTTCGGCCCACCAAGTCCACGCCGACCTTCGATCACCTGTTCACATTAGTTCTATGCTATCCCTCTTTCTCATCCACTCCCAATACACCAGGGCAATTTATAGAAGCCAATTTTACCTATAAACCCTGCATGTTTTTGGCATGTGGGACTCCCTATACACCGGGGGGCAATTTAGAGAAAGTGCCAACTCTTTACCTACAGCACCTGAGGTCAGGATGCAAGAAACTTTGGCAACATAGAAATTAGGGCAGGAAATTCCAGAGCGAGCCTGCACCGCCATTCAATATGATCATGGGGATCATCCAACCAGTATCCCGCGATCGTATACCCCCTGGAGACAAGGCCACAAACTCCCTCTTAAATCTAGCCATGAACTGGACAGCTACCCTCTGTGGCAGAGAGGTCAGAGATTCACCACTCTCTGTGTGATCGATCCGGGATCTCTGGCCCAGTCAGGCAGTGGCAGTAGGCAGATGTCTCATGACTGCCGTATTGAGAGTCTCAACTATGGATGTCAAATCAGCCAAAAGTGCCAAAACATTTCCTCGTCAAAATGTTCAAACCTTCACCAACATATCGGGAATGATATAGAAAGTGACAACATTACTGCCGGTGCTGGAGAAGTGAAATAAAAGCTGGAATTCCATGAAAATATCAGCAAGTTAGGCGACATCTGTGGTGAGAGAAACAGTATCCCTTTTCAGCTGGTGAACTTTCTTTGGACGTGGGAGATGCATAGGTTTGAAGTTAAAGAGAAAGCAATGGGTGATCGACAGGACAAATCCAGGGTTACCTGATGGGCCAGATGGCATCAAAGATTAAGGAGGAGATTGGTGAATGTGGCTGTAAGAAGACAAATAGGTCTTCTTATGACAAGTAGGACAAAGAAGACAATCCGGGTTCAGGCTGGAGAAATTGGGCATCATGTGCGGCACAGATATCTTGGGCAGGAGGGCTGTTACTACTATATATTCAATTCCCTATAAGATTCAGGGGCAGTTTCAAGATTCAATTGATTAAGAAATTTATTGCCGTCAACAAGTTGATAGGAATGTGTCTTGGTTCGCTCTCAGACAGATACAATACAGTACAATACAACCACCACTTACACCACAATAAATAATACAGACAATACCGTACGAAGGACAATATATACAGGAAGGACAGTACCCAGCAGCGTCATATTAAGCGTAAGTGCAAGTGCAAAAGAAAGTGCAAAGTGACTAGTGCAAATTCAAATATCTGATGGCTTGGAGATAGGTGCTGTCTCTGAAGCGAGATGTTTTACTTTTAATGCTTCTATATCTCCTTCCTGATGGGAGGAGATTAAAGAGGTAATGTGCCGGGTGAAAGTGATCTGCTATGATTTTTTTGGCCTTTCTGGTGAGTCTTGTTGAGTAAAGTGATGTCACTGAGGGAAGTCTGCTGCAACCGATGATCTTAGAAGCTCGGCGCACTATTCTCTCCAGCCGAATCTTATCCTGCGAGGTTGGGTGACCATACCAGACAAGCATAGAGAATGTGTGTATGCTTTCTATGGTAGACCTATAGAAGTGGGTCGTGGCTGGTCGACCGACCCTGAATTTTTTAAGCTGCCGCAGGAAGTAGTCGGTGGTGGCACTTACTGATTATGAGACTGGTGTTGAGCTCCCATGATAGGGATTGATGTATGGTGGTCCCGAGGAACTTAAAGGAGGTGACTCTCCCAACCACCTCTCCATTGATGAAGAGAGGGAGGAGGGGGGTGGCCCTCTTTCTGAAATCAACAACCAGTTTCTACCCAGTTGTTATCAGCCAACTAAAACGTCCCATTATCAGATAAAGAACGATCCTGAGCTACCATCTACAGTACCTCAGTGGAGACCCTCAACTATCTATAATTGGACTTTACTAGACTTTACCTTGCACTAAACATTATTCCCTTTATCCTGTACCCTGTACACTGTGGACGGCTCAGTTGTACTCACGTGCAGTCTTTCAGCTGACTGGATAGCATGCAACAAAAAGCTTTTCACTCCCTCGGTACATGTGACAATGAACTAAAACTAAACTGTTTGGGAAGGAACTACAAATGCTGGTTTACACCGAAGATGGACACAAAATGGTGGAGTAACTCAGCGGGTCCGGCAGCATCTCCGGAGAAAAGGAATAGGTGACGTTTTGGGTCGAGACCCTTCCTCAGACTGAGAGTCAGGGGAGAGGGAAACGTGTGAAAAGTTATAAAGAACAAACGAACGAAAGGTATGACCAGAATAAATCAAAGCTAGCTCTGTTCCATTCCCTATAATATGAACTAACTGTCGCAAATCCATTATACATAGAAGATTTTTAATTTTGAAAATCTGAAAAAAATGAATGCTTAGTTGGACGCAATAATTTGTGTTAAGCTATTAAAAACCAAACCCCATCGAGGTGGTCAACTGGAAGGTCTTTTAAACATTCGCACAAAAAACAATTAATGCAATGAGAAATTCTGAACACTGACACAAGATCATTAATTTAAATGACTGGCCTTTCATTATTTTCACTTACAATGTGGCCATTAGCTGTTGTTGAACTCTGCCTTCTTTTGGCTCCTTCTCCATCAGCCATCATCAGCGTGCCAAGTAAACAAAGCAAACATGCTGCCAAAATTAAAGTTACCAAAGCTCACTGCAGCTAATCAAACATTTTAGTGAGCTATGTGAAGGACACATTGCTTTGGGGAACAACAGAGATCCAGACCTTTTTGTCCTGTGTATCATCTAGTTCTGCAGTTCTTTGCTTCTACATAGAACAATATAATGTAGCGCAGGAGCAGGCCCTTCAACCCACAATACCTGTGCTGATTGTTATGTTTTAACTGAGGTTTTAAAAAATGGCATTTTTTTGTCAGTTAATTTCATTGACCAAATATAGATGTTATTATAACTTTTGGTCTTTTCAAAACGCAGCCAGCTCTTTCCTTTGTCAACGATTGCCTGAATCTTTAGATGTTTTTGTGGATTCTGTTTTCATTTTGTACTACTGGGGAGTGTCTTCATTTTTGTGTGGGCTAGTGTTGCCTTGAAGAACAGGCTGTACTGTTATGGGAACAAGGAAAATAACTGTTTGGTTTAACTTTTCTTATTGAGGAATGTTTTTGTTATTTCCATTTTGAACCCTGTACGCAGACCATGCTCTCCCAATGGTTCTGCAATGTGTGAGCAGAGGAAACATGTGCACAAGGCCTTTAGACTTCAGAGATACAGCGTGGAAACATGCCCTGTACACTAGCACTATCCTACACACTAGGGACAATTTACAATTTTACAAAAAGACAATTAACCTACAAACCTTTAAGTCTTTGTGGTAGGGAGAAAACTGGGGCACTAGAAGAAAACCCACACGGTCTCAGGGAGAATGTACAAACTCCGTACAGACAGCAGCCGTAGTCAGGATTGAACCGACGCCCGCTGTGCGACCATGATGGCTCTTGGGAGATAGTTTGAAATTGCAAGGGAGTACGGGGCCCAAACAGGAACCCAATCGATCGCTGATTTGATAGTCTGTTTCCCGAAACACTCTATTCTTGCTCTCATCTTTGGGAGAGTCTAAGACCAGAGTGCGCAGTCTCAGAATAAAAGGACCTACATTTAGAATGGAGATGAGAAGGAATTTCTTTAGCCAGACGAATCTGTGAAATTCACTGTCACAGACGGCTGTGGAGGCCAAGTCTTTGTGTATTCTTAAAGCGGAGGTCGAATGGTTCCCGATTAGTAAGGGTGACAAAAGGTTACGGGGGGGAACGCATGGAGGAGCCCGAAAGTTTCTTTTAAAAGCGACGCATGAATAAAAGGTTATGTTTAACACTTGGTGCATCTAGGCCCAGTCATCTAGAGTAATTATGTTTTGTTAATTAAATCCTTAATGCTTCACCCTGAGGGGGTTACAAAATAGTTTGACAATTGAATTCAGCAAGCTCTTTGGTGATGAAGTAAAATTGTCGGGAAGGTTTTGCCTTGGCTACAATTCAATATTAGTGATATTCTAGTGCCAATGTCCTTGCAAATGTCAGGCTGCATTTGTGGTATTTCTAATGTAGCAGCACCTTTCTGTGAGTAATAACAATGACCAGGGAAAGAAAAAGGAGAGTTAAGGGCCTGTCCCACTTGCGTGTCCTTGGCACGCAAATTATGCGACCTCCTGGTGCGTTGAGCCGAGACGGTCGAGCGAAGGTCGGGCGCGATTGCATGCGTACGCACAGACGTCTGGAGCGCGTGATATCATTTGAAGATGGACACAAAGCTGGATTAACTCAGCGGGACCGGCAGCATCTCTGGAGCGAAGCAATGGGTGACGTTTCGTGTTGAGACCCTTCTTCAGTCTGAAAAGAAGGGTCTTGACCCGAAACGTCACCCACTGCTTAGCAAGAATGTCATTCCTCAAATTAGGGGACCAAAACTGCACACTATACTCCAGGGGTGGTCTCACTAGGGCCCTGTACAACTGCAGAAGGACATCTTTGCTCCTATACTCAACTCCTCTTGAAATAAAGGCCAACATGCCATTCGTTTTCTTCACTGCCTGCCCAACCTGCATGCTTACTTTCATTCTGGTGAACAAGGACCCCCAAGATCCTGTTGTACTTCCCCTTTTCCCAACTTGACACCATTTAGATAGTAATCTGCCTTCCTGTTTTTGCTACCAAAGTGGATAACCTCACATTTATCCGCATTAAACTGCACCTGCCATGCATCTCCCCACTCACCCAACGTGTCCAAGTCATCCTGCATTCTCATAGCATCCTCCTCACAGTTCACACTGCCACCCAGCTTTGTGTCATCTGCAAATTTGCTAATGTTACTTTGAATCCCTTCATCTAAATCATTGATATATATTGTAAATAGCTGCGGTCCCAGCACCGAGCCTTGTGGTACCCCACTAGTCACTGCCTGCCATTCTGAAAGGGACCCGTTAATCCCTACTCTTTGTTTCCTGTCAGTCAACTAATTTTCTATCCATGTCAGCACTCTACCCCCAATACCATGTGCCCTTGTACCATTTTTCCCACTAATCTCGTATGTGGAAATTTATCAAATGCTTTATGTTAGTCCAGTCCTGGCTCTTCCTTGGCCATTTTCCTAGTTACATCTTCAAAAAATTCCAGAAGATTAGCTCAGGACTTCTCTGTTGGCCAAGTTGAGGATTTGGGCAAACAAGCCACAATCTGAATAAAACACAAAGTGGTAGAGTAACTCATTGGGTCAGGCAGCATCTGTGGAAGGAATGGAACAGCATCTGCAGTTCCTTGTATTTTAGAGATACAGCACAGAAACAGGCCCTTCGGCCCACCAGGTTCGCACTGACCAGTGATACCCGCACATTAACACTATCCTACACACACTAGGGACTATTTTTACATTTACCAAGCCAAATATCCTACAAACCTGTCCATCTTTGGAGTGTGGGAGGAGACCGAAGATCTCGGAGATATCCCAGGCAGGTCATTGGGAGAACCTACAAACTCCGTACAGACAGCACCCGTAGTCGGGATCGAACCCGGGTCTCCCGTGCTGCAAGCGCTGTAAGGCAGATTATTCTACCGCTGCGCCACCATTCTGCACGCCACAATCTAAATCAGGCCAGGTTTGAGGATTTGGGTGGTTTGTGCACTCTCCTCCTTGAGTGTGGTCTTGCCAACGTCTTGTGCAGCTTTAAAGTGACATCCCTACTCCTACTCTCATCGTGCTGACCAATGAAGGGTCTTCACTGCCTTTTCTACTTGTGTCACCACTTTCAAAGAATTTTGTACGTGCACCCGGCGTCTATCTCGGGTCAGTTTAGTTTATTGTCACGTGTATCGAGGTACAGTGTAAAGCTTTTGTTGCATGCTAACCAGTCTGCGGAAAGGGAGTACATGATCACTATCGAGCCGTTCATAGTGTACAGATACTTGATCTCTTCTGCAAGCGAACATTTTTGATCGATGACCTGGAGTTGGTAAGTGGGAAAAGGCCAAGACCCTGCTGAGAAGGATGCTGGAGAGATGGTTTACAATCGAATGAGGATTAAAAAAATATTAAGGTCTAAGTGTTTCCTGACCATGATTTGTTGCAGGTCCATGGCTGAATGCAGCATGATGAAGGAATGGGACTCTGTGCGAGTTACCATGTGGGTAATCATAATCATATCATAATCACAATAATACTTTATTAGCCAAGTATGTTTTGCAACATACGAGGAATTTCATTTGCCATAGTCATACCAATAAAAAGCAACAGAACACACAAAATACATTTTGTATCTGGATCAGGATGTAGTAGGCTGGAAAGCTCTAGGCAGAGCATCACTCAGCACTGGACGTTGGACAATTTTAGACAATATACTGGACAATTTTTACATTTTTTTACCAAGCCCAATTAACCTACAAACCTGTACGTCTGTGGAGTGTGGGGGGAAACCGAAGATCTCGGAGAAAACCCACGCAGATCACGGGGAGAACGTACAAACTCCATGCAGACAGCACCCGTAGTCGGCATCGAACCTGGGTCTCTGGCGCTGCATTTTGCTGTAAGGAAGCAACTCTACCGCTGCGCCACCGTGACTGCATTAACATAAACACCCACCACAGTGACTCCTCCACATTCCTCAATGTGATGGAAGGCCACAAATAAAAGCGAGGTAACTGAGGTTTCAAGATGCACGGTGAGGGAGATGGGCCCAGGCAAGACAACATAATCCAGTGAAGCTCAGCTCAGCTGCATCGCTCATTGTGACAGGCTGGTGTTGTCATTAGCTAGCGTTGTAGTTTCAAGCCGCTTTCACGGAGCATCCTGAAGTAGACAGGAGCACAGTATGCGCTTCCTTTCATTTCACACATCCCTTGCAGATTCATGTTCTGCAAAGAGAGAAACAAAATGCGTGTACATTGAGCTGTGATTCACAGCAGTAATTAAGTCATTCGACTGAGTATGTGCTGTTTGTGACAGTTTGCCTTCTTTCATTGTAAGAGCGAGCCAGGCTACAACTGAAGGCGACAGGCTAAATTTGTCGGTAGACAAAAATGCTGGAGAAACTCAGCGGGTGAGGCAACATCTATGGAGCGAAGGAAATAGGCGATGTTTCGGGTCGAGACCCTTCTTCACTAAATTTGTTAGTGACTGCTGAGATTTATGCAGGCATGAGTGTAATGAGGAGAATAGAAATAATGCAACAACGTGGATTGGTAAAAGGGGGATAAAATTGTCTACATTTTTACAATGAAACCCTGGGTCAAGACTGATAAATTACTTCACTGCTGCAAAGCTTTTTGCTTCACTAGAAACCTAAAATTAACTTTGAATATGTCAATTTTGACTGATGGATTCTTTGATTAAGCTGGGAAATATTCATCCTTGTTGTATTAAATGCACTGTATGAAGTAGTTTTTATTATAATAGATTTTTAATGCATCCGTGCACAATCATCATAGGTTTGTCACCAGAGATAAGGATGGAAGGAGACAGCTCGATCATATTAACAGATCTCATGCAGCTATTTAATTGGAATCTTCCTGACAAAACAAGCTTTAGTTTTTAACAAGAACTTTTACATCAGTTCCTTACTTGGTTTTGCAGTGGGTGGAAAAGAGGTTTTCCAAAATGCTGTTTAGATTCGAGGGTTTTAGCTACAAGTAGAGGTTGGACAAACTTGGATTGTTTTCTCTGGTGCAATGAAAACTGAGGGGAGACCTGGATAGAAATATATAAAATTATGAGAGGCATAGATGGGGTAACATTTTTTCCTAGTGTGGAAATGTCACAGAGGAGAGGGCATAGCTTTAACATGAGAGAGGCAAAGTTTAAAGGAGATATGTGGGGCAAGTTCTTTACACAGGTCGTGGTGAGTGCCTGGAACATGCTACTGGGGTATTGGAGGAGGCAGGTACGATAGTGGCATTAAAGGGGCTTTTAGACAATCATGTGGATATGCAGGAATATGGGTCACAGCAGGCAGAGGAGATTAATTTAACTCGTCATCATATTTGGCACAGATGTTGTGGGCTGAAGGGCCTGTTCCCGTGCTGTACTTCTCTGTGTGCTATGTTCTGCTGGGATTCACCCGGGGAAAATTATTTTGGCATTTTGCTGCACTGAAGCAACATTGGGTGAAATTGCAAGTGAGAGCCAAAGGAATTAAACAAACCATTGGATGCACCATGAATGCACAGACACTTTTACCCAGAGTAAGGGAATCTAAAATCATAGCACACAGGTTTAAGGTGCGGGGGGAAAGATTTAACAGGAACCCGAGGGGCAGGTTTTTCACACAAAGGGTGGTGGGTGTATAGATTGAGCTGCCAGAGGAGGTAGTTGAGGCAGGTACTGTCATTGAAGGTAGTGGAGGCAGGTACAACATCGAAGAGATATTTGGACAGGTACATGGACAGGAAAGGTTGAGAAGGATTAGGGCCAATCACAGGGAGGTGAGACGAGTGTGGTTGGGGCATTTTGGTCAGTGTGGGCATGTTTGGCCGAAGGGCCAGTTTCGATGCTTTCTGATTTTGACTCACCTCGAAGAAGATCTCAGGGCGAATGAAAATGGGGGGATCAATCTCCAGGTTGCTGTGGGGAGGTGCACCAGGAAATCAACTACATTGGGCAATTTTCTCCCATCTCCAGCAATAGCAATAGCCACTGGCCCTGTCACAGCAACATCCAAGGCAGCTGCAAAAGATGCAACACCAGGGATCAAGCACTCTTTAGACATTAGAGTTACAGCGCAGAAACAGGCCCATCGGCCAACATGGTCCGTGCCGACCAGCGATCAATTTACAGAAGCCAATTAACCTACAAACCCGCAAGTCTTTGGAGTTTGGAGGAAACCGGACCACCCGGGGAAAACCCACGCGGTCACGGGGAGAAGGTACAAATTCTGTACAGACAGCACCCGTAGTCAGGGATGGGACCCGGGTCTCTGGCACTGTAAGGCTGCTACGCTACTGCTGAGCCACCGTGCCGCCCACTCATTATAAGTGAAGCTGTGATCTACTTGTGTAATTTGATATCTACATTCAATGCTCAAGATGTACTTTCCCCTAGATTTCTGACTACACCTTCAGCTGTCATGGTCCTGAATTTCCTCCCAGCCTTCACTACCTTATTTCCAAGGTTCTACAGTAGACCTGGCTTGATGCCCAGGGTTTTGTCCATCCACCAAGGCCTATGGGATCTCCCGATTGCCAACCATTTCAACTCCGCTTCCCATTCCCACACTGACCTTTCTGCCCTGGGCCTCCTCCATTGCCAGAGTGAGGCCTCACGCAAACTGGAAAAGCAGCACCTCCTATTTTGCTTGTGCAGCTTACATCCCAGCAGTGTGAACTTTGAATTCTCTCATTTTAAATAACTTCTCCCTACACTCATCCCCAACCCCCCTCCCCCTTCCTCCATCCAAGTTGTTTAACCAGTTCACCACATTGTATCCCTCTTGAGCTCACTTCTTCCCTAGCCAACAGTGGGCCCTACCAGGGCACCACCCTGCCTGAGGTCACTTGTGGCCAACCCTGATTGGTCTTTTCTCAACCCTGGAGGTCTTTTCTCACCTCCAGCTCTTCACCCCTTACTTTCAGTCCAAAGAAGGGTCCTGACCAGAAACATCACCCATTCTTTTTCTCCAGTGATGTTGTCTGACGCGCAGAATTACTCCAGCACTTTGTTTATATTTCCAGTATCCCTTCATGTGGCTTGGAATCAGAGTTTGCTTCATAACATCCTTTCAAAGTGCATGTATTCAAGGGAGAGTTAGATCTAGCTCTTAGGGCTGACGGAATCAAGGGATATGGGGAGAAAGCAGGAACGAGTTACTGAATCTGGATGATCAGCATGATCATATTAAATGGTGCGATCTCGAATGGCCAAATGGCCTACTCCTGCACCTATTTTCTATGTTTCTATAATACTGAACATAAGCACAATCAAGTCAAACTAAACTACAATGGATAAAAGTGGAAGAATGGGGGCGGTTGTTGTAATCGTTGAGTATGTATTCAGGTTTATTATTGTCAAGTGTGCTGAAGTACAGTGAAAAGCTTTATTTTGCATGCAATCCAATCAGATCTGATATTATTCATGTACAATTAAGTTAAATTCATAATCGTACTTATAAGTACAATTAAGTTAAATTCACGATAAATACAGTTGATAGTGGAGATACAGAGTGCAGAATATAGTTCTCAACATTGTGGCACATCAGTTCCACAGACAATGATATTAATGGACTTGCTGTTTGTTATGCTTTGTCCCCTGTCATGTAATGCCTATAACATCATTTAAGAAGTACTGACGGACATACAGGACAGAATCTTCACTAGTGGCGCCAGCAATGGCTGCCTCGCCAACAGTTTGTCCCTTTCTTCGTCTTCGTTGTTTTAATAGTACGTGTTAAATGTATGTTTTAGTGTTCTATAGCTTGATTTATGTGGGGTGGGGGGGTTGGAGTAAACCTTTTTCTAATCTCTTACCTCGACGGAGATGCGATTTAAAAAAATGTATTGTATCTGCCGGCACTGCGGCCTAATATGGAGAAGTTGGCGTCTTTTGTTGGAGACCGACTTCGGGAGCTCCACTGCAGGAGCCTGCGCGACTTTAACATCGCGGAGCTCGCGACCCCTTTGCCAAGGATCAACCTCTGTGCTCTATCATGGGAGCCTGCGGACTTTAACATCGTGGAGCTCGCAGTCTCTGGTTAGAGACCGACTTCAGGAGCTCCGAGCCTCAGGAGCTTTGACCGCCCCTTTGACCGCCCCAATGCGGGAGATTCGATCGCCCCGACTGATGGTTCGACTGCTCCAACCGCGGCAGAAAAATGAGGGAAGAAGATTAGACTTTATTGCCTTCCATCACAGTGAGGAATGTAGGGAATCCACTGTGGTGGATGTTTATGTTCACTTTTATGTAGTTGTGTGTTTTGTTGCTTTTTTTGGTATGGCTGTATGGTAATTTGCATATCACTGTACCTTAATCGGTACCCATGACAATAAAAGACCTTTGAAACCTTTAAATATGTCATAAAGCATGGATCATAACATCAGATTTCAATCTCTGTTGTGAAAATATCTGACAGGTAGGTTTTGTTACCCAGGACTTTAGACCTTAGAGATACAGCGTGGAAACAGGCCCTTTGGCCCACCAAGTCCGTCCCAACCACCGATCATCCCGTACACAAACACTATCCTGCACATTAGGAGCAATTTACACTTTTACTGCAGCCAATTAACTTACAAACTTGTACGTCTTTGAAGTGTGGGAGGAAACCCGAGCAACCGGAGAAAACCCAAAAAAGAATGTAACAGAATTTAGGTTAACAATGTAAAGTAAAATGCTTTGAGGTGCTTTGTTTTTGATAGCTGTGGAAACGGAGGTTGGGCAACCTGCTTGCTTTCTGCAAGATTTAAAACGTTTTGTCTGCTGTGGATTTTACCCTTCCTTTGAAATGTAACCCTGGCTGACGAAGCCTCTGACAAAAACACAACCAAAAGCAAGTGTGAATAACAGGATGCAGCAGTTAAGTCTATTGAGGGATGGAATGTTTGCCACTCAGTCCCTGGGCTAGCAAGCGATGACCTTTGCCGCATTGACCAGACCGTGGAACGCACCTAGACCTAAACACATCCCATCAATTACCACTCCTCCCTACTTCCTATTCTTCCTCTCTACTCTACTCATTGCACTTTAGTTTCACATGATTGTAATTTTGGATGGTATTATCTGGTTGATCGGATAGCATCCTTTTCTTTTGAGATACAGTGTGGAAACAGGCCCCTCAGCCCACCAAGTCCAGCGCCGACCAGCAGTCACCCTGTTATCACGCAACAAAAGCGTTTCACTGTACCTGGGTACACGTGACAATAAACAAAAACTGAAACTAAAACATTAACACTCTTCTACACAATAGGGACAATTTACAATTTTACTGAAGCCAATAAACCTACAAACTTATTGACCCACGCGGGCGGTCACAGGGAGAATGTGCAAACTCTTTACAGACAGCACCCGCAGTCAAGATCGAACACGCATCTCTACCGCTGCGCCACTGTTGCCCTAAAGCATGCATGCAAACAAAGCCTTTCACTGTTCCTCTGTACGGCATTGATACCTGCTTTATACGGCCATTGATACATCCCGCTTTATAGTCAATAATAAACCTCAACCTAGAACATACAACAATACTCTAAAACAAGGGTTCCCAACCTGGGGTACATGTACCCCTAGGGGGTAAATTTTGCCGACCCAGGGGGTACATTTGTTGATTTTGGATTTGTATATATTGTTTCTCATTGACTGACTGTGTTTGGTACAGGTATACCGGTATCTGTTCATCATTAGTTGTTCATAAATAAGTGAAATAACATTATGTGCTATTATAGTTGCCAGGGGTAAATGGGGCAAAAAAGGTTGGGAACCCCTGCTGTAAAAGAACAGGCTCTTCAGCCCACAATGTCCACACTGAACACCATGCCAAGTTATAGTCTTTTCAGTTTTGAGAACCGCGCATGGGTTTCCTGATTATCCATAGCCCCCTCCAAAATCTGCATATCAATGTGCCCATCTAAAGTTGTCTTAAATACCATTGTATCTGCTTCCAATGCTACCGTTTTATTCTGCGCTTCATAACAGTTTATTTCAGATTTCCAGCATCTGTACTTTTTTGATAGGCCTATTCTAACAGTCACAAAAATTGGGCTCAACTTTTTCCATCAGCTCCTCAGTGTGACAGCATCTCAGTTTAGCATCATTGCTGTTTTCAGAACCATCCAGGGTCCTGCTATCTTTCTTTTGGTTCGCTGCTGCAAGAATCAAGATTTTAGTTGTCGTATGTACCGACAACGGAACAATGGAATTCTTACCTGCTGCAGCATTTTATAACACATACATCATAGGATCATAAGAGACAGGAGCAGAATTGGGCCATTCGGCCCATCAAGTCTACTCTGCCATTCTATCATGGTTGATCTATCTCTCCCTCCTCACCCCATTCTCCTGCCTTCTACCCATAACTGCTGACACCTGTACTAATCAAGAAAAACACCCGTGCTAATCAAGAAGTATATCATAGATAACATAATAATCAAAAGTACAATAAATTAACTTTATGATAACCATAATTAAGCATAAACCAAAGTCTGTCGTTTAACCAATGAAGTCCAGTCCAGAGAGGATCGTAGTAGCTGAGGTTAATGTTATGTTGCGTACAAGAACCTGATGGTGGCTGGCACCATGAAAGTGATGGTAGAGTTGCTGCCTTACAGTGCCAGAGACCCGGGTTCGATCCTGACAATGGGTGATATCTATAAGGAGTTTGCACGTTCTCCATGTAGCCACTGGGTGTTTTTTGGGTGCTCCGGTTTCCTCCCACACTCCAAAGCCAGATTTGTAAATGGTCCCGTGTGTCGGATAGTGCTTATGTACGGGTGATCGTTTGTTGGTACGGAGTCGGTGGGCTGAAGGGCTTGTTTCCACGACGTATCTCTAAACTAAATTAAATAAAACACTCCCTCCTTGGAATGTCCTTTCACCACCTAGATCTTTTGATCAAGTTTTTGGTTAATTTCCTAATAACTCATGTGGTACTCATAAAGTTTTATTTGGTAATGAACAGATTGGGTCATTTTAACGTTCAAGAAGCAACTGCAGATGCTGGAAAATCGAAGGTAGACAAAATTGCTGGAGAAACTCAGCAGGTACGGCAGCATCTATGGAGCATAGATGCTGCCGCATCCGCTGAGTTTGTCCTGCAATTTTGTCTACCATGGGTCATTTTAACAATGTTTAAGGCATCTTAAGTTCAAGTTCAAGTTACATTTATTGTCACATGCACCATTTGGCACAGTGAGATTTGAGTTACCATACAGCCTTACAAATAAAAAGGACACAATACACAATAGAGTTTAACATGAACATCCCCACACAGCGGAATCAACGTTTCCCACTATGAGGGAAGGCAATAAAGTTGTCATCTTCCTCTTTGTTCATCCGCGGTCGGGGCCTTTGAAGCCTCCGCAGTCGCCGCTACGGACGGCCCGATGTTCAGGCCCTCTCGCCGGGATGATCGGAGCTCCAGCGTCGGAATGGATCGGAACACACTTGCGGCCTGGAGTTTCCTAATCGGCCGCTTCTTACCGGAGACCACGGCTTCCAAAGTCCACAGGCCGAGCTGGGTGGAGCTCCAACACTGGTGACCCCCGGCAAGGGATCCCAGGCCTCCGCGATGTTAAAGTCAGCGCCGCCCGTGGCTAGAAGCTCTGCAAACCACAGCTCCACGGTGTGAAAGTCAGCAGGCCCAACACTCCAGAGCTCCAACACAGGCGATCCCCAGCAAGGCATCGTCCCGCTCCGCGATGATAATTCAGTGTTGCGCCGCTGCTGAAGCTCTGGCCTGTCTCCAGTTGGTAGGCCGCGAAGGGGGGCATAGACGCGACTCGGAGAAAAGACGCATCTCCGTCCAGGTAAGTGACTGGGAATCAGTTTCCTCTTTTTCCCCCCACATAAAAAAGACTGAGAAACCTTTAAAACATACTTTTAGACACATTAAAAATAACAAAAAGGGTGCAAGCCACTACGATGGCGCCACATGAAATACCATAGAAATGCAAGTTGTTGCTTCTGTTTTATAATTATTCCATAACAATTTGGTTTGCTAGCCAATTTATTTTACTCATGGTTTTACAAGATTCTGATATAAACATACCCATATGGAGATTATAATAAATGCTGAATTCTGTACTCATTCGGTAATACAATTATTTACCAGGTCTGAAATCCCATTACAAGGTTTTGGATATGTTGCAAGCGTGATAATGCAAAGTGTTAATGTTTTCAGAGGAGGTTTGATAATGTCGGAGTCACTTTGACGAGACAGTTTTCAATTTAAAAACAACATTTTAATCATCAGTAAAATAATTGGTAAAAATGTTCCAGTGGAGACAAAATTCAACTGTTCAGGCAGTCACATTGGGAGGATCTTTATTTTGGTTTAATAATGGGTTTAATAAAATGAATGCAGTTGCTGGTTTATACCGAAAATAGACACAAAATGCTGGAGTAATTCAGCGGGTCAGGCAGCATCTTTGGAGAAAACAGATAGGTGACGTTTCAGGCACAGAGTATGAAGAAGGGTCCCGATCCGAAATGTCCCCGTCCTTTTTCTGCGGAAATGCTGCCCGACCCGCTGAGTTGGTACTTTGTGTCAAGTTTGAGGGTTGATATGTGCAAATGGGAGGGAAGATCTCTACATGGGGGAAATCTCTACAATGGGTGGGGGGGGGGGGGGGGGGGGGGGGTGAGGGGAATGAGGGTGGGGCGAGATTCGTAAGTCGAGATTCGTAATTCCTTAAAGTCGAGGCTCAAAATCTATTTCTACTCCCTAGCGTTTTTGAGTCCCTCTGAGGGGGCGCTGTAAGCAGTTTATGTGTGTAATGTTAGGTCTTTGTACCATTGTATGTAGCACATTAGCACCTTCTTTGGTCAACGTGAGTTGTATTTAAATGTGCTATACAAATAAAATTGATTGATTGATGATTGAAATAAGTTGCAGAAATATGGGGAAATAAGAGGGTGTTGGGGGGTGGGTGGATGGGAAATGGGATCGATTGTGGCCGATTGGGAAAGGGGGAGATGCAGCGAGACCTGGGTGTCATGGTACACCAGTCATTGAAGGTAGGCATGCAGGTGCAGCAGGCAGTGAAGAAAGCAAATGGTATGTTGGCTTTCATAGCAAGAGGATTTGAGTATAGGAGCAGGGAGGTTCTACTGCAGTTGTACAGGGTCTTGGTGAGACCACACCTGGAGTATTGCGTGCAGTTTTGGTCTCCAAATCTGAGGAAGGACATTATTGCCATAGAGGGAGTGCAGAGAAGGTTCACCAGACTGATTCCTGGGATGTCAGGACTGTCTTATGAAGAAAGACTGGATAGACTTGGTTTATACTCTCTAGAATTTAGGAGATTGAGAGGGGATCTTATAGAAACTTAAGGGGTTGGACAGGCTAGATGTAGGAAGATTGTTCCCGATGTTGGGGAAGTCCAGGATAAGGGGTCACAGCTTAAGGATAAGGGGGAAATCCTTTAAAACCGAGATGAGGAGAACTTTTTTCACACAGAAAGTGGTGAATCTCTGGAACTCTCTGCCACAGAGGGTAGTTGAGGCCAGTTCATTGGCTATATTTAAGAGGGAGTTAGATGTGGCCCTTGTGGCCAAGGGGATCAGAGGGTATGGAGAGAAGGCAGGTACGGGATACTGAGTTGGATGATCAGCCATGATCATATGAATGGAACAGGCTCGAAGGGCCGAATGGCCTACTCCTGCACCTAATTTCTATGTTTCTATGACCGGTATGATTGCTTCCCTGGGAGCCAGCATAGACCCAATGGGCTGAGTCATGCATCATTGTTGTGTTAAGAATGTAGTTAGTCACGAACAGGACATTGCAGAACATTACATTATTTTGTTTAATTGAGTTACGAGTGTGATAAAGAATATATAAATCATTTTCACTGTAGCTGATAGAGGCTGCAGTTCACTGTGTAGAAGCAAAATTAGAAAGAACTGTGGTTAAGGTTAAGACGCTGATTCAGTCACAACATTAAAAAAAATCTTACTGAACTTTTAGACTTTACTTCAGCCTTTAGAGGCGCAGCACAGAAACAGGACCATCAGCCCACCGAGTCCACTTCTAGGAAAACCAGCCAACATACACCAATCTCATAGAACTGTACAGCACAGGGTCAGGCCTCTCAGCCCATAATGTCTGTGACAAACATGATGCACATAATCCATATCCCTCCATTCCCTGCATATCGATATGCTTATTCAGGCACTCACCACCCTCTACGTTAAAAAAAAAAGCCTGCACGTCTCCTTTGAACTTTGCCCCTCTTGCCTTAAAGCCATACCCTCTAGTACTTTATTTTTTTTCCATTTTGCCAAAATGATTCTCACTGTCCACATTATCTATGCTTTTCAATTTTATACAGTTTAATGAGGTTTTCCCACAATCTTTAGCGATCCAGAGAAAACTACCCAACTCTGTCCAACCTGTCCCTGCAGCTAATACCCCCTAATCCAAGCAGCATTCTGGTAAACCACCTCTGCACCCTTTCCAAAGCTTGCACATCCTTCCTTAATGGGGAGACCAGAACTGCACACAATACTCCAAATGTGGCCTAACCAAAGTCCCATACAGCTGCCGATGGAACATGGGGCATTTGCTCTATATTAAGGGAATCAAGGGCGATAGAGTTAGTGTAAGAAAGTGTGGATGATGTAGAAGGTGAGCCTGACGTCATTGAATGTGCCTGCATGCATGAATGCCAAGTCATCCTCTCCTGCTCCTGTATTCTTACATTGAACTCATTGATTCAGTCAACCCTAGTGAGGTTACAGGACAGTTGGAATGGTGTCACAGTGTGCTGATGCTTGATACAACAATTATTGCCCATTGTTCCCTTGCCTCTCTTCACTTTTTTGGTGCTCGTCTGTCATTCTGGGGAGGGGGTGTTTCAGGAAGTTCTCTCGTGTGGCTGTGGATGGTTTTGTATAACTCTCCCACAGGAACCCAACCTTGTTTTGTCTTCTCTGTTGCCCTTGGATCCGAGAGTCATAGTAATTAAAACTTTGGGCTCTCCTTTTCTGTTTCTTCACACATTCACACCGTCTTTCTCTCTTTACCTTTGATAGAAATAGCTACTTAAAATTAGATTAGAATTTCAGATGCTTAAAGCCACTGAAAGTAGGCAGGAAGGCAGGACTAGCATAGATGGGGCACCTTGGTCAGCATGGACAAGATGGGTTGAAGGGCCTGTTTTCAGGCCAGATGACCTTGCGACTCTGAATTGCAGCTTACGGGATTGCCTTGATCTTTTCAGTGCTTTGTTTACAATTCCGAGTTGTCATGTTGCCTTGCCAGCAATTTCCAGCCAGTGTTTTGGTACTTGCGAAGCAAGTACATCCCCTGACACGGATGTTTTGCACATTCTTAGAGTCAAGGAAACACCTTTAGCCATCTGTCCATTTCTCATTGTCGTGCCCTGGCAGATATAGCCGTTGCTCTGTGATATATGCACTCAATAGAAACATGACAATTCTCAACTCAGTTGCTAGGCAGCTGAAACCATGCCTGGTTGGAGGTGGTCCCACTGTTTATCATTGTCCATACCTATCTTTATTACCAACTTGAACAACTTGAAGTAAATGATGTAACACAATTCCCACAGATAAAAGTTTTGTGGCCTATTTGTAAACACGGTCGGCAATTACAGCGCCAGAGACCCCGGCGGGTTCAATCCTGACTGCGGGTGCTGTTTGTAAGGAGTTTGTACTTTCTCCCTCTGACCTCGCTGGTTTCCTCCAGGTACTTCGGTTTACTCCCACATTCTAAAGATGTGCAGGTTTCAAGGTTAATTGGCTTCTATAAATGATCCCGAGTGTATAGAATAGAACTAGTGAATGGTCGATTGCCGGTAGGGTTACGGTCCTGTTCCCACGCTGTATCTCTAAAACTAAAACTAAAATGAAATAAATGAAATAAAATCCGTCGTTGGTTTCAATTGAGATGTTGCTATTCCCTCTACGTTGTACTCCGGAGAGGTCTTGCAGAGTTGTTTGGCTCACACTTGTGAGCCCCTGTCCTACAGCAACCAGTGGAAACAAAGTTCTGCGGATGTAAGTTTACAAAAAAAGGCACAAAGTGCTGGGGTAACTCAGCGGGTCAGACAGCATCTCAGAGAACATGGATCAGAACTCGCGTTCAGACTCTTCGAGGAAGGGTCCTGACCCAAAATGTCACCTTTAGTTTAATTTAGAAATGCAGCATGGAAACAGACCATTGGGCCCGCCGAGCCCGTGTCGACCAGCAATCACCCACACACTAGTTCTATCCTACACACCGGCGACAATTGAGAGAAGACAATTAACCTACAAACCTGCTCATCTTTAGTATGTGGGAGGAAACCAGTGCACCCGGAGGAAACCCACACAGTCGCAGAGAGAATGTACATGCTTCATGCAGACAGCACCTGTAGTCAGGATCTAACTTGAGTCTCTGGTACTATAAGGCACTGTGCCACTGTGCCACCCTATCCATGTTCTCCAGAGAAGATGCTGCCTGACCTGCTGAGACACTCCAACACTTCAGATTCAGATTCAGATTCAGATTCAACTTTAATTGTCATTGTCAGTATACAGTACAGAGACAACAAAATGCATTTAGCATCTCCCTGGAAGAGCGACATAGAATATGACACTAAATACATCTATTTACATGCATACAGTCATAGTGTTTTCCTGGTGGGAGGATGATCGGGGGGGGGGGGGGGGGGGGGGGGGGGGGGGGGGGAGGGTGATTGGCAGTCACCGAGGTACGTTGTTGAGTAGTGTGACAGCCGCAGGGAAGAAGCTGTTCCTGGACCTGCTGGCCCGGCAACGGAGAGACCTGTAGCGCCTCCCGGATGGTAGGAGGGTAAACAGTCCATGGTTGGGGTGAAAGCAGTCCTTGGCAATGCTGAGCGCCCTTTGCAGGCAACGCTTGCTTTGGACAGACTCGATGAAGGGGAGCGAGGAACCGGTGATGCGTTGGGCAATTTTCACCACCCCCTGCAGTGCTTTCCGGTCGGAGACAGAACAGTTGCCATACCATACTGTGATGCAGTTGGTAAGGATGCTCTCGATGGTGCAGCGGTAGAAGTTCACCAGGATCTGAGGAGACAGATGGACCTTCTTCAGTCTCCTCAGGAAGAAGAGACACTGGTGAGCCTTCTTGACCAGAGTGTCCTTCGGTGAATATACAATTGAACTGAGGCAGAGATATGATGGTTGGGCCTGAACTGTGGAAGTTTGGTGAGGTTGGTGAACAGGGACGGTGGACAACTGTCCTTTGCAATGTTGTCCTCTATGGGGTTACAGTTTCCAAGTGTGTTACCAACCAGTGTTGCACTTGGTTGAACAATAATTAAGCTTCCCACACATCATTAAATATTTCTCCTCCAATTGCAAGCTCAATTGACGTATTTATTGCCAGCGCTGCTTCATAATTTCACTGTGTGCATGGTCAAGCTTGGCATTTATTGTCCATTAATAGGCTTAAGGCATTAGGAACCTGAGGGACCTTCTTCACACAGAGAGTCAATCTTATATGGAACGAGCCGCCTGAAGAAGTGGTTGAAGTTGGACCAATTAAAAAAAACATTTACATGTAAGAACTATTTGGACAGGTACATGGTTAGCGAAGCTTTATTGGAGTTTCTGGGTCAGGCAATTGACAGGTGCAAACAGGTATCTTAGTCAGCATGGTCAAGCTTTGCTGATGGGCCTGCTTTCATGTTCTATGAGTCTCGGACTCTCCTGGATGAGTTGAAAGGATTGTCGCCAGAAATTGCTTCATAAGTTCTCATGAGGCATGTTCATACATTATACTGTATGAGCAGAATTAGGCCATTCAGCCCATCAGGTCTACTCTCCCATTCAGTCATAGCTGTTCTACCTTTTCCACTCAACCCCATTCTCCTGCCTTCTCGCCATAACCCCTGATACCCGTACTAATCAAGAAAATTCTCCTCGCTATTTTCTGTTCCTTAAAATATAATCCCAACATTAGTAAGCTTGTGTACCATTTTTAGTTAGTGTCAAATAATATGAATTAATATTTATGTTTTGTTTTGTTCACCTAGGATCTCAGTTCGTTTGCTATGCCTTTCCTGGATGCAGATGTAGATTCCTCCGATAAAGAACTTTTGCAAAAGGTATGGCTGACTAATTTATTTAGGTTATAGGTTATGAATACTCCAGTGTCTCAATGCCTGATCCCTGATAAAGTGACTCCCAGCACTAGGCTTTTGACCCAACAAGTTATGGGTTCCCTGAAAAAGATAAACCTCTACCCCATCGGGACTTCTGCACCGATCGCGGGTTGAATTTGACCCCGCTGGCCGGGGCTCTGGAATTACGGCACAGTCGGAAGCGGCAGATTCATCCCCATAGCCGACTTCCGAGGATGACTGTGGGCAGGTATCTCGGCGGCCTAGGCAGAACGTTCCGGTATCATGGACTCCTCTCAGAGGCCGTAACCTCGGTTGGTCTGGCAAAATGGATAATCCAGAAATGCTCTGGAACCAAGGATGCTGGAAAATCAGTGATGGACCAGTAATAGCATCAATGTGCTATTCACAGGACTTATCAGTGGAGAAGTGTATGCCCAGGAACTTGAAGTTGTTGGCTCTCTCCTTTTTGGTTTAGTTTAGTTTAGTTTTGTTTAGGTATACAGCATTGAAACAGGGTCTTCAGCCGGCTCCAAACAGCAATTACCCAGGCGCTAGTTCCATCCTACATATTGCAGAAGCCAATCTACAGGTACAGGATAAGGGAATAAACAAGAATTAGTGCAAGGGGGAATAATGTTTAGTGCAAGCCATGTTAAAGGGATGGCTAAAGCAGAACTGTATCAGGTTAAAAGTATGCCTTACACATTACAAGCAGATCAAAGCAGCTTTGGTAGGCTGTCTCATTATCGTACACGTCTTTGCCCAAATGGTATCTCGTCTCAAGACTCCAGTATGAATGAGTCCAAGGCTCCAAGGGGATTACTTATAAATTCCCTAACTAAGCAATTTAAAGCTGTCATTGCAGACTTAATTAAATGAGAGTAATTACGAGCATTTAACACCATAGAATAAGACAGAATAATTGGAATATAGATAAAGCAGAGTTAGGATAGATGGTGTGGATTAGGGAAAGGATTAGGGATGCTGCTTGTCCCGCTGAGTTACTCCAGCATTTTGTGTCTACCTAGGGAAAGGATTATTCTGGCATATTTTCAAAGAGAGGATGGAAGTGGACAAAAAGTACCAATCTGAACATGGGGCCTCAGAGTGAATCCCTGAGTCATCAGTCTATGTCAGCACAGTGGCACAGTTGCTGCCTTACAGTGTCAGAGATCCGGGTTTGATCCTGACTACGGGTGCTGCCTGTACAGAGTTTCTACGTTCTCCCTGTAACCGCGTAGGTTTTCTCCGGGTGCTCTGGTTTCCTCCCACATTCCAAAGAAGTGCCGGTTCATAGGTTAATTGGTTTGTGTAAATTGTCCCTAGTGCGTAGGATAGAACTAGTATACGGTTGCTTGGCATCAGGAAACATGGACGTCTACAAGGCAGAGTCCTACCGACTGCGAAGGGCGGTGAAGGACGCAAAGAGGAGGTACAGAGACAAGATGGAGTTACAGATGGAGCAGCAGGACACCAGAAGCCTGTGGCAGGGGCTACGGATTGTAACCAACTACTGGAGCAACCCCTCCCTCATCCGCAAGTGCCGGCACCTCCCTAGCTGATGACCTGAACTCCTTTTACGCTCGTTTCGAGAAGGGCAACACCACTCCAGGTCTGCCGACTATCGACAATACCGACAGCGGGCTGGCTACCGAAGCTGAAGGGAGGAATGTGCACACATTCTCGCTGTCCGAGCACGACGTGAGGAGGGCTCTGACACGGGTGAACATGAGAAAAGCTGCAGGCCCCGATGGCATCTCGGGACGAGTACTCAAGTCCTGTGCTACGCAGCTAGCTCCAGTACTCACTACATTATTCAACCTCTCCACGGACAAGTCCGTGGTCCCTGCCTGCTTCAAAAAATCCATCATTGTACCGGTACCAAAAAATGCCTCCCCAGCCTGTCTGAATGACTACCGTCCGGTGGCCCTTACCTCGGTAGTCATGAAATGCTTTGAGAGGCTGGTGAAGAATCACATCTGCGCCTTCCTCCCTCGGAACATGGACCCGTTGCAGTTCGCATACCGTCCGAACAGATCCACGGACGATGCGGTCTCCCAGGTCTTGCACACCGCTCTCTCCCATCTGGACAGCCAGAAGGGGGGCTACGTGAGGATGCTGTTCATAGACTACCGTTCAGCCTTCAACACGATAGTCCCCACCAGACTGGCCGGGAAGCTAATGGAATTGGGGCTCAACACCTCCCTGTGTGCCTGGGTCCTGGACTTTCTCACCGCCAGGCCCCAGGTAGTCAAGATGGGAGGGAATACATCGAAGTCCCTCGCCCTGAGCACAGGATCGCCCCAGGGTTGCGTCCTCAGCCCCCTATTGTACTCCCTGTACACACATGACTGTGTGGCTAGGTTCAGCTCCAACTCAATAATTAAGTTTGCTGATGACACTGTGGTGGTGGGCCTGATCTCAGACAACGACAAGAAGGCCTACCGGGAGGAGGTGGCTGATCTAGCACTCTGGTGCCAGGAGAACAGCCTCCTCTTGAACATCAAAAAAACGAAGGAGCTGATCATGGACTTTAGGAGGGCACATCATCCGAGGACGTACACTCCATTGAGGATAAATGGGGATCCTGTGGATAGGGTGAACTGTTTTAAATATCTGGGAGTCCACATCTCCGAGGATATGACATGGGCATCACACGCCTCAGCACTCGTGAGTAAGGCAAGGCAGCGCCTTTACCACCTCAGGCAATTGAAGAAATTCAGAGTGTCTCCGAGGATCCTCCAGTGCTTCTATGCAGCGGCGGTGGAAAGCATCTTGTCCGGGAACATTACCATCTGGTTTGGGAATTGCTCTGCCAAGGACAAGAAGGCTCTGCAGAGAGTAATGCGTTCGGCCGAACGCACTATGGGAACTTCACTTGCCCCCCTGCAGGAACTATACATCAGGAGGTGCAACTCCAGAGCCAACAATATCATGAGAGACCCCTTCCACCCCTGCAACGGACTGTTCCAGCTGCTACGGTCAGGCAAACGCCTCCGTTGCCATGCGGTGAGAACGGAGAGGTTGAGAAGGAGTTTCTTTCCAGAGGCCATTCGGACTGTAAACGCCTATCTCACCAGGGACTAACTCTACTGAACGTTTTTCCTTCCATTATTTATTATGTAAAGGTATATGTGTGTTATGATTGTGTTTATAGTTTGTTTGGTTGTTTGATTGTTTGTCTTTTTGCACAAAAGTCCGCGAGCATTGCCACTTTCATTTCACTGCACATCTCGTATGACCATATAACAATTAACAATTACAGCACGGAAACAGGCCATCTCGACCCTTCTAGTCCGTGCCGAATGTGTATGTGACATGTGTATGTGACTTGACTTGACTTGACTTGACTTGTTAGTGGGTGCAGACTCACTGGGCCGAAGGGCCTGTTTCTAATCTAAATAGTTGTGGAGAGGAGGGAAGAACTTGGATAGATGCAGTTTCAGGTCGAGACCCTTCTTCAGACCCGATACGTACCCATGTCCTCCAGAGATGCTGCCTGACCGGCTGAGTTACTCCAGTACTTTGTGTCTTATTGTGTATTAACCAGCATCTGCAGTTCTTTGCTTCTATCCTATCAACCTGTATTGTTAATTACCAGAATCAAGAACTAGAGGCATAGGTTTAACCATGTATGTGTGAGAGAGGACCTACAGATGCTGGTATATACAGATGATAGATACAAAGTGCTGGAGTAACTCTGCAGGTCAGGCAGCATCTCTGCAGAAAAAGGATGGGTGACGTTGCAGGTCAGGACCATTTTTCAATCTGAGACCGGAGTTTGAAGAAGGATTCTGATCCAAAATGCACCCGTCCTTTTTCTCCAGAGATGCTGCCTGACTCACTGAGTTACTCTAGCAATTTGTGTCTATCTTCAGTTTAACTATGTACTTTTACTTCAAGGATCATCTGTTCCAAAATCCTCCCAAGGGCACTGCCGTTCACAAGGGCACTACTGTTCATGACCTCCCCATAATATGACAAAGACAAAGGAGCACATAGCATCTGCAGTGGGACTTGATTTGTTAGGCAGTGTGGAGCTGAGGGTCTGGAAAAGCGAGGAGTGTGGATGTGGGTTGATGATGCTGCTGGTATTATGACAAGCAGCCACCTTTAAACCACATCAGCAGGTAATACGAGCTCAGTTGACATGAAGAGCAAGCGTAACACGGTGATGCAGCAGTAGAGTTGCTGACTTAAGGGCCTGCCCACTTGGCCGTCATTTACACGACAGGCCGGTAGTGACTGAGGCGGGACGGTTGCGCGTGTCATCACCTGTCATCATGCGCCTTCAAATATTTTATCAGCTCTGCAAGTAGAATTAGTCAGCGCATTGACATCATTTGTTAAGTGAAACATTGATAAAATTATTGTTTGCTGGAGAATTTAATTTACTTTTGAACTTTCACAAATACTCCCAACAAACACAAAATTGTATTCCATTATAGCAGTTTGAGGGTTTGAACCCAGCTTAAGAATTAGTTTGCAAATGTTAGTAAAATTGTTGGTGGTTATTTAAAAAAATAATAATTTGGTTACTAGTGTTCTTTTAGGATAAAAAATCTGCAATCCTTGCCTGGATGTTAGCTTTTGAAACATCCTTAACTAAGGATGTTTCAAAAATACTTATTAAGGTGAAGGCATTACTCTGAAAGCATTGATGCTTACCACGTAATTATTTTCTCATTGTGGCCGACTGCGTATGGTTACGCACGGTGAAGTAATCATGCGTCACCACGCACTACACGTACGAGGTCAGAACGTCAGCGTGCGACAGCAGCACGAAATCCTGCGCAACTCCATACTCCTCCACGCCTCTCCATGCGCCCAGTCCCGCGCTACCCACGCGCTACCCGTGCATCACAACGACCAAATTTTTGGAGGCCGCGTAAATGGTGCGCAAATGACAGCCAAGTGGCACAGGCCCTTTACAGCACCAGAGACCCAGGTTCGATCCTGACTACGGGTGCTGTCTGTATGGAGTTTGCACGTTCCCCCTGTGGCCGCATGCGTTTTCTCCAGGTGCTCCGGTTTCCTATCGCATTCCAAAGACGTGCAGGGTTATAGGTTAATTGGCCTCTGTAAATTGTGCCCAGTGTGTGGGATGTGAAACTCTGATAACATACAGTGCATTCGGAAAGTATTCAGACCCCTTCACTTTTTCCACATTTTGTTACGTTACAGCCTTATTCTAAAATGAATGAAATTCTTTTTTTTTAATCATCAGTCTACCTACACACAATGTTTAGAATTTTTTGCAAATTAAAAAGAAATAACTGGAATATCACATTTACATAAGTATTCAGACCCTGTATTCAGTACTTTGGTTACAGCGATTACAGCCTCAGAGGGTAGTTGAGGCCAGTTCATTGGCTATATTTAAGAGGGAGTTAGATGTGGCCCTTGTGGCTAAGGGGATCAGGGGGTATGGAGAGAAGGCAGGTACGGGATACTGAGTTGGATGATCAGCCATGATCATATTGAATGGCGGTGCAGGCTCGAAGGGCCGAATGGCCTACTCCTGCACCTAATTTCTATGTTTCTATGTTTCTAAGTCTTTTTGGGTATGGCACAACAAGCTTGGCACACCTGTATTTGGGTCATTTCTCCCATTTTTCGCTGCAGATCCTCTCAAGCTCTGTCATGTTGGATGGGGAGCGTCGATGGACAGTTATTTTCAGGTCCCTCCAGAGATGTTTGATCGGGTTCAAGTCCGGCTCTGGCTGGGCCACTCAGGGACATTCACAGACTTGTCATGAAGCCACTCCTGTGTTGGCTTGGCGGTGTGCTTAGGGTTGTTGACCTGTTGGAAGGTGAAATCTGAGGACCAGAACACTCTGGAGCAGATTTTCATCAAGGATCTCTCTGTACTTTGCTCCGTTCATCTTTCTCTCGATCCTGACTAGTCTCCCAGTTCCTGCCACTGAAAAATATCCCCACAGCATGATGCTGCCACCACCATGCTTCACCGTAGGTTCCCCTCCCAAAATGTCATCTGTCCATATTCTTCAGAAATGCTGGCTGACCCACTGAGTTATTCCAAACTTTGTGTCTTTTTTCGAAAGAACAGGAGGCACGAATTAAAAGTAGAGAGAGTAAAGATGTCAGATTTGCTTTCTTGAAAGTCAGCAGTGACCTTGATAATTTGTAATGAAAATTTGGTAGCTTCATGGATATTGTTAACAGTATGATTTTTTAAAATCCATTTTTATTAATGGAATTTGATCTTGTGCTGAGATTTGAACTCATATCTTTGGATCAATAGTCTAGATCTCGAGATAATGTCGACTAACATAATTTTAATGGGAGTGTGTCATTTCCTATCACTTTTCCATTAGTTTGCCATTTTTAAATTTTAAATCTTCTCGTGCATTGTTAAGACCAATGTTAGTTTTAGCTCTTAGTTTTAGGGATGCTGCTTGGAAACAGTTGCTGCCTTACAGCGAATGCAGCACCGGAGACCCGGGTTCGATCCTGACTACGGTTTCTGTCTGTACGGAGTTTGTACGTTCTCCCCGTGACCTGCGTGGGTTTTCTTCAAGATCCACACTCCAAAGACGTACAGGTTTGTAGGTTAATTGGCTTGGTAAATGTAAAAATTGTCCCCATGGTGTGTAGGATGGTGTTAATGTGCGGGGATCGCTAGTCGGCGCGGACCCGGTGGGCCGAAGGGCCTGTTTCTGCGCTGTATCTCTAAACTAAATTAAACTAAAGTATCTCAGTGGGTCAGGCAGTATCTTTGCAGAATATTGATAGGTGACACTTCAGGTCTGAAAAACGTCGCCTATCCATGTTCTCCAGAGATGCTGCCTGAACCACTGAGTTATTCTAGCGGTTTGGGTCATTTTATGAATATTGTGATGTTGTGCAGAGGGAAAGGTGTAAAGAAGCTCGGATATATGTGATGTTTCACAAATGAACGGAGCAATTAATGGTGGTTGTTGAAAGTGTAGACATATTTTTGAAAGATGAGGAAGTTGAAGGCTGTGGGGATCTAGCAGAGAGAAGGAGTTGAGATCTGGGGCAGATCAACCACAAGAAAAACTGATAATAACAACACACATTAACAAAACGCATACATTAAAAGAAAACAAAAAAACAAAACCACATACTTAAGATATAACTTTATAACTTCTAGGAGCAGAATTAGGCCATTCGGCCCATCAACTCTACTCCGACGTTCAATCATGGCTGGTCTATCTTTCCCTCTTAACCCCAGTCCCCTCATAACTCCTGACATCCGTACTAATCAAGAATCTGTCAATCTTCACCTTAAAAATATCCTTTGACTTGGCCTCCAATGAATTCCACAGATTCACCACCCAATTACTAAATAAATGTCTCCTCATCTCCTTTCTAAAGGTATGTCCTTTTATTCTGAGGCTGTGCCTTCTGATCCGACACTCTCCCACTAGTGGAAACATCCTCTCCACATTCACTCTATCCAGGCCTTTCACTATTCGGTAAGTTTCACTGTGGTTCCCCCTCATCCTTCTAAACTCCAGCGAGTACAGGCCTGGTGCCTTCAAACGCTCATCATATGTTAACCCAATCATTCCTGGGATTATTCTTGTAAACCTCCCCTGGACCCTCTCCAACATCAGCACATCCTTCCTCAGATATAGAGCCCAAAGCCGCTCACAATACTCCACATGCGGTTTGACCAGCACCTTATAAAGCCTCAGCATTACATCCCTGTTTTTGTATTCTAGCCCTCTCGAAATAAATGCTGGTATTGCTTGACATCCAATGTCTTTCGTATGGAAAGGAATTAAATGTAGTCCCAAGATATTCGTAAAGATTTTTTTCTTGTTGCGGTTCAAGAGTGAATGTGACCACAACTTTGGTTGGATAAGTGCACAAGAGTCTCCAATGTCTGCAGGACCCAACTGATGTTCTTTCATTTTAATGCTCCGTCTAAATCCTGGAACTCCACGCTTAATTGTGCTGTGGGAGTCCTTTCACCAGAAGGACTGCAGTTGTTTAAGTAGCAGGCTCACGACCACCTTCTCAAGGGCAATTACAGATGCCTCGCCAGGGACTTCCAAATCCCACAGCTGATTTTTTTTTTTAATGTAAGCCAACATAATCAAAGACTCGTCCCACCCAGGTCATTCCACTTCTCCCTGCTCCCAACAGGCAGAAGGTACAGAAGCTTGAAAGTGCGCGCAAGCAGACTCAGGAACAGCCTTTACCCCTCTGTCATCAGGTTTCCGATTGTTCCATTCATAAGCTAGGAGTCTGTCTGATACACCTCTGTGCCATTGAGGACAATGCGTTTTGTCTGTGGAACTAATGAGCTACAATGCCGATAACTATATTTTGCAGTCTGTAGCTTATCCTTGCTATATTTACTGCATGAGTTTAACGATTGCATTCATGTAACAGGTAGCATGCAAAACAAAGCTTTTCACTGTACCTCGGTACATGTGACAATTACAAACCTAAACCTAATTAAAGGTAGACAGAAATACTGGAGAAACTCAGCGGGTGAGGCAGCATCTATGGAGCGAAGGAATAGGCGACATTTCGGGTCGAGACCCTTCTTTAGGCTGATGTCAGTCTGAAGAAGGGTCTCGACCCGAAATGTCACTGAAAAGGGGTCTCAACCTGAAATGTCGCCTATTTCCTTCGCTCCATCGATGCTGCCTCACCCGCTGAGTTTCACCAGCATTTTTGTCTACTGTCGATTTTTCCAGCATCTGCAGTTCTTTCTTAAACCTAATTAAATGTCAGCATCCCTAAGAATCCATTGGGCCTGGATTATGTGCTCCATGACCAATTCACGGAGCAAGTCTGAATCCATGACCTTCTGACTTGGTGGTGCGAATTGTGACAATGGAGCCAAGCTAAGACTTGATTATAACGCATGACTGGCTGGCTTTTTAAATCAGCTTTCTCTACCACATAAAATGCTTTTACTGTGGTCATTAGCTCTAATCTATCTTTGTTGGGTTTAAATGCTCAGAATAGAACTCTTTTGAATTTGTACTTGCAGTTTTAAGAAAATACTTCAAAGAGAAATTATTTGCAGAATTTCACTTTAACCAATCTCTATGTGGCGCAGTGGCGCAGCGGAAGAGCTGCTGTTTAACAGTGACAGAGATCCTGGTTTGATCCCGACTACGGATACTGCCTGTATGGAGTTTGCACGTTCTCCCTGCCTGTTTTCTCCGGGTGCTCCGCTTTCCTACCACATTCCAAAGACGTGCAGATTTGTAGGTTAATTGGCATCTGTAAATTGTCCCTAGCGTGTAGGATAGAACTAGTGTACGGGGTGATCACTGGTCAGTGTGGACTCGATGAGGCGAAGGGCCTGTTTCCACGCTGCAGCTCCAAACTAAACTAAACTAAAAAAAAATTGAAATTCAAGCCATTGTTAAAACAAAGCTTTTAGGTTTAGGATTAATATCGTGTTTCTGATGGGTGATGTCTTATGCTGTAATGTAAAACTGGCCGTGTCTAATATCAGTGAGCGGAGTACAGACCATCGTTCGATTTTGACAGCAGCTGATTGACAACACGCAAGGGTCTATCTCTTGGCACGATCACCTCAGATACATGATCCAACAAACCAGACTTCTCATGAGGACTGTGAATACATCTCTGTGTTACAGTGCCAAATGTTCGGGCTTTAAGTAGAACAAGTTGGCTTCTGCCAGCTTGTCAGGCTGCTCGATTGGATAGCCATTGACAAGATGAATCCAACCAAGCCTATGGCGCAATCAGCATTTGACAGCTAGAGCTGCACTGTGTTCCAAATTACATCAATGTTATCTCAAAATAGTTGGCACAGTAGACAGACCAAATGGCCTCCTTTAGTGCAGCGGCTCTCTGTGATTTATTATGCTTTATTTTGTTGACCTTGCTTGCTGTTCTAACCGAGCTGCTTTGAAAAGAATCTGTGGCCAATCCATGTTGCAGCCGTCATTCGGTACAGTGGAGGTAGAGCGCAGAAACAGGCCTTGCAGCCCACTGAGTCCGCGATGACCAACGATCACCTCGTACACTAACACTGTCCTACACATTAGGAACAATTTACAATTCACAGAAGCCAATTAACCTACAATCCTGCCCTTTTTTGCAGTGTGGGAGGAGACCGAATACCTGGAGAAAACCCACGCATTCACAGGGATAATGTACAAACTCCGTACAGACGGCACCTGTAGTCAGGATCGAACCAGAGTCTCTGGCGCTGTAAGACAGCAACTCTACCGCTGTGGCACTGTGCTGCCCCAACAGCTCTTTATCAACATTTTTAACAATTCACACTCATAATAGTCATTCTTGGGCATCCAACTAGATTTTAACGTTATATGTAACGACTTCCATTGCAGTATTGAATTTTATTCATTTACAGCATGTAGATGTTGTTGTCAGACTATGCAATGGCCACATCGGTATTCCCCTGAGCTGTGTAGGGAGGAACTGCAGATGCTGGTTCACACTGAAGATAGGCACAAAATGCTGGAGTAACTCAATGGTCAGACAGCATCTCTGGATAGAAGGAATCGGTGATGTTTTGGGTCGAGACACTTCTTCAGACAGTCTATTTATGCTCCTGGGATGGTGGGGGAGTGGAGTGGGCGGCCATCTTGGACTACTGGAGTAGTCTGATGGTGTTACTTCCATAATTGGGTGGACAGCTTGTGTTTCGGACTAGGGAATGATAAAGAACAGGTCAAGAGGCGACAGTGTGCGATTTGGAAGGAAACCCGCAGCTGAGCAACCCAACAGGCGTGCTGTCAAGAACAAGGGACCAGGCGTGGGGGAGGGGGGGCTGCCAAGAACAGGGGGGGCTGCCAAGAACAAGGGACCAGGCGGGAATCCGCCAGGAACTAAGAGGGACAGAGCGGGGGCTGCCGAGAACTAAGAGGGCGGCAGACCGCTGCGAGAAGATAAGACTGTACTAACTACTTTTGTAACTTTGTCGACACTCACTGTGGAACGCCCAGCCTCTAAACTACTCCTGTAGCTAACGTACAGGCACTTCCTGGCTTACATAAGGAATACGTTCCATGAACCCTTAAGTAAATCAGATTTCATGTAAGTCGGAATCACCGTCCCCGTCCCCGTCCCCACCCCCTGCCTGAAATAATTCATTAAGATTATTCACCATCTCTATTAAGTGTTCGGCTGCCTACGGAGCCTGCGGCCTTCTGGGTAGGCACCGCCACCATTGCTGGCTTGAGTTCCATCTTACCTCTGGTGCACTTTCTGTGGCACGCGGCCTTCTGCGTAAGCACCACCGCCATTGCTGGCTTGCTTCTGTGTGTGTGTGTGTGTGTGTGTGTGTGTGTGTGTGCATGCAAGCGTATGTCTCTGTGCGGGTCTGTCTGTGCGTCTGTCTGTCAGTGTGCGTGCGTGCATATCTCTCTGTGTGTGCGTGTGATTCTCTCTGTCCCTGTGCGGGTCTGTGTGTGTGTTTGTGTACGTCTGTGTGTGTATGTGTCTGTGTGTGTGTGCTAGTGTGTGTGCATCTATGTGTGTGTGCATCTATGTGTGTGCATGTGTGCTAGTGTGTGTGCATCTATGTGTGTGCATGTGTGCTAGTGTGTGTGCATGTGCGCGTGTGCTTTGTTAAAACCGATTCCCATTCACGCTCCATCCGTTGACCTCTCTGAGGCAGGCAGTCACATTACATTTTTGTCTCAAAGGCTTAACTCTGTTTTTGTACAAGTTGCCCCAGCCTTGAAACAAAGTAAGCTCTGACGTCCAGCTCTGTAAAGCACTGGGTTAATAAGGTGGCCTTCTTCCAAGAAAACAGTGATTAATCTGTAGGTCAAGCCAGAAATTTGTTTGCATGAGAGAGAAACCCCCCCAGTTATATTTTTTGTGGCAAAACTAGATGAATCTGATTTGGCTGCAGCCACAGGCAGAACAGAGTTGCAGGAATGGACATTAAAATCTGGAACATCTGAAAGCTGCAGCAGACGTTCGGTGCATGTTAGAGAGAACTTCCAGGGAAGTGCAGGATGGTCAGTTTCTCCGACCCGTCGATATGGTGCAAAAAGAGAAACGAAGAGGAATTTCTTCAGTCAGAAGATGGTGAATCTGTGGACTTCATTGCTAATGACAGCGGTGATAATACCCAAGTTATTATCAATAATACCCAAGTCATTCCCAAGTCATTGGGTTAAAATACCCAAGTCATTGGGTATTTTAAAAGCAGAGATTGATAGGTCCTTGATTAGTAAAGGGCCTGTCCCACTTGGGCGACCAATTTCACGAGTTCTGGTGAGTTTCCCTCGACTCATACTCGCAGCATGGTCGACATGAGGTCGTAGGAGGACTTCGTAACTCTCCTTCATGCTCGAGAGTGGTCTCCACGTACTCGAGGCCTCAGCTAGGTCACGCCGTTTTTTTCAATATGTTAAAAAATGGCTGCGAGTAAAAAAAGGTCGCCATGGAAAAAATCAATACTTTTTTTACACGTAGGTTTTGTCGTAGTAGGTCGGCATGTTAGTCGTAGGTAATCGAGGGTAGTCGAAGATAGTCGTAGATAGTCTTCATCATAGTCGAAGGGAGGTCGAAGGAGGTCATCTTCATTCTCCACTATTCGGTGCCCAATTTTCCTGAAGTTAGTCATAGCTAGTCGTAGCTGGTCTTCAACATAGTCGAAGGAGGTCTTCTACATAGTCGAAGGACGTCTTCAACATGTCATTTTTTCAAACTCTTCTGAACTCGCCAATTAGGTTGCCCAAGTGGGACAGCCCCTTAAGAGCGTCAATGGCGGGGAGAAGGCAGGAGAATGGTGTTGAGGGGAAAAATAGATCAGCCATGATGAAGTGGTGGAGTAGACTCGATGCTAGTTCTGTGTGTTATGCTCTAAAATGTTGTAAATGCAGCATCAATGAGGAGAGAATCAGTTAAATTCCGTTGCTCGATGAGCTTTTCCAGCTTTATTTCCAGTTTCCAGCTTCTGCAAGTTTTTTTTCATTTCCATGCTCGTGGTTCGTTTGAACTGACTTCTGCTGAAGAAGGTTCCGGACCCTCAACTATCGCTTGTCCATTCCTTCCACAGATGCTGCCTGACCCACATGAGTGACTCCGGCACTTTGTGTTTGACGCAAGATTTCAGCATCCGTGTATCTTCCTTCTGCTCTTTATATGCAATGTACATTTGTTCTTCATCACTCATCTTATCATGAGAGCAAATTTCTTATTTTTATAATTCAGGAGAGAAGAGGTTTCCCCCGAATTCCCTTCCTTTGCCTATTTTATATCTGTAGAAACAAGGAACTGTAGATGCTGGTTTACAAAAGAAGAGACACAGTGCCGGGGTAACTCAGCAGGTCAGGCAACATCTCTGGAGAACATGGATAGGTGATGTTTTAGGTCACACTGATCGTACAGGGGTGGGGGTAAGAAAGCTGGAAGAGGAGTGGGGCAGGACAAAGAGTGGCAGGTAACAGGTGAACGAACACAGGGGGGAGGGGGTGTTGATAGGCAGATGGTTGGATAAAGGCCAGAGATGAAAGAACAGAAGGCGTGAGACAAAGCAATGGAAGACCTATAAATTGTGAAGCCAGAGGAAGGAATGTAGGCGGAGGGGGTGGTGTTGAACGGGTGGAAGTCCAGGTGGGGCACAGGGGAGGAGTGGGAGATAAGGGGGCGTGGGAAGAAAGTTGAGGGGGAGGGAGGTGTTGTTAGAGGTTAATGGGTAGGAGAATGGGGTTGAGAGGGGAAAATAGATTAGCCATGATTGAATGGCGGAGCAGACTTGATGGGCTGAATGGCCTAATTCTGCTCCTATGTCTTGTAATCTAAAATGCTGCAACTGCTTAGCAGATTGGGCAGCATACCAACCTTTTTTGTAAACCACCATCTGCAGTTCCATGTTTCAACAACACATCGTTTCTTCCACATCCATGGATTTGTTTTCTCATTGTGCTTTTGCATTGGGGTGGTGTATTTTTACAGTCTTTTTCTCCTCACTTTTACTTGCGTGATTCATGTGTAATTTATGTTTGCGTGTGTTGTCTATGTGACTGTGATACAGCTGCCAGTAAGATTTTCATTGTACCTGTACGTGTGCTTGTGGCAATAAACTCGAATTATTAAAACTGCAGGACCTTATCTGGGACGGCACAGTGGCGCAGCAGTGAATTTGCTGCCGTACAGCGCCAGAGACCCGGGTTCGAGCTTAACTACAGGTGCTTCTCTGTATGGAGTTTGTATGTTCTCCCTGTGACCGCGTGGCTTTAGGGGCGGCACAGTGGCGCAGCGGTAGAATTACTGCCTTGCTGCACCATAGACCCGGTTTTGATCCTAACTACCGGTGCTGTCTGTAACGGAGGTTGTACGTTTTCCCCGTGACCATGGGTTTTCTGCAGGATCGCCAGTTTCCTCCCATATTCCAATGATGTACAGGTTTGTAGACTAATTGGTTTGGTACAATTGAAAATTGTCCCTAGAGTGTAGGGTAGTGTTAATGCCCCTGTCCCACTTAGGAAACCTGAACGGAAACCTGAACGGAAACCTGAACGGAAACTTCTGGAGACTTTGCACCCCACCCAAGATTTCCGTGCGGTTCCTGGAAGTTGCAGGTGGTTGCCGGAGGTTGCAGGTAGTGGAAGCAGGTAGGGAGACTGACAAAAACCTCCGGGAACCTCCGGGAACCACACGGAAACCTTGGATGGGGCGCAAGGTCTCCAGAGGTTTCCGTTCCGGTTTCCTTTTTTTTTTTTTTTTTTGTTTATTTTATTAGAAGTTAATACAGTACAAAACAGTACAGTGGAACCTAATTTTAGGTGCCAACTATGTCATACCGTAATCCATTCTATGTACAACCTCTAGTTTTATGTTATGAGAAGGAAGTAAGCAAGACAAGAAAAAGAAAACAATAGAAAGAGGAAGAAGTGGAAAAATAGATGGTAGAGAGTAGAAAAACGTGAAGTGTGTATATAAAAAATAAAAAAAAATAAAAAGTGGAAAGTAAAAATAGAAGAGAAGGCCCCTTAAAAGAGAATTTTTCAAATCTGTATTCGGAGATGTATATCTATCCACGTCATGAACTGAAATCAGCAATCTTTACGGTACCGCTGCATCACATGATTCCAAAAAGTCGATGAAAGGAGACCAACTCCTTAAGAATTGGTCATATTTATCTATTAGTCGGAGTCTCATTTCTTCAAGGCGTGCTATGTCCATCATATTCCTAATCCACATTTTAACAGTTGGTATGGTTGTATTTTTCCAAAATTTAAGTATCAATTTATTTCCAATTATTAACCCATAATTAAAAAAAACATTTTGGTCTTTATTTAAATTGGTATCTTCTACTATTATTCCAAATATAATCCATTCCGTTTTGGATTCTATTCTTGACTTGCCCCCTCACTGTCCATCTTCAAATCCACCCTAAAAACTAATTTTTATTCTCTGGCTTTCGACACTGGCTGAGACATTGCTCCTGTTTTTAGTGCTTTTAATGTCTTTTAATTTTTACTGTTTTATAGTCCTTTGTTTTACGGTTTTTAATGGTTTGTAATAACTTCTTGTCCATGAGTTCTCATGTACAGCACTTTGTGGCAACTGCAGTTGTTTAAAGTGCTTTATAAATAAAGTTGTTATTATTATTATTATTATTATTATTATTATTATTATTACTTGAAAAGCTTTGTAAATATATCAAATATATCACTCCAAAATGTATTCAACTTTGTACATCCTACAAATGAATGTGTTATATTAGCGTTTTGAAACAAACATTTATCGCATCTGGGAGAGACGTTTGGATAAAATTTATTCAACCTCGTTTTTGAATAATATAGTCTTTGTAATAATTTGAATTGAATTAAATTATGTCTTGCATTAATAGAACAGTTATGTGTATTCATCAAATACTTTTCCCATCTATCCTTCGAGATCTTTATCATTAGCTCATGTTCCCAATCTTCCCTTAGTGCTTCTGTTGAGGGTGATTCTCTATTTAATATATAATATATTATAAAAGTATGATATTAATTTTTGTGAATCAGCCTTAATATTCATTGCTTCTTCTAAAGGGTCTAAAAATATAGTTTGAAATCTATGTGTATATTTCTTCAATTTAATTGTTATCATTTCAACAATTTAAATTTTAATTGTTGAAATGATAACAATTTGCCCAATTCATACATATCCCCTACTTTCCTAATCCCCAGTCTATCCCATTGTTGATATGTGTTGTCGATGAGAGAAGGTTTGAATGCGGGGTTGTTCAATAGTGGGGTTAGTACTAATAGATTATTTAATTTCAAGGATACTTTTATTTGTTTCCAAATTCTTATTATATTGTGAATAATTGGGTTCTTCTTATATATTATACTATTCAATTTTATCGGTGAGAGCAGGATCGTTCCTATATCGTGCGGATAGCACTCGTCTTTCTCCATTCTTATCCACTCCAACTGCTGAGTGGAACTATCCAGCCAGTATATTATGTTCTTAATATGCACTGCCCAGTAGTAATACATAAAGTTAGGCAATGATAAACCCCCAACTGCTTTAGATTTGCACAAATGCTTTAGTTGAATTCTATGTGTTCTGTAGTCCCATATAAAATTAGTGATAGTGGAAACTAGTTTTTTGAAAAAATATTTTGAAATATATATTGGGATCGCTTGAAACAAATATATTAATTGTGGTAAGAAAGTCATTTTTATAGCGTTCTGTTCAGGTTTCCTAAGTGGGACAGGGCATTAGTGTGCAGGGATCGCTGGTCGGTGCGGATTCAGTGGGCTGAAGGGCCTGTTTCCATGCTGTATCGCTAAACTAAACTAAACCTAGTTCTATTTTACTTAAGGAGTCGGTAGAAGAGGAAGCAATATACACTGAGCTAATTTGAGGCAGATACAATTACAGTATTTGAAAGATGTTTGGACAGTTACCAGGATAGGAAAGGCGTAGAGGAATACAGATCTAATGCAGGTAGATGGGATTAGTTTCAATAGCCATCATGATAGACATAAACTAGGTGGACCAGGAGAACCTGTTACTGTGCTGAATAGCCTGATAATTCCGTGATACCTGCATGATCTGAAGTTATGAGTGTCTGTTCAGAGCTCAATGATTGTTTATGCCATTTACTGTGTACATATACAGAATATATACAGTTAATCATACTTGTCATTGCTTCAGTATTTATACTAGGGGTTTAATGCACCCTTCTGGAAAATCTTTTTGTGTAAATTTATTTGCTATGTATTTTTGGCAAAGGGATGGGTGGACTCTTAAGTACAGGAGTAATTCAGCAGTCAGGCAACATCTCTGGAGAACATGGAGAGGTGGCGTTTCGGGTCGGGACCCTTTTTCAGATCTGAAGAAAGGTCTCGACCTGAAACATCACCTGTCCATGTTCTCCAGAGATGCTGAGTGACTCCAGCACTTTGTGTCCTTTTGAGTATTAACCAGCATCTGCAGTTCTTTGTTTCTACATTCTAACATAGGATGGATGTTTAGTTGAAGTGGTTAGCATTGGAGATTTATGCGACTTATTGCTGTGTTCATCTCGTAAACTTAAATTTGAATCAATTAGAGTCATATTCATGCACCGATGTTCTTCGGCCCAACCTGCCCATTCTGGCCAAGATGCTCCATCTACACTAGCCCCACCTTCCAGGATTTGGCCCATGTCCCTCAAAATTCGGAATTTATTTTTCAAATCCTTCACTCTCCGCAAGCTGCTCGCTGCCCGCACTCTGCTCAACACACTCTGTCCCTTCAGCTTTTTATTCTCCTCGCCGCCATTATTGACAGCGGGTGCCGGAAGGGGTGTTTTTTTACGATTTCTAAACCTTCATAACTTTTGTACTATTTCACCGATTGGAACAAAACTTATTTGACTTGCAGCAGAGGAGAATGGTGAGTAAGGTGGCGAAAAACCGTTGCGCTATGGGGGATCGTTTTTGCGCAAATTTAAAAAAAAACGCAAACCGGAAGAGGACAAGATGAGAGTTTTAGTAATAGTATAGATTTCTTTAGTCAGAGGGTGGTGAATCTGTAGAATTTTGCCACAGAAGGCTGTGGAGGCCAAGTCAGTGGATATTTTTAAAGCAGGGATAGATTTTTGATTAGTGCGGGTGGCAGAGGTTATGGGAGGAAGGCCGGAGAATGGGGTTAGGGAGGGAGAGATAGATCAGCCATGATTGAAAGGCGGAGTAGACTTGATGGGCCAAATGGCCTAATTCTACTCCTATCACATGACCTTAAGGCGGGGCAAAATAGTTCTAAATAGTTCTACAATACCGAGTTGGATGATCAGCCCTGATTATATTGAATGGCGGTGCAGGCTCGAAGGGCCGAATGGCCTACTCCTGCACCTATTTTCTATGTTTCTATGTTTCTAAAGGGGATTCTATGAAGGCACAAAAAAAATCGGAATTAGATTCGTTTTTGAGATACAGCATGGAAACAGGCCCTTCGGCCCATCGAGTCCACGCCGACTAGTGTTCACCCCATACACTAGTTCCATCCTACACTCAACCTGCACATCTCTGGAATGTGGGAGGAAACTGGAGCACTCAGAGAAAACCCACGTGGTCACAGGGAGAACATTAAAAACTCCATGCAAACAGCACCAGTAGTCAGGATTGAACCTGTGTCTCTGGTGCTGTAAGGCAGCAACTCTACTGGTGTACCACTATGTCGCCCAATGTTGGTTTATGATAACAGACACAAAGTGCTGGAGTAACTAAGCGGGTCAGGCAGCATCCCTGGAGTACGTGGACAGGTGACCTTTTGTGTTGGCCTCCTCCTTCAGACTGCTTGTGATAGGGTGAGTTGGGGGGGGAGGGGAATAAAGCTGGAAGAAAGGACAGGAGACAGCTTGGCGATATTAAGTGGATGCAGGTGAGGGAGGGTTTTTATAGGCAGTTGGTGTAAATACGTCTTCTCAAGCTTACCACCCAGTCTAGTTCAGTCAAAAAACACTGAGTCAAGCACTGGAACAACTATTCTTTATTTTTGGATTGAACAACAAATTCCCCTATACGATACCTAACCACCGCGGGTTCGATCCTTGTCTCTGCCTGGCCAAGCCCTTCAGCCTCGTGCAAGCGGAAACACTCCAAAAGGTCACGCAGTCCCAAGCGCCCTTCCAGAAGATCGACACCGATCTAAGATGGAGACACCTTTTATAGGTCCACAAACCTTGAGGGGCCGAACTACATAGGGGTGGTCTCTTTACAGTCCAATCAAACATATTAATTACATCAGTACATTATTGACAGTTCCCCAAACCAATAACAGGGTCTCCCATACAATGTTTCTACAGAAGCTTCTGGAAGGAAGCTAACTAACTTAACTAAATAATGCACCATTTACCCTGGAACTCAAACAAACCTGCCAGAGCTTAACACTTTGGCCAATCAACAAACAGCAGGGTAACTGTCTAGCAACATTATTTACAATATTTACATTGCTTTTGCAGTAATCCAATCAACTTTATGCATATATAATTCTTTGGTGGTCCTTTGCAAAAATCTCATTCATTCTGTCAATTGAAGAGATACTCATAATTTCTTATCTGCAACAGTGATCTGGGACCCAGACTTACTGGCACCATTCAGCAGCTTGTCTTCTATCTGCAAAATCACAGACTTAACCAAAATGGCCTAGCAGTGCAAGAATCCTTTACTAAATGTTGGTGCTATTCCTGCTCTGCTTGGCCAGGATTGGTTGGACAAAGACCAGAGATGAAAAGACAAAAGGAGTGAGATAAGGATAGAAGAAGTGTGAAAAAGCCATAGAAAGGAATACATGTGGAAAGGGAGGGGGGAACAGAGAAATGAGTGAGAGTCTAGGTGGGGTACAGGGAAGAAGGGGACAAGGAAGAAAAAGTTGGGGGGTGGGTCATGAGAGGCTGTTCCTCCAGTATGCGTGTGGCCTGACTCTGGATGAAGGATTTTTTCATCTTAAGAAACATTTGGACAGAAGCATGAATAGAAAAGGTTTAGAGGGATATGGGCCAAGCGTAGGCAGGTGGGAGTGGAGGAGATGGGGCCTGTTGGTTTGCGTGGACAAGTTGGGCTGAAGGACCTGTGTCCACACTGTCTGACTATGACTATGTTACACAGAATGGTTACAATAAACATCAGTGAGCTGCGCTGGTCTAAACTAACTTGAATTGTAGTGACAAACCATGAACACATTTAAACAGTATTTAGGTGTTTACTGGAAAAGCAGGAATACGGTGGAATGACCTGCAGAAGAGTCCTGACCCAAAATGTTGACTATTAATTCCCTCCATAGATGCTCCCTGACCCATTGACCTAGCAACTTGTGTTTTGCCCAAGATTTCAGCAACTGAGGTTCACTTGTGTCTACTGTGGAATTAGACTGGCTAGCATTTTGCTTAGCGGACAGAATGGGCCAAATGGCCTCATCCTATGTCATGTCGATTAGTCGAGGCATGGATTAGGTGTGAGGTAGAGTTTGGTCGTGAGGTGGGAGGTTTAGTTAAGTTGAGGTGGGGTTAAGGTGTGAGGCGAGGTGTGAGGTTTATTTGAGGGGCGAGGTTTAGTGAGGTACGGTTTAGTCGAGGCGAGGTTTTATGGTTGGTAGTGAGATATCGTCGAGGCGAGGGGTTTAGTGAGGCGAGGGGTTTAGTCGAGGTGTAGGTGTGTAGGCGATGGAAAGTGAGCGTAGGTGAGGTGAGGTGAGGAGAAGTGGGTGGCTGAGCTCACTGTGGCAGAGTATTCCACAAATTCACAATTCTGGGTTGAAAAGTGTTTTCTCATCTCAGTGACAAACTCCACTGAACGTTTTTCCTTCCTTTATTTATTATGTAAAAGAATATGTGTGTTATGATTGTGTTTATAGGTTGTTTGGTTGTTTGTCTTTTGCACAAAAGTCCGCGAGCATTGCCACTTTCATTTCACTGCACATCTCGTATCTAATTTCTATGTTTCTACGTATGTGACAAATAAACTTGACTTGACTTGACTTGACTTGCAAGGCAAAGCGACATTTCAGGTAACATATTTTTTGTAAAGATTTTTTTAGCTGTAGGAGGTCATTATATTGAAACATATAAGATTATTAAAGGTTTGGACACGCTAGAGGCAGGAAACAAGTTTCCAATGCTGGGAGAGTCCAGAACCAGGGTCCACAGTATAAGAATAAGGGGAGGCCATTTAGAACGGAGATGAGGAAATCCTTTTTCACACTGGGAGTTGTGAATCTGTGGAATTCTCTGCCTCAGAAGGCAGTGGAGGCCGATTCACTGGAGGCTTTCAAGAGAGAGATAGACAGAGCTCTTAAAGATAGCAGAGTCAAGGGATATGGGGAGAAGGCAGGAATGGGGTACTGATTGTGGATGATCAGCCATGATCACAGTGAATGACGGTGCTGGCTCGAAGGGCCGAATGGGCTATTCCTGCACCTATTGTCTATTGTCATAACGGCACACCAGATTCAGGGACAGTTTCTTCCCAGCTGTTATCAGGCAACCGAACCATCCTGTCAACAACTGCAGAGTGGTCCTGACCTATCATCTACCTCATTAGAGACCCTTGGGCTATCTTTAATCGGGCTATCTGGACTCTATCCTGTATCTGTACACCGTGGATAGCTCGATTGTAATCACGTGTAGTCTTTCTGCTGACTGGTTAGCACGCAACAAAAAGGATTTTCACTAACAACATATAATCCTCTGACATTTTCACCACCTCCAACGGGATCCTACCACTGGCCACATCTTCCCATTTCCTCCTCTTTCTGCTTTCCGCAGAGACCGTTCCTTCCGTAACTCCCTGGTGAATTCGTCCCTTCCCACCCAAACCACCCCCTCCCCGGGTGCTTTCCCTTGCAACTGCAGGAAACGTTACACTTGTCACTTTACCTCCCCCCTCGACTCCATCGAAGGACCCAAGCAGTCTTTCCAGGTGAGGCAGAGGTTCACCTGCATCTCCTCCAACCTCATCTACTGCATCCGCTGTTCCAGGTGTCAAATTCTCTACATCGGTGAGACCAAGTGTAGGCTTTGTGATTGCTTCGCCCAACACCTCCGCTCAGTTCGCACTAACCAACCTGATCTCACGGTGGGCTCAGCACTTCAACTCCCGCTCCCATTCCCACTCTGACCTTTCTGTCCTGGGCCTCCTCCATGGCCAGAGTGAGGCCCAGCCCAAATTGGAGGAACAGCACCTCATATTTTGCTTAGGTAGTTTACACGGCAGTGGTATGAACATTGACCTCTCTAATTTCAGATAGTCCTTGCTTTCTCGCTCTTCCCAGCTCTCCCACTGTCCTACTGTCTCCGTCTGCTCCTTCATCCCCCCCCCCCGGTCACTTATTCCGTCTCGCCACAGATGCTGCCTCACCTGCTGAGTTTCTCAGGCATTTTTGGCTGTACCTCGGTACACATGACACTAAACTAAACGAAAAATCCACTCTACCTCTGCATGCATTCACCCACATGAAACACCTGACCTTAATGTTACTCCTGCCTTGATGCAAATTAGATGGAGATCATTTTGAGGTAAATCCTTTCACAAATAAAGACATGCATTGGCTTATGAACTGCAAACTCAGTTTATGCATACTCATCCAGCTACATGTAAAATAATCATGTGGGTAAATGTGGTCATCCCTTCTCATTGTGAGTGGTAACTGGCAGCTTCTACTGGGTTAAAATACCCCCAGCGCAACACACAGCTGCCACAGCTGTAAACCTTTATAATTGCCGTGACTAAATGAATTATTCCTGGGTGGGTGAGGGGGGAGGCAGGACAAAGTGTGGCAGGTCGTAGTTTTACCTGAAGGCCAGGGCTACAGTGGAATTGTCTGCAGATGAGTCTGCGGATGAGTGATACACAGGCCCTTCATCCCAACTTGCCCACACCGGCCAACATGTCCCAGCTACACTGGTACCACCTGCCTGCGCTTGGTCCATATTCCTCCAAAACTATCCCATCTATCCATGTACCTGTCTGTTTCTTAAATGTTGGGATAGTCCCTGCCTCAACTACCTCCTCCAGCAGCTTGTTCCATACACCGATCACTCTTTGTGTGAAAAGGTTACCCCTCAAATTCCGATTAAATCTTTTCCCCTTCACCTCTGGTCCTCAAGTCAAGACAAGTCATCAAGTCAAGTTTATTTGTCACATACACATATGAGATGTGCAGTGAAATGAAAGTGGCAATGCTCGCGGACTTTTGTGCAAAAAGACAAACAATCAAACAACCAAACAAACTATAAACACAATCATAAACACACATATTCTTTTACATAATAAATAATGGAAGGAAAAACGTTCAGTAGAGTTAGTCCCTGGTGAGATAGGCGTTTACAGTCCGAATGGCCTCTGGGAAGAAACTCCTTCTCAACCTCTCCGTTCTCACCGCATGGCAACGGAGGCGTTTGCCTGACCGTAGCAGCTGGAACAGTCCGTTGCAGGGGTGGAAGGGGTCTCTCATGATATTGTTGGCTCTGGAGTCTCGATTCACCGACTCTGGCCAAGAGACTGTGCATCTACCCGAACTATTACTCATGATCTTATGGACGTAAAACGTTGACTGTCCACAGGACACGGGTGAGTGGAGGGGGGGCTTGATAGGCAGATAATTGGAACAAAGGACAGAGATTAAAGAAGAAGGTGTGAGACAGACAGATGCTGAGCTGCAAATTGTGAAACCAGTGGAAGGAATGTATGAGGAGGGGGAGGGGCGAAATAGGTGCAAGTCAACATGAAAGTTGTTCTCTTATCATTAATTCTCACAGTATAATGTTGACAGAACAATTTCCTCTTTAAGGTTAAGTCATTGTTAGCTGTAGACAAATTAATAACCGTTGTCTTATATTTGTCGTGGTTTAATATTTGAGCACCTAAATAGAGTGGTTGAACGAGCAGTCATTTCAGGAACGCGCTGTCCTTTTAATAAGAGTTTTGAAATGAGTATTCTTGATGAAGCTGTTAAGTGCCTCACTGCTTTGTAGATATTAAGTGAATATCATTGTTTGGCACAATATAGTCAATCAATGGATTATCTACAAGGTGAAGAAAATCATATCCAAGTGATGTTTTTGTCATTGCACTTTTGATCCTTATCTCACACTTTTTGTCCACAATCAAAAAACACCCTCACTTGTATGCATCCATCACTTGCCAGACTTTATCCTGCCCCCACCTCTCTTCCAGCTTTCTCCGCCCGCCCTTCTACAGTCTGAAGAAGGGTCCCGACCCAAGATATCGCCTATCCATGTTCCCCAGAGATGCTGCCTGACCCGCTGAGTTACTCCAGCACTTTGTATCGTCCTTGTTTTTCATGCTGAAAGGAATCGTCTCACACTGAACTACACTGGACTTCTGAACACTGAGAGACAGAAGAAAGGTCCCGAACCAAAAGGTCACCCATCCATGTCTTCCACAGATGCTGCCTGACCCGCTGAGTTACTCCAGCACATTGTATCGTCCTTGTTTTTCATGCTGAAAGGAATCGTCTCACACTGAACTACACTGGACTTCTGAACACTGAAAGACAGAAGAAAGGTCCCGAACCAAAAGGTCACCCATCCATGTCTTCCACAGATGCTGTCTGACCCATTGAGTTGCTCCAGCACTTTGTATTTATTTACACAATGCCGGCATCTGCACCTCCTTGTTTCTCTCTGCATTCCTCCTGTCGTTTCCCCCCACCACTCTGCAGCTTTGGAAGTAGCAACGCATTGCCTCTGGTTACCCCCATTAGAACGGGCCACTCTATGAGTCAGCGTTTGATTTACAGCTTCTGGTTAACAATGCAGCTTTTCAAAGCATCTCACCATTAGCCCAAAGGGACTGCACTTCCAGTCTTAAAAGCTCGCCCACAGAGATCCTCCAGGCAGTAATGAGGATGGTAATGTATTATCTGCCATCCTGCAAGAGTGCATTAACTACAGGAAGATTACCAGTAATTGCAGTTGCAGTAAATAGACAGTACACAGTGGTTGAAACGTCCAGGTTGATCTAAACCGCAGCAATGTGTTGGGGAGAAGTCATTCTGTCCAGTTAATGAGAATGAGAATTCATGACCGTGAACGCAGAATTCAAATCTCTGGCAGGGGAAGGGCAGGAAGTGTCTGAGACACAGGAGACCGCAGAGACTGGAATCACGGGGAAAAATCAAAGTGCTGGATGAACTTAGCGGGTCAGGCAGCGTCTGTGTACGTTTAGTTCAGTTCTGTTGAGTTTAGTTTATTGTCACGTGTACCGAGGTACAGTGAAAGGCTTTTGTTAAACGGACAGGCGATGTTTCGAGTCAGGACCCTTCTTTGGATTGATGGAGTAGAGGGGAGGAAGATGGGAAAGAGAGGTGCGGGTGAGGCAAAAACCTGGCAAGTAATCGTTGGATGTACTGTAGGTGAGGGAGGCGTGCCAGCGATTGGCAAATGGGTGAAGGCAGAGGTGAAATGGAGACAGAGTGGTGCCAGATTTGGAAGGATGAAGGAGGAGTGAAATATAAATCACGAGGGAGGGATAGTGAGGTGAAGGGAATGTGGGGAAGAGAGCGAGGAAACAAGGGTCTCGGAATAGGGAGATGTGGAGCAGAAGGGGAGGTGAAAGGAACTGGGTGATGGGGCAGTGGGGGAAAGGGGATCTTACAGGTGGGGGAGAGGGGGTGCGTGGAAAGAGACAAACCAGGGTGAACGAGAAGTAGCGCCCGGGGGGAGGATAATCCGGTAGGCGGCGTGACTCTTGTCAGCAGCGGCCTCTGCAGCCCGTCCACGTTTTTATTATTTTTTGACTATGTTTCTATGTAGTTTTTGTTATTTTTTGTTGGGGTGTGTGTGTGGGGGGGGGGGGGGGGTGCGGGGGTGGGGTGGGAGGGAGGGGGTAACTTTTAAATCTCTCCCTGCATGGGAGACCCGACCTTTTCTTGTCGGGTCTCCGTTGTCGTTGGGGCTGCAACGAGGAGCGGCCTCCAACAGGAGAAGACCGGGGACTCTGGTGCCGACGACTCACCTCACCGTCGCGGAGCTGGCCGAGTCCGGAGCGGGTGGAGCGGTGGTGGAGCGCTGCTGCTGCTGCTGCGGCCCGACCTCCGGAGATTCGGAGGCTGCAACTGCGGGTCTGGCGGACGGCGGCACCGGGAGCCCGCGGGTCACTGGAGGGAGACCGCTTTTCAGGGCTCTCGCAACGGCGACTTCTCCCGCCCGAGTTGCGGGGTTGAAGAGCTCCTGGAGCGGGGCCTGACATCACCGCCCCGCGCGGCTTGGAATGGCCGCGGGACTCTGCGAGCGCACGCCGGGGGCTCCAACACCAAGACCCGGTGTGCGACCTTGCATCACCCGGCGTGGCTTTGGTGGCCGCGGGACAATCGCCATCGCCAGCCGGGGGCTTTGACTTTGACTCTGACATCGGGGGGGGGGGGGAGAGTGCAGTGGAGAGATAAGTTTATTTGGCCTTCCATCACAGCGATGTGATGGATGTTTATGTAAATTATGTTGTGTCTTGGGTCTATTTGTTTGTAATGTATGGCTGCAGAAACGGCATTTCGTTTGGACCTCAAGGGGTCCAAATGACAATTAAATTGAATCTTGAATCTTGAATCTTGATTACCTGAAAATGGAGAATTCACGTCATGCTACTCAAGTGGAATATTATGTGCTGCTCATCCAATTAACAGTGGGAGGAGGCCAAGGACAGAAAGGTCAGATTGGGAATGTGGCCGGGAAGGGGAGTTAAAATAACTAGCAACTGGGAGCTCTAACAGGCCTCGGCCGGCAGAGTGCAAGACAGAGTTGGCTTGTCCTAGCTTGGTCTTGCCAACACGGAGAAAGCTCGGACGCCCAAGAACGACGATGATTGCAAAAAGTGGTGAACACTGCCCAGTCCTTCACCGGTACTGACCTCCCCACCCTCAGAGGGATCTACATGAGTCACTGCCTCAAAAAGGCAGCCAGCAATATCAGAGACTCACACTACCCTGACCAAAACTGAACACAATACTCTAAATGTGGTCTCAACAACTCCTTATACAACTGCAACATGATCTCACAACTTCTATACTCAATACTCTGTCTGATACAATGTGCCGAAAGCCTTTTTGACTTCCCCATCTACCCGAGAGATCTGAAAAATCACTGTACCTTGGTACACGTGACAATAAGCTAAACTGAACTGAACTGGTATCAGAGACAGTCCAAGTGAATTTGAGTGCGAGGTGGAAATTGGCGATGAAGTTGACGAAGTCGATGAGTTTGGCACGAGTGCAGGAGCCAGCTCCGATGGAGCAGAGAAAGAGTTGGAGCGTGGTCTGTTTTTATTTCAGATTGTCAGCATCTGCAGCTTGCCGATGACCAATGACCATGGTTAGGCCGGACTCCATCCACCATTCTAGACAACGTCACCAATGAAAGGACAGGCAATAGCTGGGGCCCATGCGCGTGCCCATGGCTACATCTTTGGCAATCATGAGTGAAGCTGGAAGAGTACTCCTGTAAATTAAAATACCCACACAAAAAAACAGTTTTTTTTTTTAAAAGAGGGAAGTGCCATGCAACACGTTTGATCTGTTTTTCATTCACCTCTCCCTCCCTCCCACCGACACCTGATTTCATCTGCCCATCATTTTCCAACCCCACCCAACCTCCCCACCTCAACTCACCTGTTTCCACTTATCACTCACCAACCACTGCCTCAGTTCTCCCTCCCACCTCTGTACACTGGCTACCTTCCCTTTACACTCTCAGCCTGATGCAGAGTCCTGATCCAAAATATTGGCTATCCCTTCCTCTCCACAGATAATGCTTGATTCGGTGAGTTCCTCCAGCAGTTTGGTCTTTGCTCCATATTGCAGCAGCTGGAGTCTCTTGTATTCCTGTATTGCATTAACCTTGTGCTATGTATGAATCATCTGTATTTTGCAATGTGCCTGGAGATGCTCTCTTTCATAACGTTTTCAATTGTGCTTGCATTAATAGCGAGCCGTGGCCTCTGTATTTTCCATCATTGCAAAAGGTCTCTGGTTCTTAATGCACCAACTCTTGCTCACCCTCCACCCACACCCTATCGTCAGGTTTGCAGCCATTTGACACAACCTCACACAAGCAAGGCCATTTGTAACAAAAGTAATTCAACCATGTAAGGAAGGAGACGGAGAGGAACGGAGGAACATTCAACCTGTCAGCCTGACAACAATGTGTGAGAAGGAACTGCAGATGCTGTTTTAAACCGAAGATAGACACAAAAAGCTGGACTAACTCAGCGGGACAAGTAGCATCTCTGGAGAGAAGGAATGGGTGACGTTTCGGGCCGAGACCCTTCTGCGGTCTGAGTTCCTCCAGCATTTTGTGTCTATCTTCAGCCTGATAACAATAGCAGGGAAAATGCAAGAATCTTTTATTAAGGGCGCGGCAACAAGGATCTTGAAAAATAACAATTAGATTGGATGTATGAGGGAAATTGTATTTGAGTATGTATTGAATTTGTATTTAGATTTTAACTACCAGAATAAGTAAGGGAGAGCCAGTTTGGACTAAAACAGTGTAGGATTGGAGTGCTTGATGGTCAACATGCTCTCATTAGGTCGAATGGCCTGTTCTGAGGTGTAAAATGACACTAATTGCGCAAACATAAGGCATTTGTGTGGATAATTTTACCATCTCAAAATATCTGAAAGTAATTTGTGACAGTGAGCAAGATCCCAGAAACGTGATAATGGATCGATTGAATGAAAGATACAGCATGGAAACGGGCCCTTCGGCTAACCGAGTCCACACTGACCATCTATCAGCCTTCACACTAATTCTATTTTATCCCACTTCCTCATACACTCTGTACATACATGGGGCAATTTACAGAGGCTGATTAACCTACAATCCCGCACGTCTTCAGGATTCGGGAGGAAACTGGAGCCCCCGGAGGAAACCCACAGGAAAAATGGGCAAACTCCACAGACACCACCCAAAGTTGGGATGGAACCCGGGCCTCTGGCTCTGTGGGGCAGCAGCTCTACCAGCTGCGCCACTCTGCCGCCTGTCAGATGTATGATGAGTATTTTTTTATTTCCCACAGAGGCTTGTCTTCATCTAAAATTCAGCCTCCGAGAAGGTGGTAGTTGAGAGAAGGGAGCTGAAGTGTAGGTGCTATGAACGACATGTACTGCCAGGGTTGGAAGAAATGTCGGCTCGTATTCTCTTCACGACCCGAGCGCGCTGAATCACCTCTCTCCTCAGTCAATAAAGCTTTTCATCAGCCCATCGATATGTTCAAAGCAAAAAGCAGCAGATGCCAGAAATACACAGCAGGTCAAGCCGTGACTGTAAGAAGGGAAACAAAGTCAACATTTCAGATCAGAGACACTTCCCTAGTACTGCCCTCGAGCCTTCGATCTGAAATATTGACTCATTTCCCTTCCCATAGATGTGACCTGACCTGCTGAGTATTTCCAGGATTGTCTGTGTTTTTGTCCAGCATCTGCAGTTTTAATTTTCATGGAAATGCTTCATAGCTTCTTTATTTGCCCGATCTGTCAGATATTGTTCAACTTGGAGCTTTAGGCAACTTAGGGCCACAACGGTGGAGTTGTTGCCTTACAGCACCAGAGACCCGGGTTCGATCCTGACTGCGGGTGCTGTTTATATGTTCTCCCCATGACTGCGTGGCTTTTCCCCAGGGACTCCGCTTTCCTCACACATTCAAAAGACGTGAAGATTTGTAGATTTTTTTTTAAGGAAGGAACTGCAGATGTTGGTTTACACCGAAGATAGACACAAAATGTTGGAGTAACTCAGCGGGACAGGCAGCATCCCTGGAGAGAAGGAACGGGTGCCGTTTCGGGTCGAGTCCCTTCTTCGAACTCAAGTTCTGTAGGTTAATTGGCTTCTGTAAAATTGTAAATTTTCCCTAGTGTGTAGGATACTGCTAGTGTACGGGGTGACCGCTGGTCGGTACAGACTTGGTTGGGCGAAGGCCCTGTTTCTACACTGTATCTCTAAAGTAAAGTGTAAAGTTTCAAGGATTTAAATATGATTTTTTCAATAATAAGTCCTCTATTAAATATTTTTCAAATGCAAGGGAGCCATTACTAAGGGGGCGCAGGCTTAATGGCAGAAGGGCAGATGTATGATTGTTTTTAATTTGCACAGAAGCTTGTCTTGATCTAAAATTCTCCCTTTGAAAAGATGGTGGAAGCAGATTCAATAAGGACTTTCACAAGGGAATCTTATAAATACCTGAAGGAATTTTCAAAACTACGGAGATAAAAGACGATTTGGATTGAATTGGATAGAGCCAGAACAGTAACATTAGGTTGACTGACATCCTCTGATGTGATATTCCATATTTCTCTGGTAGATATTACATGGCAAAACTTACATCAGACTCATCTGTTACAAAGACTTCTGAATGGGCCTTCCCTAAACTAGGGTATATTTCCGATCTTCCAGCCTACCTCATTGCAAACATTTGACATTTTCTCTGGAACTGTTGCACAACAATGATGAGAATTATATTCTGTAGATGTGACATAGCAAAATATACATCTGACTTTATTTGTCATCGCACTTTTGAACTGTCCTTTCATAGGCATGGCTATATTCTCGATCCTCCAGCCCACCTCAGTGCAAACATTCTTTTGACTTTTTATCTGGAACTACCGTATCACACAACAATGCTGAGAGCTATATTCTGCATTCTGGTGGTTTTCTCTTCACTCTCACTGTTGTACTTGTGTGTTGCTTGACTGTATTAATGTGTAGTATTATCTGATTTGATTGTATGGTGTACAAAACAAAAGCTTTTCACTGTATCTCTGATGTCGCCGTTTGTGTTCCATTTATTGGAGACGTTTTGATTTTCGAATTCTCTATGATGATCTTCTGCTCAAGTTTACATTCCTTTTGTCTACGTGACTCCAAAACCACAGCTCATTCTCAGTCGGCAGCCGAGGAGAATGAGAAGGGGACGGGGTACCAGCATTCTGTCAAAACGCCAGCAGACTTACAAAGTGCACCGTGCAAGAGGTGGTCACTTTGTTGCATCAACAGGGGCGTGTTGAGTGACTGAGCGTTAAAACAACAGTGACCTTTACAAAAGGACTGGGCATGAGATTGTTAAAGTTTGTGCACAAAAGGAATTACTTTAATCTTTTGAACTCCGTTGACTCAATGTCCCACCAACAATGTAATGACTTGTCTTGTGCTTATCTTTGGATCTGAGAGTAAAGGGCCTGTCCCATTTGGACGTAATTTACGCGACAACATTTAAACTTCACGAAGCACAACGCGTGCGTCCTGATGCGCATTACACGTGTATGGTGCGCATTACGCGAGCATGGTGTGTGGTGACATGGGCAGTGACACGAGGTCGCGTGCGGCTCCCAGGATTTTGTGATGGCCAAGTGGGACAGGCCCTTAACCCTGTTGGAATGAGACTTACAAATACAGTATAGAGGCACCCTCCCTGACTTAGGTAGGGGTTACGTTCTGTGAACCCTTACGGAGGTCAGCTTTTACGTCACTTGTAATCACAATCCCCATTTTCTGGAACGATTGCGGCACGGTGGCACAGCAGCAGAGTTGCTGCCTTGCAGCGGCAGAGACCTGGGTTCGATCCTGCCTAAGGGTTCTGTCTGTATGGAGTTTATACATGCTCCCTGTGACCGCTTGCGTTTTCCCCGGGCGCTCCGTAATTCCGCCCCCCGCCCCCCACATCCAGTCTGAAGTGGGGTCCCAACCTGAAATATCACCCATCCATGTCTTCCAGAGATGTTGCCTGATTTGCTCATTTACACCAGCATGTTGCCTCCTTTTGTATAAAGCAGCATCTGCAGTTCTTTATTTTTACACTCGAGTGCAGTTTGTGTGGATTTTACACGTTCTACAGTCACCGTGGAAGGAGGGGGGGTTCTCTGTGTGCTCTGGTTTTCTCCCACATCCCAAAGACGTGCAGGTTTGTAGATCAAATGGGCAGTGGAATTGCGTAGGAAAGTGGTAGAATCAGGGGGAAGTTGAAGGGAAAGTGGGACTAATGTGGACACAGGAGACTGCAGATGTAGGATTAGTCCTACATTAGGATTAGGTGGCTGAAGGTCAGTGTGGACTCGGTGGGCTGACGAGCTATCTCTCCATGCTGCATGACAGTACAACTCTTTACACTCTTTGCTGGAATGTTCTTTGATTAGGAAGGATGATCAGATCCTGGTCTAAGCCATGGGCTTGCAGAGGAACTATTAGAGAAGCGAATGTGAGCTTTCGGGAGAGGTTGAGTAGGCTGGGTCCCTATTCCATGGAGTGCATGAGGATGAGGGGAGATCTTTTATAGAGGTGTACAAAATCATGAGAGGAATAGATAGGAATAGTATTTTACCTTGAGTGGAGGAATTGAGGACCAGAGGACATAGGTTCAAGGTGAAGGGGAAAAGATTTAATACGAATCCGAGGGGTAACTTTTTCAAACCTAGTGGGTGTATGGAACAAGCTGCCAGAGGAGGTAGTTGAGGCTGGAACTATCCCAACGTTTAAGAAACAGTTGGACAGGTACATGGATAGGACAGGTTTGGAGGGATATGGACCAAGCACCAGCAAGTGTGACTAGGGTAGCTGGGACATTGTTGGCCGGTGTGGGCGAGTTGGGCCGAAGGGCCTGTTTCCACACTATATCACTCTATGGCTCCATGCAAGGTAGCAAGGTAGGACCACATTAAATACAAAAGCCACAATTGTATTTCTAAATATAGGCTCGGTACAGGAAGTCTGGTGGTGTTAGTTTGCAGTGTTGTCTTGTCAGTAGACTCGCTTACATCTGTGCATTTGCAGTTGGCATCAGATAAAGCTTGCAAAGCCTTCATTTCTGTTTCGGTTCTAATACCACAGATGCAGCGTGGACATGATACTGACTTGAAGTGTGTCCCAGATGAGTGCTTGATCAGAACTGAATCAATGCAACACCAGCAGTGGTTTGACTGGCAAATGTTTGTACCCACTTGAAGAGTATTATTACTTAAGTTGAAGCATGGAAACATGGCTTTTGACCCACCATGTCCACGCTAATCATCGATCACCCGTTCACTCTAGTTCTGTTACCCCACTTACTCATTTACTCTCTACACACTAGGGGGAAAATTAACCTACAAACCCACACGTCTTTGAGATGTGGAGGCAAACCAGTGGAAACCGGAGCGGTCAAAGGGAGAACGTGCAAACTCCACACAGGCAGCTCCCGAGGTCAAGATCATACCTGGGTCTCTGGCGCTGTGAGGTAGCAGCTCTACCACCTTCGCCACTATCAATCCCTAATGTAGAATAGTTTGGTACTTTGGCCTCAATTGTTGACCAGTGTTGTCTGGGCTGTGATTTTATGGTCTGAGTAGTTAATTATCGGGATCAGTTGCCCCAAGGCTTCATGAGCAAACCCGCTTATGACTGGCTGGCGCTGGTGATTCCTCCACAGTCTCGTGGCCAGAATAAAGCCATCAGTTTCAGTATCTCTGTCCCACTTTATCAATCTCAGCATTTTCCTTATATAAATTCATAGTAATCTTGCACACAGTTGAAAGCCATTCGGCCCATCGTGTTGAGTGTTACCCAATCTATTCCCACCTTAGTCTTAAGTCCCGCCGACTCTTAGTCCTTGGGAACATAGAGTGGTGAAGCAGGAATAGGCTCCTCGCCTCTCTGAGCCTGCAGGTCACCAAGTCACCTGGGAGACCAAAGCCGACTTGTTTACCACTTCGTTCAGCTGTAATCTATAACTATTTCCAGGAGCTCACACTGCTGAACAAGAGAGTCGAGTTGAGAGTGTTTTATTGTCATATGTCCCAGAACGGTACCATGAAATCCTTACTTGCAGCAGCAAAAGTTTTTATAGATATGTGAAAAGAAAGAGATCAGTTAAAACAAATGTAGGTCCCTTGCAGTCAGAAACAGGTGAGTTGATCATGGGGAACAAGGATATGGCGGACCAATTGAATAACTACTTTGGTTCCGTCTTCACTAAGGAAGACATAAATAATCTGCCAGAAATAGCAGGGGACCGCGGGTCAAAGGAGTTGGAGGAATTGAGTGAAATACAGGTTAGTCGGGAAGTGGTGTTGGATAAATTGAATGGATTAAAGGCCGATAAATCCCCAAGGGCCAGATAGGCGGCATCCCAGAGTACTTAAGGAAGTAGCTCCAGAAATAGTGGATGCATTAGTAATAATCTTTCAAAACTCTTTAGATTCTGGAGTAGTTCCTGAGGATTGGCGGGTAGCAAACATAACCCCACTTTTTAAGAAGGGAGGGAGAGAGAAAACGGGGCATTACAGACCAGTTAGTCTAACGTCGGTAGTGGGGAAACTGCTAGAGTCAGTTATTAAAGATGGGATAGCAGCACATTTGGAAAGTGGTGAAATCATTGGACAAAGTCAGCATGGATTTACGAAAGGTAAATCATGTCTGACGAATCTTATAGAATTTTTCGAGGATGTAACTGGTAGCGTGGATAGGGGAGAACCAGTAGATGTGGTGTATCTGGACTTCCAGAAGGCTTTTGACAAGGTCCCACATAAGAGATTAGTATACAAACTTAAAGCACACGGCATTGGGGGTTCAGTATTGATGTGGACAGAGAACTGGTTGGCAAACAGGAAGCAAAGAGTAGGAGTAAACGGGTCCTTTTCACAATGGCGGGCAGTGACTAGTGGGGTACCGCAAGGCTCAGTGCTGGGACCCCAGCTATTTACAATATATATTAATGATCTGGATGAGGGAATTGAAGGCAATATCTCCAAGTTTGTGGATGACACTAAGCTGGGGGGCAGTGTTAGCTGCAAGGCAAGGTGACTTGGATAGGCTGGGTGAGTGGGCAAATGTTTGGCAGATGCAGTATGATGTGGATAAATGTGAGGTTATCCATTTTTGTGGCAAAAAACAGGAAAGCAGACTATTATCTAAATGGTGGCCGATTAGGAAAAGGGGAGATGCAGCGAGACCTGGGTGTCATGGTACACCAGTCATTGAAAGTAGGCATGCAGGCGCAGCAGGCAGTGAAGAAAGCGAATGGTATGTTAGCTTTCATAGCAAAAGGATGTGAGTATAGGAGCAGGGAGGTTCTATTGCAGTTGTACAGGGTCTTGGTGAGACCACACCTGGAGTATTGTGTACAGTTTTGGTCTCCAAATCTGAGGAAGGACATTATTGCCATAGAGGGAGTGCAGAGAAGGTTCACCAGACTGATTCCTGGGATGTCAGGACTGTCTTATGAAGAAAGACTGGATAGACTTGGTTTATACTCTCTAGAATTTAGGAGATTGAGAGGGGATCTTGTAGAAACTTACAAAATTCTTATGGGGTTGGACAGGCTAGATGCAGGAAGATTGTTCCCGATGTTGGGGAAGTCCAGGACAAGGGGTCACAGCTTAAGGATAAGGGGGAAATCCTTTAAAACCGAGATGAGAAAAGCTTTTTTCACACAGAGAGTGGCGAATCTCTGGAACTCTCTGCCACAGAGGGTAGTCGAGGCCAGTTCATTGGCTATATTTAAGAGGGAGTTAAATGTGGCCCTTGTGGCTAAAGGGATCAGAGGGTATGGAGAGAAGGCAGGTACGGGATACTGAGTTGGATGATCAGCCATGATCATATTGAATGGCGGTGCAGGCTCGAAGGGCCGAATGGCCTACTCCTGCACCTAATTTCTATGTTTCTATGTTTCTAAACATAGTGCTTCGGAAAACCCTTAATAAATATCAAAAAAAGTTCAGTATATATTTAAAAAAAAAAAGTCAAATAAATTAGTAATTGTAATTAATTAGTTGAAAGATACAGCATGGAAGATACAGTCTGCACTTTGAGACACCAGCGACCACCCATTTATATTAGTTATCTTATCCCCTTTTGTCATCCACTCCTAACACACTAGGGGTAATTTACAGAGGCTGATTAACCTACAAACCTCGCAGGTCTTTGGGATATGGCAGGGAACCGGAGCACCCGCGGTCACAGGGATAACATGCAAACTCCACACAGGCAGCACTCAAGATCGGGATCGAACCTGGTTCTCTTATGCCGTGAGACTACAACTCTACCAGCTGCGTTACTGTGGTGTATCACTCGTTGATTCTTATGCTGCCTTCCTGTTCTATCACCGTGCCTCCAAAGACCTTGACCTTTGCTGAGAGCCCGTCTGTTTTGGAAATTGTTAAAATTCCGCATGTTTCATTCTCCTTATCAACGTGGATGATTTTTATTCCTCCCCTTGTAGTTGTGGGGATTTGTTCTTGTAATTTGTGCAACATCGCTGTGGTGTTTTTTACAGTAATCTGTTCGGGCCCTGCAGTAAAGATTTTTCTGTTGCAACTTGTTGCGTTCTCCCCCATCCTGTGTCCTTCGGAAGTGCGTGGATGAAGCGCAGACATGTTTCAGAATGTCGCCCCTTCAGTGGATTGTTTTGTGCCTGACCTGACTTCTCTGTTCCTCTCCGCAGGGAGAAGACGCCCCCAACACCTGCGACAGTCCCTCCAAAGGATTCTTCTCCCGGAATTTTTACCATCGGCCATCCAGCCCCGTCTCGGCCCCGGTGAGAGTGAAGCAAAGTCCTGGCTCCCCCAAAACGGTCTTCCCCTTTCCCCAAGACTCTTCGCCAAGGTCTCCCCGACGAATGAGCTTCAGTGGCATCTTTCGCTCCACGTCAAAGGATTCCTCCGGCAGCTCCACCTCTACCTCGCCTGTCTCCATGAAGTTCTTCTCCAGGTCCAGGAAAGGTAAGAGGTCCACGGTCACAGATGATGAGACGGGGGAAATACTCGTACAGCACGGAAACAGGCCCTTCAGCCCAACTCGTCCATGCTGACCCAAGATGCCCCATCTAAGCTATGCCCCATCTTTGCCCTCAGTTGGTCCATATCCCTCTGAACTTGTCCTATCCATGTACTTGTCCAAATAATTTTTCAATGTTGTTATAATGCCTGCCTCAACTACCTCCTCTGGCAGCTCGTTCCATACACCCACCACCCTCTGAGTGTGAAAGTTGCCCCATAGGAACCGACTAGCCTTAAACCTATGACTTCTGGTTCTTAATTGCCCTACCCTGTGTAAAAGACACTGTGCGTTCACTCTATCAATTCTTATGATTTTCTACACAATACACTTGTAAAATCAATACACTTCTATAAGATCAATACACTTCTAATAAGGTCTATACACTTCTATAAGATCTATACACTTCTACAGGATCTATACACTTCTACAGGATCTATACACTTCTACAGGATCTATACACTTCTACAAGGTCTATACACTTCTACAAGGTCTATACACTTCTACGAGATCTATACACTTCTACGAGATCTATACACTTCTACGAGGTCTATACACTTCTATAAGATCTATACACTTCTATAAGATCGATGCGGAATGATATCCCACCTCTCTCTCTCAGCTCCCCAACTCTGCTCCCGTCCCAACTCGCCTTAGGTCAGTTCTGCACCAGCTCTAGTTTGGTACAGGACCAGGTCCAATTTATTTTGGGAAGATGAGAAATTTATATCCGTGTTAATATTTCCGCCCCTTCCTACCTTGCCCCTTCCCTACTAACTCCAGGCCAATTCTGCAAATGCGCTCGCTTGCTCCAGGATTATCTCGATTTCTTTTCGTGAGGCGGGCAATTAATATCAGTGTTAATATTCCCCACGTTTTCTATCTTGCCGCACAGGCCCTCGCCAGTAACTGCTATCCACTCCTCAAATCGGTATAACTAGTTCACGACCTATCACGGCTCTTTTTCTGAAACCCTGTGAATGTATTTCAAGGATGGATCAAGGTCCCTTTGTGAAATGTAATCTTTTCTTCCATTACCCCTTCCTGTCACTTTGATACACTAGTGCCTCAATGTTCAAGTTAATTGTCCTGCATCATCCTTTCAGCTCTTTGGTCAGTTTTCTTAAATTTGTCTGTGGTCACCAAAAACATCTATCAGTTTAAACATTTGCCTTCTGCTGTTGGCTGGGGTACATAAACAGTACAGCACCAGAACAGGCCCTTTTAGTCAGCAGTATCTGTGCCAAACACGATGGCAAGACCAATTCTTATCTACCTTTGCATAATTCATATCCCTCCATTACCTGAATATCCACATGCCTATCCAAGCGCCTCTTAAACGCCACTGTCGTATCTGACTCAAGCACCAACCCTGGCAGCGTGTTCCAGGCACTCACCACCCCTCTGTGTCAGAAACGTTGGCGTGTGCATCTTTTAGACATTGCCCCTCTCACATCAAAGCCCTTTAATAACCTGCTCTGCTCCAATGAGGACATTCAAATCGGTGGTGGGGGTAATTGTGGTTAGTTTGCTTCCCACAGGAAGCTTGCCTCTGGGTTTAGATTGTTCCTTTTCAACAGTTCTGTCTGATTGTCGATTTTGAGATCATTACTCTGTTAGCTAATGGATAATACATATCCTGGTCATCGTGTGTGGTTAAGCTGAACCTGCAAGCAGCAGTAACCACTGTTACTATTTCTTAATAATGTGTTGATGCAAAGTCTTAACGGATGAGTAACGTGGAGGTAAATTGTAAAATGTTCCCATGCTTTTCTTGTGAGTGGTGCAACATGCATGTAAACTGGGATAAATACAGGTGAGGGACAGGTGCAACTCCTCAGAAAGGAATCGACACTGAGTGCTGGAGTAACTCAGTGAGTCGGGCAGCATCTCTGGAGACAAAGGGTGGTGCAGTTTTAGGGTCGGGACTCTTTTTCAGACCAGACCTTCTTCAGACCACATGCCCTCAGAAATGGAGGTGGCTTTGAAGGGTTAGTTTAGATAAAAATCCGAATTATGCTGTGGAGATAATTAAGGTTGGTTTGTTTCCCATAGTATGTAGAGGGAAGATCAAATCTTGAATATGCATGCACTCAGCGTGAAAATCTGATGGGCATTTGCGGAACAAACATACCCTTAGAAGGGGGCTATGCGTCAGTAGATAGGGTGGTTTTGGGGTAAAAGGAGCAAATTAATAATAATATAATATCAAGGGGGGTAATTAGCGTGAGTGCGGGGGGAATAGTTAGTGTGTGATGCTGCATGCCACCTCTCCACCCCCCCCCCCCCCCCCCCTCCCACAACTGCACGTTGGGGGAACAGACCCAACTTGGTCTAGTATACACACACACACACACACACACACACACACACACACACACACACACACACACACACACACACACACACACACACACACACACACACACACACACACACACACACACACACACACACACACACACCATTTTTTATCCCTTGCCGCAAAGTAAGAGAATGGAACTTCTAGATACGCAGATTGGTGTTCCACTGCAAGTATGTAGTGTCAGTGCTAAGTAGCTTGTGGCTTGCATCCGCCGGGTACAATGAAGGACCCGACGTGGAGGGGACCGCTTGATGGAGGGGAGAACAAAGGGGGACCCAGCGTGGGGGGCCACTGTGAAGGAAGGGGAGGTGGTGGGGGACGTACAAGGATGGACCTGGCGTGGGATAATTTATAACTTTGTCAGCGCCCTTTACGTGGCAGCTATTTGCACACCTTGGGTTTACAAGCAAAGAGTTTCACTGTGACTTGTCACATGTGACAATGAAGTATTCAATTCAATTCTAATCTGTGTGTAAAGAAGCTGAGTGAGTGGTAGAATCAAGGAGGTACAGGGAGCTAAGATGTGCATCAACTGTGGTCTAATTTAACGGTGGAAAGGTGTTGAGTGAGTGAATGACTGATGCTCGTCCCAGTGAGGTGAATCGATTTCTAGGAGTTGGGTTTTGAGAAGGCTCATTGGCCTGTTCTGCCTCACGATCAGGCTCTTCCTGACTCCTCAAGTCAAGTTGAGTTTATTGTCGTGGGCACATTAGGTGAGGTGCAGGTGAGGTAAAAGTCTTGCTTGCAGTTGCATCGCAGACACAGACTGCGACCAGCACGCAAAGACACAATGTGATAACATTATTTAATAACTCTCGCCAGCATTCACGTATTACCAGACATGCTCTGTCCTGCCCGTCCTTTTCCAGCTTTTTTTTCTTCTTCTCCTCCCCCCTCCCCCCCCGAAGAAGGGTCCCAACGCAAAATGTCACCCATCTATGTTTGCTAATGCTGCCAAGCTCCGCTGAGTTACTTCAGCATTTTTGTGTGTCTCACACAAAAATATAAATTGTACATAATTTACGCATAAAATGCTGCAAGACAGTAAAATTAAAATGCACCTTAAAACAACTAATTGGAATCATTCAACCCCTTTCTTCCCCCACTACCCCCTCCCCGCCCACTCCATGTTGAAGAAGTTCTACTCTCCCTCCTCTTCCCAAAATGCCAACAAGGTACTTATAACTAACATTCTTTCATGAATAAACTCCTTATGAATGTCGTGAAGTGGAAATAGAGGCAGGGCTGGGGGATATTGGGGGTTCTTCAAGCCTGAAGATGGAAAGGCGCCACAAATATGCCTCGCTTCAGGTTCAATTTGTGATGTTTGGACAGGCTCACCTTGGTTCCCAAATTAAAATGCATTCCTGGGTTTGAAGCTCTGCAAAAAAAAATTTGGATGGAAAGGATTGGCGTCTTTATTTATTCCAGTCACCTAAATCTGTCTGAGTATTTTGACCCGAATCGTTTAGTCTTGACTCTTGATTGCATGGTTGGGTTCCAGCATATTGAAGGCAGTATGTTCTGCAGGCTTCCCTGGATGAAGCCCAATGAAACCATCTCGTCATTTTCAATTTCAGAAAGCTGAATTTAAGACGGTTAAAATATGGACTTAAAAATGTCTTAATGGAGCAATTTGCCCTAATTAAGGCTGGGATTATTTAACATTGCTTCCCTAATGCAAACAGCTGCCTATTAGCAATGTTTAATTTGAGCAAGTCGCAAGCATTGGCACTGTTGCCACAGGCTTCTGAAGGCAGGTGGTCTGCACTTATGTACCACAGTTTAATGAGGACCTGAAGCTATTCTGGTGAGTTTTGTGGTCTGTAATACACTCATTGCTTCTCATGTTGCTGATCCATTCAGGGGCTGTAACTATTTGTTTTGTGGCTATCACACTAACTGAGAGAACTCCCTGAGGCACAAAGGTCTCTGAAGTATTCATTTACTTTAGTTTAGTTTAGTTATACAGTGTGGAAACAGTCCCTTCAGCCCACTGAGTCCGCATCAAACAACGATCCCCTGTACAATATCCTACACACTATGGATCATTTACAGAAGCCAATGAACCTACAAACCAGCACGTCTTTGGAAAGTGGGAGGAGACCAGAACACCTGGAGAAAACCCACGCGGTCACAGGGAGAACGTACAAACTCCGTACAGACCGCACCCGTAGTCAGGATCGAACCTGGGTCTCTGGCGCTGTGAGATAGCAGCTATAGCCCTGCGCCACTTATAAACCTATGTGGTGCACTGCTTTATCAGGTTGTTAAATCAGGGTTGGTTTCAGATAAAATGAGTGTAAAGACTTTTAAGAATGTTTCAAAAACTCAAATGGATTGCTGATGTCCTTAATGGAAGAGAATCTTTCAAAGCTTGATATTTCCATCCTGACTGTCGACCCCATCTATGTCTCACATCATTTTATAAACTTCTATCAGATTTCCCCTCGGGGTCTGATGTTTCACTAGTAAATTTGTCCAATTTCTCTTTATAGCTAATACCCTCATATCCAGGCAGTGTTCTGGTAAACTTCTTCTGTAATCTCTCCAAAGCCTCCACATCTTTCCTGTAATGGGGCAACCAGAACTGCACACAATCCCAAATACACCAAAAGATCCTATAAGGCTGCATCATGACCTGACTCTAATATTGCTGAAATGAATATGAATACTGTTAGGATGTTTCAAAACCCCAAATGGACTGCTAATACCCTTCATGGAAGAGAAATTCCCTCTGCTTGGTTGTTGCATGTCGAACTTCACTTTGTGATTGGTTTCCAATGGCCTTGGGCAGTAGAGCATAGGCATTGAGTGGTTTTATCCTATCATAACCATTTGAAATTCCTGAAGCTTTTAAACCACCTCATAATATTCTTGGATTTTAAGAGGGCTTGAATAGAAAAACAGGGATGTAAAGTTGAGGCTCCATAAGGCGCTGGTAAGGCCGCATTTGGAATATTATGAGCAATTCCGGAAGTGGCGGGACTGCCCCTGCAGCAGCGGCTCGCCTGCAGTCCGTCCGTATTTTCCTTTTTTTTTGTTTTCTTTTGACCTGTTGGACGTATGTTTTAGTTTATTTTTAGTTGTGTATGTGTGGGGGGGGGGGGGGGGGTGGGGGAAATGTGTTTTAGTCTCTTCGGGGGGGGGGGGGGGGGGGTTTCCTTTTCTTTGTTGTATCCCCGTCTCCGTCTGCGCTGAGGCCTAATCGTGGAGCTGGCAGCCTCCAACTGGGACCGACCTCGAGGCTCTGGAGACAGAGCCAGGACTCACCATCGCAAAGCTGGCCGACTTCGGGGCTGTTGCGGCGGAGGCCCGACTTCGGAGCCTCGGAGGCTCGGCCGCAGGCCCAGTGGATGACAACGTCGGGAGCTCGCGGGTCCCAGGTTGGTGACCGATTCTCCGGAACTCCCGCAACAACAGCTTCATCCGCTGGACTGGAGGGTGGCAGCTTCGTCCGCCCTGGGCCGCGGAGTTTGAACCGGCCCGTTCGCGGAGCTTGGATTCAGCCGCGGGACTTACCATCACCCGGCGGGGGGCACAACATCGAGAGCCTGGATCGCCTCAACGCAGAGGGAGAACAAGGAAGGAAGGGACAAGGACTTTAAGACTTTTGCCTTCCATCACAGTGAGCATGTGCCTGGTAGACTCACTGTGGTGGATGTTAAACTGTGTTAATTGTGTGTTCTGTTATTTTATTCTCTGTTATGACTGCAAGGTACGCAATGAAAAGTCTGAATGACAATAAAGGATACTTTACTTTAATATTGGGCACCACATCTGAGGAAGGATGTGCTGGCTCTGGAGAGGGTCCAGAGAAAGTTTACAGGAATGATTCCAGGAATTAGTAGCTTAATATATGATGAGCGTTTGTCGGCACTGGGCCTGTACTCACCGGAGTTTAGAAGAGTGAGGGGGGACCTCATTGAAACATACAGAAGAGTGAAAGGCTTGGATAGAGTGGATGTGGAGAGGATGTTTCCACTAGTGGGAGAGTCTAGGACAAGAGGTCATAGCCTCAGAATTAAAGGATTTATTTTAGGAAGCAGATGAGGAGAAATGTATTTAGTCAGAGCGTGGTGAATCTGTGGAATTCTTTGCCATAGAAGTCTGTGGAGGCCAAGTCAATGGATATTTTTACGGCAGAAATAGATAGATTCTTGATTGGTACGAGTGTCAAAGGTTATGTGGAGAAGGCATGAGAATGGAGTTTGGAGGGAGAGATGGATCAGCCATGATTGAATCACGGAGTAGAATTGATGGGCCGAATGGCCTAATTCTACTCGTATTCCTTATGATCTTATGATTCTAGGCAAGCTTTCCTGAGGTAATTGGTCTCTCTACACACTTGTATCTTGTATCCCTGAGCCTAACCCAGTGAGTCTTTAATGCAACAGAACCTTTTAAACAGTCAGAATACATCAGCACCAGCAGGAACCTTTATCCCCAGGATGGAAAAATCAAATACCAGAGAGCATATCTTTAAGGTGAGAGGGGCAAACTTTCAAAGAGAAGTGCAGGGGAATTTATTTTACACCGAGTGTGGTGGGTGCGTAGAATGCGCTACCAGGGCTGGTGGTTGAGGCAGATACGATAAGAGGCATTTAAGGGGCTTTTGGATAGGCACGGATATGCAGAGCATGTAGGGATATGGATTATGCGCGGGTAGATAAGAGATGGTCTTGGCATTGTGTTCAGCACAGGTAGTGTGGGCTGAAGGGCCAGTTCTTTGTGCTCTGCTGTTCTATGTTCTATGGTTTGTTCATGTTCTTTGTGACACATGGGCCCACATACTTCCAGAGGTGTCTCACGTGAAGGGCACACCTCTGCCTGTGGTTGCTCGCTACTGCATCTGCAAAGTCAGCCCAGCTCTTGAGCACTGCTGTCTGTAGAGGATTTGGAACCACAAGCTGATTCAGAGGTGTGAGAATCACCCACTTCAGTGCATAGTCAAATGAAATTGTTTTCCCGTACGTGGTTCAAACACAATGAAAGTCTCTGTTGCAAAATGTTTTTGATCTTCTTAAAATCAGCTATTGCCGCAAGGAAGGGGGGGGAGAGGAGGGACCTCATTGAAACATACAGAATAGTGAAAGGCTTGGATAGAGTGGATGTGGAGAGGATGTTTCCTATGACTAGAGGTCATAGTCTCAGAATTAAAGGACTTTCTTTTAGGAAGGAGGAGAGGGGAAATTTATTTAGTCAGAGGGTGGTGAATCTGTGGAATGTTTTGCCACGGAAGATTGCAGAGGCCAAGTCAGTGGATATTTTTAAGGCAGAGATAGATAGATAGATTATTGATTAGTATGGGTGTCGGGGGTTATGGGGAGAAGGCAGGACAATGGGGTTAGAAGGAAGAGATAGATCAGCCATGATTGAATGGCGGAATGGACTGGAGGGGCCGAATGGCCTAATTCTACTCCTATCACTTATGAACTTATGAAGGGAGGTCCTCGTTTCCAAACTTTTTAGGAAAACTGCTTTATGAGAACTCATTGCCATAGTCGGCTGTGGAAGCCAGGTCATTGGGTATTGGCAGATATCCAATAATAACATAAAAACAGAAAACGCTAAAAAAGAATCAACAGGTCAGGCCGCATCTGTGGGAAGGGGTACAGTAATCTCCCCTGCACAGCACATCAGAATGAATGGAAAGCACAGATTCTTGATTAGTACGGGTGTCAAAGGTAATGGGGAGAAGGCAGGAGAATGGGGTTGAGAAAGAAAGATTGGATGACGGAGTAGACTTGATGGGCTGAATGGCCTAATCCTGTCCCTAATAACTTATGAATTCCTGCAACGACCAGATTCAGGAATAGCTACTTCCCCACAGCCATCAGGCTATTAAACTTGGCTCGGACAAAACTCTGAACATTAATAGCTCATTATCTGTTATTTGCACTTTATCAGTTTATTTATTCATGTGTGTATATATTTATATAATGGTATATGGACACATTGATCTGTTTTGTAGTCAATGCCTACTATGTTCTGTTGTGCTGAAGCAAAGCAAGAATTTCATTGTCCTATCAGGGACACATGACAAGGACAATAAACTCCCTTGACTTGACTTGAATAAACAGGATCAGTGAAGCGTCAGCTAAAATTCTAGATCCAGTGTCAAAGGCAACTAGAAAATGCCCCAATAGCATTAAACTCTACTACAGGTTCATGAATCCATCCTTTGCTCTCGACTCCTCTGCTTTCTTTACTCTGAAACAGGACCTTCGGTACACCGAATCTACACCGACCAGCGATCCCCGCTCCCTAACACTCCCCGACACACACTAGGGACAAACCTGTTCGTTCTTGGAGTTTTTAGATTTATTTACTTTTGTACTCCATTTTGTGACGTGTATAAAATTGCTGTCTGAAGAAGGGTCTTGACTGGAAACGTCACATCCATTTTCTCCAGAGATGCTTCCTGACCCGTTGAGTTACTCCAGCATTTTGTGTCTACATTCAGCATAAACCTGCATCTGCAGTTCTTTTGTTATTGCATTATATAATTACGGTTGCTGACACATTTTAGTTTAAAACAGTTTGTCCTGTCACCTTCAAAAGATATCTTGATAAATCCAATCTCTCATCAGACCAGCATCCTGGTTTTAAAATAACATTCTTTTGTTTAAATTAACTCTCTCCATTCATTCTTCCGTGAAGAATCACTTTAGAAATATCTGGATTAAATGTAATCACTGACCTACTCATCTGCTTTGCCTATCCATCCATGCGTTTGGTTACTGCCCCCCTCGTCTCTTGGTTGTGTGCACTACCACGGATTAATATGGCGAGGAGCAATCTAAGGGCCCGTTAGAGATAAACACATTGGACATTTTCCTTGAGCTTGGAGTGAGATGACCATTGTCAATGTGCATCTTTAGCGCGGACTGGAGTGACCATTAGGATTGTGCATCTGTGCTTGAGATAAGTTTGGTTTAGAGATACAGTGTGGAAAACAGGCCTTTCGGCCTACCGGCTCTGCGCCGACCAATGATCGATCACCCGTACGTACACTGGATCTATGTCCTACACAATTTACAGAAGCCAATTAACCTACAGACCTGCACGTCTTTGGAATGTGGGAGGAAGACAGAGCACCCAGCCAAAACCCACGCATTCACAGGGAGAATGTGCAAACTCCGTACAGACAGCACCCGCAGTCAGGATCGAACCCAGTGTCTCTGGCGCTGTAAGGCAGCAACTCTACCGCCGCGCCACTGTGCTGCCCAGTTTGGAGTTTTAGAGTGAGGTGACTATTGTGATTTTACTTGAGTTTGGATAGGAGAGACCATTGGGATCACTCCTCGAGTCTGCAATTACGTAATCATCGTTTAGAACATAGAAGAGTACAGCACAGGGGCAGGCACTTTGGCCCACAATGACTGTACCAAACATTATGCCAAGACCAATTCTTATCTGCCTGCACATAATCCACATCCCTCCATTCCTTGCATTTCCATGTGCCTCTCCACAAGTCTCACAAATGCCACTATCATTTCTGCCTGCACGTTCCATGCACTCACCATATTCTGTGCAAAAGATCTTGCCCCACAAATCTCCTTTAATCTTTGCCCCTCTCACCTTAAAGCTATGGCAAAACATTTGACTTTTCCGTCCTGACTTAACATCAGCTGTGGTGTGACAAGAATTACAATGATGTGGATAGACGAGTGTTCTAGGCTGTAGAGAAATGATCAGAACTAACATGGGAATTATCTTTCAAAGAACTGGCCAGAGCATGAAGGGCCAAATGGCCGCTCCTTGAGCTATAGGTTGTGGTTGAGAACTTCCCTGCACAAACCCCATACCCCTTGATTATAAAAGTTATAGTCATAAAGCATGGAAAAAGGCCCTTCGGCCCATCTTGCCCACACTGACCAACATGTCCCATCTACACTAGTCCAACCCACCTGCATCCCTATAAACCTATCCTATCTATGTATCTGTCCAAATGTTTCTTAAACATTGTTATCGTACCTGCCTCAACTGCTTCCTCCGCGGAGCCACTGGTTTCATACACCTACCACCCTTTGCATAAAAAAGTGGCCCGTCAAGTTCCTATTAAATCTTTCCTCTCCTCACTATAAACTTATGTCCTCTGGATCTTGAGTCCCCAATTCTGGGTAAAAGACTCTGTATTTATGCTATCTATTCCCATCACGGTCATGTTTACCTCTATAAGTACGCCCTTCATTCTCCTGCGCTCCAAGGAGTAAAATCCTATAAGTTTTTGCTGAAAGACAATTGGCCCTTCAGCTAACCATTAGCCATCCATTTACACTAATCCTCCAGTTCAAATTCCATTTGGAATATTTTGGAGGACCAAGAAACCAAGAACCAAGATGAACCCCACATTTTAATTGACTCCCATCCAGGTTCTGCTACAAGGGGCAATTTACAGTGTCCAATTATTGCACCAACATGACATGTCAGAGGATGTGGGAGGATACTAGAGTACCCCAGGGAGATCCCCGCAGTCAAGGAGAGCGTGCAAACTCCACTCACACAGCACCCGAGTTCAGGATTGAACTCTGGTGTCTTATGTGTGAGGTGGCAGTTTGATTAGCTGTGCCGCTCAGCTGCCCTTGAGCCTGGAGTTCAGTGACCGAGCCCCCGTAGCTCTCTTGGATGGAGGGTTTCAGTGATTGACCACCACTGTGTGAAGAAATAGCTTCTCACCTCACCCCAAAGATGGCTGAACCCTTGTTTTGTGACCAAAGGTTCTGGATATTCTGGTGAAACACAAACTCTTGCCCAACCTGTCAAGCACCGTGGGTTTAGAGAGGTAAATGCATGGCTCAATGCATTTTAAGGTTTTAAATGAAGTGGCTCCAGATATAGTGTCAAGAATATTTTAATGTTAAATGTCCCGAAACGGAACAATGAAATTCTTTCTTCCAGCAACACAACAGAACACAGTAGGTACCCTAATAGGCAAAAAAAGGTTCACAAAATAAAATTACTATATATATATATATATCTATATCTATCTATATATCTATATATATATATATATATATATCTATATCTATATCTATATATATATATATATATCTATATATATATATATATATATATATATCTCTATGTGTGTATATATATATATATATATCTGTATATATATATCTATATCTATATACCCTGTGTGTGTGTATATATATATATATATATCTATGTGTGTGTGTCTCCCTCTCCTCTATATATATATATATCTATATATATCTATATCTATATCTATATCTATAACTATATATACATGTATATGTACATGTGTATGTATATGTATATATATATATATATGTACATGTACATGTATATATATAGCGCAAATACAATAACAAATAGTCCCTTGTGCAATCAAAGCAGTTTGGAATTTAGTTGGAGTTCGTAGTGTTCAATAACCTGATGTTTGTTGGAAAATATATGTTCCTGAACTTGGATGTTCCAGTTTTCAAGCTCTTATACCTTCTTCCTGATGACAGGAGTGAAATGATAGTGTGGCCAGGATGGTGTGGGTTCTTGATGATGTTGGCTGCCTTTCTGAGGAAGAGAATCCTGCAGATCCCTATGGTGGGGAGGTCAATAACCACAATGTAGTGGGTAGTGTTCACCACTTTTTGTAATAATTCCTGGGCGTATGAGTTGCTGAACCAAGCTGTGATGCAACCAGTCACTATGCTCTATAGCGTACACTTGTAGAAGTTGTACTGAGTATTTGTCGACATATCCATTGGCTAAGTTTTTTTATGTCATTAAATTCCAGGAGGATACCAGAAGATTGAATAATAGTCAGTGCCAGGTATAGAGCCATAGAGTAACACAGGGTAGAAATAGGCCTTTCAGCCCAGCATGCCCACACCGGCTAACATGTCCCAGCTACGCTAGTCTCACCTGCCCGCATTTGGTCCATATCCCTCCAAACCTGTTCTATTCATGTACCTGTCTAACTGTTTGTTAAACTACCTCCTCTGGCTGCTTGTTCCATACACCCACCACCCTTTGTGTGAAAATGTTACCCCTCAGATTCTTATTAAATCAATTCCTCTTCACCTTAAACCTATATACTCTGGTTCTCGATTCCCCTACTCTGGGCAAGGGACTGTACATCTACCCGATCTATTCCTCTCATGATTTTATACACCTCTATAAGATCACCCCCCATCCACCTGCGCTCCAAGGAATACAGCCTACACAATCTCTCCCTATAGCTCACACCCTCTAGTTCTGGCAACACCTTTGTAAATCTTCTCTGTACCGTTTCCAGCTTGACAACATATTTCCTATAACACGGTGCCATAGAACTGAACACAATATTCTAAATAAGGTCTCACCAACGTCTTATATAACTGGAACATGACCTCCCAACTTCTATACTCAATACTCTGACTGATGAAGGCCAAAGCGCAAAAAGCCTTTTTGACCACCCGATCTACCTGCGACTCCACCTTCAAAGAAACATGCACCTGCAATCCTATATCCCCCTGCTCTACAACAGTCCCAGAGCCCTGCCGTTCACTGTGTAGGTCCTGCCTATGTTAGACTTCCCGAAATGCAACACCTTACATTCTCTGTATTAAATTCCATCAACCATTCCTCAGCCCACCTGGCCAATCGAACAAGATCCTGCTGCAACTTTCCACAACCATCTTCACTATCTGCAAAACCACCCACATTTGTATCATCTGCCAGCTCGCTAATCTTGCCGTGTATGTTCTCATCCAAATCATTAATATAGATGACAAACTGTAACGGGCCCAGCACCGAACCCTGAGGCACACCACTAGTCACAGGCCTCCAGTCCGAGAAGCAACCTTCCACCATCACCTTGCTTCCTTCCATGAAGCCAATTTGTTATCCATTCAGCTATCTCTCCTTGGATCCCATGCGATCTAACCTTCCATGCGGAGCCTTGTCGAATGCTTTGGTGAATTCTATATGACAACATCTACAGCTCTGCCCTCATCGACCTTTTTGGTCATGTCTTCATAAAGCAAGACTTCTTTGTTCATTAAGGGAAGGAAGCAGAAGGCAGGGGTCTACAGGCCATTTAATTTCACATCTATTTTGGGCAAGATACCAGAGTCAATAATCAAAGAGGAAATAAATCATTTAAGAAAGCTGGATATAATCAAACTTAGTCAATGTGGTTTTATGAAAGTTAATCATTCTTGACAGATTTGCTTGAATTATTTGATGATGGGTGGCACACTGGGGCAGTGGTAGACTTGTTGCCTTACAGCGTCCGAGACCCGGGTTCAATCCTGACCTTTGGTGCTGTCTGTATGCAGGCAAGTGGCACTAGTGTAGATGGGACATGTTGGTCAGTGTAAGCACGTTGGGACAAAGGGCCTGTTTCCACACTGTATGACTCTATCCGAGATACACATCAACCTCAAACTCCGTGTTGCAGTGATGAATTTAGTGCAGAGGAAGTCTCCGCAGCAGCAAGATTTCTTCACTTCCTCCTTAATGCAAAAAAAACACAAAAGGCCTCTGGTCTGTTTAGCCGTTTGTTTTTGCAATGTGTGGAACTGTTTACGGAGTGACCTAACAAGATTGGAGCACTTGAGTCATTCTGATATAATCATAAATGTGGCTATAAGAAGCGGCAAATGCTGGAAAATCTCAGTGGGTCAGTCAGTGCCTGTGGGGCAAAAACGTGCCATGGTTCTGGTGAAGGGGCGCAAACCTGAACTGTTGATCATTTCTTTTTCCACAGATGCTGTGTGGCCTAGATAGAGACGTGGAAATGATGCCTCCAGTAATTGGAGAGTCTAGGACAAGAGGGCGCAGCCTCAGAATAAAAGGAAGTGCCTTCAGAATGGTGACGAGAAGGGAATTTCTTTAGTCAGACAGTGGTGAATCTGTGCAATTCATTGCCACAGATGGCAGTGGAGGCCAAGACATTGGGCCTGTTTGAAAGCGGATATTGATAGGTTCTTGATTAGTAAGGGCGTCAAAGGTTTTGGGGAGAATGCAGGAGAATGAGGTGAGAGGGAAAAGTAGATCAGCCATAATCGAATGGGGAAGTAGACTTGATGGGCTGAATGGCCTATTTTGTTTTATTTTTGTTTTCCAGCATGTGCAGCTTTTTTTGTAGATTTCTATTTTTATTTTCATTAATCTGGACATCACCTGTATGAGGTGGCACAGCTAGTAGAGCAACTGCCTCATAACTCTGTTTAAGAAGGAACTGCAGATGCTGGAGAATCGAACGTACACAAAAAAGCTGGAGAAACTCAGCGGGTGCAGCAGCATCTATGGAGCGAAGGAAATAGGCAACGTTTCGGGCCGAAACCCTTCTTCAGACTCATAACTCTAGTGGCCTGGGTTCGACCCTCACCTTGGATGCTGTCTTGGGCTTCCTCAGGGTGCTCTGGTTTCATTCCACATCCTAAAGATGTGTTAGAAGTTTTTATTTTAGAGATACAGAGTGGAAACAGGCCCTTCGGCCCACCATGTCCATGCCGACCTGCGATCCCCATACACTAACTCTACCCTAAACACTACAGACAATTTGCAGAAGCTAGCCTGGGCGCCACATTTTTGGGAGGACGTCTGGGATGGGGGGGAGGGGAGGGGTTAAAGTGCGCTCTGGTCATTTGCGCTCTAATTTTGACAGGATTACAGAGGGTGCTGGACGGAAATTCGGTAGTGGAGCTGTATCACTAAAAAAACAGCAGCCTGCTGGTTAGGTTTGTTCTTTGTTGTTGTTTCAGGAACCGAATATCTGAAACAGAGTTCAGTGCTTTTGCATCACTGCCCAGACAACAGGAGGTGAAGTTCAACCCTGCCCAGCCCCTGTGCCAATTAGAATTGCTGTGGTAATGAAGGGATTTATGCGGGGATAATTATTCTTTTTTAATCTTTTGACAGGTTTAGCAAAAATGCAAAAGTAAACAGTTTATTGTGCAAGGTTTTAGAGCACAGGGAGAACAAGCATTGCATGCAACTCTGCTCCATTTGAGCTTCCTCCCCTCTTTCCTCATCGAACCATTAGTCTCGGACTAATTAGTGTAGTATTATGAGATTCATATTAATGAGATTCACTAGTATTCCCTCCTCCCTCAAATCAGATTCAGGAACAACCTCTCACCAACTGTTATCTGACTACTGAATATTCCTCCCTCAAGTTCCTCCCTTATGTGCCTCCCTATAGCACCATTTAAAAGATATTTAGATAGGTACGTGGATAGGGCAGGTTTAGAGGGATATGGGACAAATGCGGGCAGGTGGGACTAGTGTAGATGGGGCATGTTGGTGGGCATGGGCAAGTTGGGCCCAACGTCTTGTTTTTGTGCTGTATGGCTTTGTGACTCTAAGCTAGGGTGTAGTCCTGATCTCGCAAGCCGACTTTGCGCATTTTCTCTGCAGCCTTAATGCTATCAAGCTGTAATACTTTTTTGCGCCCTGGTATTTTTCCCAGCGCTCTACCTGTTGACCTCCCCTGTGGCTCGATTGTACTCGTGAATCGTCTGATTAGACTGGATAGCACGGCAGCAAAGCTTTTCAATGTCTCTCGGTACACGTGACAATAATGAATTTATACCAATACCAAAAATCTTGTCCAACCACCTGTTCTAATTGCTTCAACCGCTCCCTGCGGTTGTGCGTTCCACGTTCTCACCAGTTTTGATTCACCAGTGAAGAACAAGGGACATGCCACCTCACTCAACCCACCAGCACTTCCTTCAGTTGCCTCCCCACACATGTCCCTTTTGGATGCCTTGAGGTTACGAAAAGTGTAGGATAAGTTCTTTACCTCTCAGTTTTAACTCAAAGACAGACATTTGGTGTAGAGAAAAAGCGCGGAAACGGGCCCTTCGGTCCTGCGAGCCCACACTGACCAACAACCACACTGACCAACAATCATTAGCTCTATCCCGCACATAGGGACAATTTACGGAAGCCACTTCACCTACAAACCCGCACATCTTTGCGTTGTGGGAGGAATCCGGAGCACCCGGAGAAACCCCACATGGTCACAGGGAGAACGTGCAAATTCCATACACACAGCACCTGTAGTCAGGATCTAACCCGGGTCTCTGTCGCTGTGAGGCAGCAACTCTACCGCTGCGCCACCGTGCCACATGGCATAATTGTCTCTCCCAAACATCCTGGAAGCCTTGAACTGAAAATGAATCAAAGCAGGATTACATCTGGAAGGTGTAGGAAGGAACTGCAGATGCTGGTTTATACCGAAGATAGACGCAAATGCTGGAGAAAAGCGGGTACTCTTTGCATTACCTGCTGTACCTGGCTGGGTCTTGAGAGTACGATTTTTCAGTCTGAAGAAGGGTTCTGACCCGAAATGTCACCTATTTCTTTTCTCCAAGAGATGCTGCCTGACCTGCTGAGTTACTCCAGCATTTTGTGAATTATGTCTGTAAGGTGTTGGTTGTGGAGACTGACGGGGCAACCATTTCCTGCACAACAACATTCCAGGAGTATTGTCTATTGTTAACGCAGTTGGCAGGCCCTGGCTGTGGTTGATATCTATGCCCATGTATAGTTGCCCAAGGAGAAGGCGGTGGTGAGTTGCCTGCTTGAACCATTGCAGCTGCTCTTCTGAAAATTCTCCCACAGTGCCGTTGTGCAAACCGTTCCAGTGACCATGAAGGAACAGCGATATATCTCCTAATGCAGGGGCGGCACAGTGGCGCAGCATAGTATTGCTGCCTTACAGCGCCAGAGACCCGGGTTTGACCCTGACTATGGGTACTGTGCCTATGGAGTTTGTGTGTTCTTCCTGTGACTGCGCGGGTTTTCTCCGGGTGCTCGGTTTCCTCCCAGGTTTGTAGGTTAATGTAAAAATTGTAAATTGTCCCCAGTGTATAGGATAGTGCTAGTGTCAAGAGTCAAGAGTGTTTTATTGTCATATGTCCCGGATGGGACAAATACATTCTTACTTGCTGCAGCACAATAGAACATGTGACTATGTATACATAGTACATAACGGGGGAAGAGACAAAAAAGAAAAAGTTTAATAAATAACAAATATGGTGCAGTAATAATATAGTCTTTTGCAGTTCAGAGCTCAGAGCTTATTCGTTGTTGTGTTTGATAGCCTGAGGGCTGTAGGGAAGAAGCTGTTCCTGGACCCGGGCGATACAGTTTCAGGCTCCTGTACCTTCTTCCTGATGGCAATGCTGAAATGAGTCAGGATGGTGTGGGTCCTTGATGATTTTGGTTGCCTTTTTGAGGCAGTGACTACGATAGATCCCTTCGACGGTGGGGAGGGGGGAGGTCAAAGCCGGTCCTGGACTGGGCAGTGGTCACAATGTTTTGTAATCTTTTTCCCTCCTGGACGTTCAAGTTGCTGAACCAGGCCACGACACGGGGTTATGGCTGGTTGGCGCAGACTGAAGGGCCTGTTTCTGGGCAGTATCTCTAAAGTAACTAAAGTTGGAATGGTGCGTGATCTGGAGGGAATTCTGCAGGCGGTGGTGTTCCACTGCTCCTGCTGCCCTTGTCCTCCTCAATGACAGAAGCCATGATTGAGGAGGTGATGTTGGAGCATGCTGGGGAAAAGAACTGCAGTGCATTTTGCAGCTGCCACACATTTGCAGCTACTGTATCCTGGTGGCAGAGGGGCAGTGTGTTTAGGGTGTGGATTTCCTGGGTGGTGTCAACTTTCTTCAAACTCTCTGCCTGAGCGACAGGGAGCGGTTGGACAGGCTAGGACTGTATTCCTTGGAGCGTAGGCGGGTGAGGATGATCTTATAGAGGTGCATAAGTTCATGAGATGAATAGATAGATTAGATGCGCAGTGTCATTTACCCAGAGTAGGGGAATCGAGAACCGGAGGACATAGGTTTAAGGTGAAGGGGGAAAGATTTAATAGGAATCTGAGGGGCATCTTTTTCACACCGAGAGTGGTGGGTAAATGGAATGAGCTGACAGAGGAGGTAGTTGAGCCAGATATTATAACAACATTTAAAAGACATTTGGACAGGAACATGGATAGGAAAGGTTTAGAGGGATTTGGGGGCAAATGCGGGCTAGTGTAGATGGGGAATCTTTGTGAGCATGTGCAAGTTGGGCCTGTTTCCGTGCTGTGTGACACTCGCTGTTGGAGCATTTTGAAATATTACCCAGGCAGGTTGAGACTTTTCAGCCACGCTCCTGATCCACTGGTATATTTTTTGATGTGAGCTTCTTTTATGCACTCATAGTATCCAACATTTTTACTGCACTGTATAAAAAAAATCAAATTCCCCATCTTTTACCTCAGTACATGCGTCAGCACCTTGTTATCCTTTACTGAACTTGCCAAAAGCAAAATCTTCTTTTTAGATTTTCTAATTTCTTTCTTAATTTCTATATATAAAAAATAAATTGCATTGTACCTCAGTACATGCGTCAGCACAGCACTACTGAACTGAAAGATACAGCATGGAAACAGGCCCTTCGAAGTATCGAATGCTTGTTCACACTAGTTGTATGTTATCCCACTTTCTCATCCACGCCCCACACACTTGGTGGCAATTCACAGAGGGCACAGAGGGCCATTAAACCTGCATACTTGCAAGTCTTTGCGATGTAGGAGATTGGAACTGGAGAAAACCCATGCAGTCACGGGGAGAACGTGCAAACCCAACACACAGACGGTACCTAAGGTCAGGATTGGACCCGGGTCTCTTACGCTGTGAGGCAGAAGCTCTACCTGCTGGGCAACTCATTCCATCATTGACTTGGCTTCCACAGCCTACTGTGCCAATTAGTTCCACAGATTCACCACACTCTGACGAAATAAATTCCTTCTCACCTCCTTTTTAAAGGTATGTCCTTTTATTCTGAGGCTATGACATCTGGTCCTTCCTCAAATATGGGGCCCAAAATTGCTCACATTACTCCACTAGTGGAAACATCCTCTCCACATCCACTCTGTCCAGGCCTTTCACTATTTGGTAAGTTTCAATGATTGTCCCCCTCATCCTTCTAAACACGTGTGCGTACAGGCACACATCCATCATACGTTAACTCAATCATTCCCGGGATCATTCTGGTAAATCTCTTTTGGACCCTATCCAACGCCAGCACAGATCCTTCCTCAGATATGGGGCTCACAATATAACTGCTCACAATACTGTAAATGTGATCAGACCAGTGTCTTACAAAGCCTGAGCAACGAGCGTTCCCTCGTTGTCTGCTTGATGGTTTTGTAACTACGACTATGTCCGTGTCTAACGAAAACACAAATGTCCAGCTTCAGAGAGCTTATTGTCACATCCACAGGGAGCAAAGAAGTTCCTTGTTCACAAGAAGCTCACAGAGTCAATTGTGTACATATAATACGAATCAAGAGTGTTGATTTGAAAACGGAACAATGGGGTTGTTGGTTGCTGCAGCAGCGTAGCAGGTCTGTTTACACGGTACTCACAGCAATGATAGAAACAACTATAGAGGTAGTGATGAGCGTAAAACAGCAGACTGGTGCAAGCTCCGTGCGACGGAGGCCTTCCCAAGGTGCCGGGGCCGCGGATCCGGGAACCCGCCCACAGGACCCGAAGGGAGCCACTGGAGACGACGGACACGAGTAGCAAGGGCGGTAGGAGAGTGAACCGGGGTAATGCCTCTGCAGCGTCTTCAAGGCCTCCTCCATGGCCAGAGTGAGCACCACCGGAAACTGGAGGAGCAGCACCTCATATTCCGCTTGGGCAGTCTGCACCCTAGCGGCATGAACATTGAACATTTCCGGTAGCCCTTGCTGTCTCCTCCCCTTCTCAGCTCTTCCTCAGCCCGCTGGCTCCTCCTCTTCCTTTTTCCTTTCTTCTCCCAGCCCCTTCTCCCCCTCCACCCTACGTCTGAAGAAGGGTTTCGGCCCGAAACGTTGCCTATTTCCTTCGCTCCATAGATTGCTGCATTGCTGCACTCGCTGAGTTTCTCCAGCACTTTTGTCTACCCGGGACACAAAGATGGCTGGGCGAGGAGGGGGACGTGGGTTCGCGGGCCGATCCTATCGAAGGCGATGGAGGGAGGGCCTGCAGGAGCCAGGGGCTTATCTGGATCGGGAGCCGCTCCAGTAGATTGAGCGCGCGGGCAGACTTTGGACTTTGGAAATAGTCCCAAAACATGGTGGAGCCCGCATGTGTAAATATCCAAAGTGAATTTCACTGTGCAGTTGCACATTTGACAAATACAGTACTGGAGAAGAAGCATTGAACAATTTAAATGTCTTAAAAGTCTTGTGTTGGGCTAGGATGGGGGTTGCCACAGAGAGAAAAATTGCACATAAATCTTTAAGGCAGTGACTAGGAAAAAGTTAATAGCCTCTTGGTATCTATGGTGCCTTTATGCCTCCTTGTGGTCACAGTGATTGTTGCACCACATACACATAAAAGTAGATGCACAATAATTGAGTTCGGTATTTCGACTGCGCATGCCCAGGTCAAAGGTCACTATGCATAAACAGCCCTGAAAAGTAGTGAACCTTCATTTCTTCTGTTTTTTCCAGCTTTGATTCTTCTAGGTAAGAAAATGCTGCTTTCAAACTATGAAATTGTTGCATTTATTACTCCTTTGTTAAAAGCTAAGATTATTTTGTCGTTTTTATTGCTTGATGCTTTGGTGAGTGAGCGAGATCGTGCTTGTCTGTGGTCGGAGTAGGGCCCGGGTCTGTTGGGTCTGCTGGGCCATTCCCGTCCCTGTCCAGGGGCGGGTGGAGATGTCGGGCCGGGCTTGCAGCTACCGCGGGAGGAGGCTGAGTTGTTGCAGCGCTTTGTGTGTATGGCTGGTGCTCGGCTTTCGCCGGCACCGGGTGAGGTTGTGCTGGGGTTGGCTGAAGAATTTCATTGCCTTTCACTATTCTGCTAATTTTAAGGCAATGGACTTAATCAGCCAACCCCAGCTCAAATCTCGCTGGGCCAACCGACAGCCCCGGACCGACGACACCAGTGGCCCCAGGCCCACAGACAGCGCGGAGAAGAAGTGCCAACTCCAGCCCAACCCCGCTTCTCGACGGGCCGGGGACCGCCAGCGGCTAACCCCCCCCGGCACCGGCGAAAGCCGAGCACCAGCCATACTACAGCAACTCAGCTACCTTCTCGCGCCGGCTGCAAGCCCGGCCCGGCCCAACACCTCTGGCCGCCCCAGCACAGGGACGGGACACCCGGGAGGGGATGGGGACGGCCCAGCAGCAATTCAACAGAACCGGGCCCGACACCGACCATGGACAAGCATGATCCCTCTCATTCACTAAAGCATAGAGCTATAAAAACGACAGCAAAACAATCTTAGTTTTTAACAAAGGAACAATAAATATAACAATTTCATAGTTTGAAAGCAGTATTTTCTTACCTAGAAGAATCAATGCTGGAAAAAACAGAAGAAATGTAGGTCCACTACTTCACAGCTTTCCAGGGCTGTTTATGCAGCGTGACCTTTAACCTGGGCATGTGCAGTCGGAATATCGAACTCACTTATTCACAGTATCCTTTAAAGAGGCTTTTAGATCGGCACCTGGACATGAGTGAATTGTGTGATATGGATTATATGCAGGCAAGTGAGATTAGTTGATCTTGGCAACATGTTCGCCACAGACATTGTTCCTGTACGCAGTTAAGTTTCTCTTTTGTGAAGTTGCATGGCGTATCTACAAAACACACCAAATGCAAGTTCTTGCAGTATGCAAATGAAAACCATTTATTGCTCCCCTATTAATAAGCAGTTTGCTTACATACAAGTGTTTTGGGGAAGCATTTTGAGGTAATTATGAAGTGAATATTCTTCCCTTGAAAGGTGCAGTTGAACAATTGAACACCAGGGGGAAGTCTTGCTCCAAGTATGGTGAACAATTTGACTGTGGTTAAGAAGGAACTGCAGATACTGGAAAAATCGAAGGTAGATAGAAATGCTGGAGAAACGCAGCGGGTGAGGCAGCATCTATGGAGCGAAGAAATAGGTGACGTTTTGGGTCGAGACCCTTCTTCAGACTGATGTGCAGGTGGTGGGGGCGGGAAAAAGAAAGGAAGGACAGAGGGGGGGCAGTGAGCGAGGAGGTTGTTAAACACATTGAAGTGAACTTGGGGCAAATATTTGCTGTACCTTTTGTAGGAAGGAACTGCAGCTGCTGGTTTATACTGAAGATAGATGCAAACTGCTGGAGTAACACAGCGGGTCAGGCAGCATCTCTGGAGAGAAGGAATAGGTCACGTTTTGGGTCAAAACCCTTGATCAGACTTAAGACAGCAAGTCTGAGGAAGGGTTCTGACCCGAAACGTCACCCATTCAGTTTGTGTCCATCTTCCTCTGCACCTTTCCATCGTTGCTCATTCTTCAATAGGGTTGGTAGAAATCACTGTATAATAATTTATACACCTGATGCACAGTTACTGTCATGTTTTGCAACATACAACACTGGTCACTGAGAGTACAGTTATAATTTCAAAGCACAAAGTGTCCATGAGGAGCGTTTTTCTCACGATCCTTTCTGGATCATATTTCATGGCTCACAGGTTGTTGGCAGGTCGAATGGAATTTTGGTCTTTTGCTTGAGAACCCATTAAGTGAGATCAAATTGGGACATTCAATGACACTTTGCTTTCGACTGTACTTGGAACATTGTGCGTGCAGTTCTGGTCACCACAGTACAGGCACCTTGCATTTTACATGGGGGTTGCGTTCTTGGAAAATAGCGCCTAATTCAAAAACTCGTAAATTAAACATGTACACAATTACGCTGCCGGGTATGAATTGGAGTGGGTTATTCAAAAAATACGCGGGCCAAAATCATGCTTTGGTATTAAATGAACAAGGGTGTTATTCCAAAAACACCTGAATCAAACGTGCCTCGATCGCGAGGTGCCTGAACAAGAGGGATGTGAATAAGCTGGAAAGATTCACGAGAACGTTGCCTAGAGAGGAAGGCTTGAGGTATAAGTAGCGATTTCCAAGGTTGGATCTATTTTCCTTGGAGCAAAGGAAGCTGAGAGGTGATGTGGTGGAGGTATGTAAAATTACGGGGGGTGTAGATAGCAAATAGTCTGTTTCCCAAGCTAGGAGTATCTCAAACGAGAGGGTATGGGTTTAAGGTGAGAGGGAAGAGGGAACAGGGATCGCAGGGTAATTTGTTCACACAATGAGTAGTTGGCGTCTGGAAGGAGCTTCCAGAGGAGGTGGTGGAGGCAGAAGTAATAACAACACTTAAGAGGCCTTTGGACAGGTACTTGAATGAGCTGAGTATTGAGGGATATGGAATTAATGCCGACACGGTGGCACAGCGGTAGAGTTACTGCCTTACAGCGCCAGAGACCCAGGTTCAATCCTGACTATGGCTTGTCCGTATGGAGTTTGCACATTCTCCCCGTGACCTGCGTACATTTTCTCAGAGATCTTCGGTTTCCTCCCACACTCCTAAGACATACAGGTTTGTTGTTTAATTGGCTTGGTATAAAATGTCAAATTGTCCACCGTGTGTGTAGGATAGTGTTAGTGTGTGGGGATTGCTTGTCCGTGCGGCTCGGTGGGCCGAGGGGCTTGTTTCCCCGCTGTATCTCTAAACTAAACTAAACTAATGCAAGTAAGTGGGGTTAGTATAGATAGACATGATGGTAGACATGGATGTGGTCGGCTGAAAGGCCTGTTTTTATGATTCAAAGCAAATAAAGGAACTGAAGATGCTGGTTTACAAAAAAAAGACACAAAGTGCTGGAGTAACTCAGCGAGTCAGGCAGCACCTCTTGAGAACACGGATAGATGATGGTTTGGATCGTGGGCCTTCTTCAGACTGATGAAAGGCTCAGCGTTGGGGAGTAACTCTATGACATGGATGAAAATAGATTGAAGGACAATAGCAGGGTATTTCCCATATGAACTGGGACCAGGACAATTGAGCCTGTAGGCCTCTCTCTGCTGTTCAGTCAGATAACGGGCCGATCTATTCATGGCTACAGCTTTGTTTGCCTTTATTCCTGGACTCCTTGTAGTTCAAATGTTGTTATAGTCGTACAGCTCGCGATCAGGCCATTCGGTCCAACTTATGTAGCCTTCCAAAGTTGGCCATCTAAGCTAGTCCAATCTCCCTTATCTTTCTGCAATACAATACAATACAATACAATACAATTTATTTGTCATTTGGACCCTGTTGAGGTCCAAACGAAATGTCGTTTCTGCAGCCATACATTACAAAACGAAAAAGACCCAAGACACAACACAATTTATACAAACATCCATCACATCGCTGTGATGGAAGGCAAAAAAAATGTATCTCTCCACTGCACTCGACCCCCCACCCCCCGATGTCAAAGTCAAAGCCCCCGGCGGGCGATGGTGATTGTCCCGCGGCCATTAAAGCCACGCCGGGTGATGCAAGGTCGCGCACCGGGCCTTGGTGTTAGAGCCCCGGCGGGCGCTCGCAAAGTCCCGCGGCCATTCCAAGCCGCGCGGGGCAATGGTAAGTACCCGCTCCAGGTGCTCTTCAACCCCGCAACTCGGGCGGGAGAAGTCGCTGCTGCGGAACCCCCGAAAAGCGGTCTCCCACCAGGATTCTCTGCCACAGAAGGTAGTTGAGGTCAGTTCATTGCTCGAAGGGCCGAATGGCCTACTCCTGCACCTATTTTCTATGTTTCTATGTTTCTCGATAACAGTGCGTTCATGTGATCTCTATTTAAAATATGCACCCCTCCCCCACACTTTCAAACGCATCGCACTTTAAAATGTACTCCCCACTTTTAAAAATGTGCCCCCCTTCTGCTCCTCATTAAACACGCCCCGTTTAAAATGCACCCCCTTAAAAATGACACTCTCCCTTAAAAACACACTCCCCCAAGTAGATCAACCCCCCGTAGATCAACCCATCTTTTGAAATACCCACATAGAACCTGTCCCCCATCCCCGCCTTTTTTAGGACGCCCCCCTTTAAAATGCGCCCCGCCTAATAAAAGGCCTGTGTTTGATTCAAGCCTGTGTTTAAAACTTGCCTCTCTTTAAAATGCACCTTGACTTTGTTTTGGTATCTTATGTGAGAGAGAGCATCTCCATCCAACATTCCCTCAATTCTGACCCACAAAACAAATGTTCTCAACTTTCTGCTCAAGTCCCTTGAGTGGGACGTGAACCCACAGCCTTCCCACCTGGGTAAAAGTATCACGCAGCAAACCCGAGCTGGCACTGCTGTTAATAGCATCAGTGAGTTTCAGTCAGGAACGAATACAACAGCAATGTAACTGGTACCTTTAAGATTTTAACCCCAGCCTGTGTACAGTGTTCAATCTCCACGTTGTCCACTGGGGAGCCTTCCAGGCTGAGAATAAATTGCATTCAGTGAGTTGGACAAAATATGTGCTGGATATGTCTATCTTCTCACTTCCACTGTCACCTGGGGAACAGGACTTGAAATTGACTTTCTGGTCACCGGAGCAATTGAATTGCACAGGGAGCTGATGTGACATTTGCCAAATCTCTGTGTGATCCACGGAATCTGTCATTAAATGCAAGAGATTACAATCAGAGCAATTGTGCAAAACCTCTCATCTGCAACATCGCACTGAATTTGTTACGAGAAAAACTTGGGGCATTGCGTTATGAGTGCACTCTGTATTCTTGCTGCTCCCGGTTGGGAAGAGCTAATGTTACCATTGCTGCAGTTAAAATCTCCCTCTGCTCAGTATTCACGCGCTACTGAGAAATCTTTCGAGTCGCAGAATCATACAGTGTGGAAACAGGCCCTTCTGCCCAACTTATCCACGCTGACCAACATGGCCCATCCGCACTAGTCACACTGTCCATGTACCTGTCCAACTGCTTCTTAAATGTTGCAATAGTCCCAGTCTCATCTACGACCACTAGCAGCTCGCCCACCATCCTTTGCGTGAAAAAGTTACCCCTCAGATTCCTATAAAATGTTTCCCCATTCACCTTAAACCTATGCCCTCTGGTTCTCAATTCCCCCACTCTGGGCAAGAGACTCTGTGCGTCTACCCGCTCTATTCCTCTCATAATTTTACACACCTCTATAAGATCACCCTTCATCCTCCTGCACTCCATGGAACAGACACCCAGCCTGCTCAACCTCTCCCACAAGCTCAGATGCTCGATTCATGGAAACATTCTTGTAAATCTTCTCTGCACACAGTCCAGCTTTACAATATATTTCCGATAACGCAGTGCCCAGAACCAAACACAATTCTCTAAATGCGGCCTCACCAACGTCTTTTATAACTGCAACATAACCTCCCAACTTCTCTACTCAATACTCTGACAGATGAAGGCCAATGTGCCAAAAGCCTTTTTCACTACCCAATCACGACATGACTTCAGAATTAAGGGACAGAATTTTAAGGGTAACATGAGGGGGGAACTTCTTTACTCAGAGAGTGGTAGCGGTGTGGAATGAGCTTCCAGTGGAAGTGGTGGCGGCATGTTCGTTGGTATCATTTAAAAATAAATTGGATAGGCATATGGATGAGAAGAGAATGGAGGGTTATGGTATGAGTGCAGGCAGGTGGGACTAAGGGAAAAAAAGTTGTTCGGCACGGACTTGTAGGTCCGAGATGGCCTGTTTCCGTGCTGTAATTGTTATATGGTTAATCTAACTGAGACACCACCTTCAAGGAACATTGAACCTTCATTCCTCGATCGCTCTGCTCTACAACACTCCCTAGAGCTGCACTGTTCATCGTGTAGGTCCCGCTTATGTAAGACTTTCCAAAATGCAACACTTCACATTTCCCTATATTCAATTCCATCAACCATTCCATAATTTTTTAAAAGATTTTAGTTATTAAATTAGAGGTCTAACCAGGGACGACAGGTTGTCAACGAGAAGTGTAAAACCAGACACTGAGGAATAAAACACTTTCTTCAATAGGTTTCCTTTCTATCTCCTAATTTAATTTCCTTTAATTTACATGAGTTATGGTTACATTTTTGTGTTCAAATCCCACAATGGGAATTGGGGAATTTCAACTTCAGTAATTACATTCGACTGAAATAAAAGCTGTGGCATCGGTGGTAGTCACCACGAAACTGCCAGGCTGTTAGAGACGCTCATCTATTTCACTCAAGTCCCTTTGAGAAGGACACAAAATGCTGGTGTAGCTCAGCGGAACAGGCAGCATGTCCGAAAAACGTCACCCATTCCTTCTCTCCAGAGATGCTGCATGTCCCGCTGAGTTACTCCAGCATTTTGTGTTTATCTTTGATTTAAACGAGCATCTTCAGTTATTTCCTGCACCCTTTGAGAAGGAGATCTGCAGTTCCTAATTTGCTTGGCCCTTTATGTGACTCCACGTCTGGGCAACGTTCCCTGGCGGCCCCCTGCAGACTGCAGGAGTACGTGCTGAGCGACGCACTGAAGCTTGGTGCAGCCAATGCCAAGGCTCTGTGGGGGAGGACCACAGTCTAGGGTCCCTCTGCTGCTGCACATTGGGGGTCAGGGTCTGCTGGAAATACCCTTCAAACCAGGGAGGGGATTTCACCCTAGGGGTGGCAATGGTGCCAGATAATTATGGGTTTTGGGAACGCTCTAACGCTAAAGCCCCTGTCCCACGATGCGAGTTTACCCAAGAGATCTCCCGAGTTTAAAAAAAGAATAGTGAGATTAAACGAGTACTTACCAGTACGAAGTTTGATCTGTATTTTATGAGGAGTTACGATGAGGGATTACGTGAAGAACCCACCCAGTGCGCAGGCGCGGCATACTTCCAAGCAGCGGTGTGGAATCACAGGTAGACACAATATTGAAGTAAAGATAGTAAAGATTAAAGAGACATCAGCTCGAGTTTGATCTATACAACGAGGGTGGGAGCGGAGGGCACGTAATCCCTCATCGTAACTCCTCATAAAATACAGATCAAACTTCGTACTGGTAAGTACTCGTTTAATCTCACTATTTTACTTCGGAGTCACGTGAGTGACTACGTGAAGACTTCAAAGGTCTGTGATTTCAAACCGTGTAACAGCTATATCACTCACTGCCGAAGTTCATCGAGGGAGGAAGTGGTATCTAAAGACCAACGAATTTGTTAGTTTTTTGAAACAAAATTGTTTATTTAACAATAACAAAAAATAGCTCCCCTGGGCTTTAAATTATAAGTTTGCAGATTCTAAAATTTTGTCCGCAAACAAGTCCTTCTCCATCAGCGGTTTGTGGTAGAATTTCCGGAACGTTGATTCCCTTGACCATCCCGCTGTACTAAGGATGTGGTCTATGGGAACCTGCATCCGTTCCGCCGCTGACGTGGACGCTGCCCTGGTAGAATGGGATTTAAAAACATCCGTGTTAATCCCCGCGGCTTTTAAGACCTGTTTCAACCACCTAGATATTGTCTGGCTGGTAACCCGTCCAAAAGGCTTTTTGTGGCTGACCCATAAGGCTTTTTCACTCCCTCTAAGCGTTTGGGTTGTGTCTACGTAGTTGTATAGATGGGTCACTACACACAGCCTAGGTTCTGGAGGATAGGCCCGGAAGATTAACGGAGAGTTGGGCATACCTGGCCTGCTTTGTTTTACCAACCCCGGCATGGTAAATGTAATGGAATCTGGGGTGGTTACCATGTTGTCCAGTCTTAGTTGATGCAGCGACTGAACCCTTTGTGCAGAGACGAGCGCCATGAGCATGAGGGTCTTGAGAGTGGACTGCTCCAGACTCAAGGATCCCACCGGCCAACCTCTAAGGTGTGACAAAACTACACTTACATCCCATACATGGGTGTATCTGGGTGTAGGGGGTTTAGTATTATAAATCCCTTTGAGGAGTTTTATAACCAGAGGGTGGGATCCAATGCTGTGATGTCCTGTAGGCATAAGGTAAGCGGACAGGGCGCTCCGTGCTGCATTGATGGCACTGTAGCTCATCTTTTGGTCATGGTGCGTGGGCCAGGAATTCCAGCACGTCCGTGATCGAGGCTGTCTTGTATGATGTCCCTGCATCCAAGCAGTACTGCTCCCATTTCTTGATGTAGGTCAAGTACTGTTTCTTGGTAGAGACTCGCAGGGACGCCAACATGGTGGTGATTGTTCGTTCCGATAACCCCAATCCCTGGTAAGGCCTGTTCAGAACCTACAAACCAGGCGTTTCAATTTTTGATGGCATGGATGGCTTATGCCGGATACCGGATGAGTCAATAGTTGTGGGTGGCTGTGAAAAACCATAGGTGACTCTACCACCATGTCGTGGAAAACTGGGAACCATGGTTGGGTAGGCCAGTCGGGTACGACCAGAATACCTGAAGCCGAGTCTGCTTGTATTTTCTGGAGTACCCGGCTGATGAGGCAGAAGGGAGGGAAAGCATAGAAGAAGAAATTTCCCCAATCCAGCGTGAAGGCATCTACCGCTGCTGCCTCTGGGTCTGGTTCCCAAGCCACATACATGGGTAGCTGGTGATTTAATCTAGACGCAAACAAATCTATATCTGGCGTACCATATTGCTTAACAATTCTAGCAAATATTTTTGGGTCTAACATCCATTCGATGTTGTCATTGAATTTTCGTGACCTGGTGTCCGCCACTGTGTTTAGCTTGCCTGGTAAATAGGCAGCTGATAGCCAAATATGTCTCTCGACACACCATTGCCAGATTATAGTAGTCAATTTGTCGCATGATACTGATTTTATGCCACCCATGTGCCGGATGTAAGACACCGCCGTCGTGTTATCAATCATTAACCTGACATGCACGTGCCGCATATCGGATGCATATGCTTTTAGCCCATAAAAGGCGGCTAGCATCTCCAAATAATTTATGCCAAGTGATTGTAGTAGCGATGCCTCTGAATTAGTCCATCTGCCACCTGTGCTGGATATAGAGTTAGTAGCTCCCCAGCCTAAAGCACTGGCATCCGTTGTAATGGCTATGTTAGGATTGGTGACGGCGATAGGACTGTAACTGTGCCAAATGTTATCCACCCACCACTGAAGTTCTGTTTTGGCTTCAGCGGGTAAGTCCATAGTTCGGTCATAATGCCCCCTACTTAGACGTAGTGCATGTGTCCTTGCTCTTTGTAAATTCTGATAATGCAAGGGCCCATATTGTGCAGCTGGAAATGCTGCTACTATACTACCAATGACTCTGGCTACATGCCGGATCTTTGGTTGTGTTTTTGCGATTAAGTTGTTACAGGCTTCTGCTAATGCAGCCTTTTTGTCTCTTGGCAGAGTGACAGTCATACGGATAGTGTCGATAGTGAAGCCTAGATAGTCCATGTTAGTTGTTGGCTTCAATATTGATTTATCTGGGTGTAGAACAAATCCCAATGTTTCAAGGAGTTGTTTAGTAGCTAAGACTCCTGCGACAGCTAGTTCCCTTGTTCTCCCCAATATGAGAACATCATCCAGATAGGCCATGACTAAATGTTTTTGTTCTCTTAATTTTTTCATGGCCACTTTGAGAATTTTTGTAAATAATCTGGGAGCTGTCGTTAAACCATTGGGTAATGCTCTATACTGCCATAGTTGCCCCATCCAGAAAAAAATGCTCTATACTGCCATAGTTGCCCCATTCAGATATCTGAAATGATCCTTATGAATGGGTACTAAATAGTAAGCATCCTTAATATCTATGCTTGCCATGAAGTATCCCTTGGAGATCAGTTGTCTGGCAGTAACAAATGTCTCCATTTTGAAATGTTGATACTCAACAGACTGATTTAGTGATGTCAAATCAATAATAATGCGACATCCACCATCTTTTTTGGTTTTGATAAATATATTGGATACAAATTCCAATGGCTCGTGTCTGGCCCTCTCAATGACGCCTTTGGACACGAGCCTATCTAGTTCAGCTTGTCCTTCTACCTTCTCTAATTGTGTGGGAAGGAATACCCTTTGGGGTATGTGCTGAACCGGCGGTTCTATGCCTGGTTTAAATTCAATTTTGTATCCACTGATACTGTTGAGTATGAACTTGTTGTTAGTAAAGGAGCACCAAACATGTTTGAAGAACCTTAAACGCCCTCCTGTTAATACAACACCCTTTGTCTGCGTATGTTGACAGGAACCAGACCCACCTACCTCCATGTTCATTTCTGGGAGCGTTTGCGATGGGTTTGGCCCGAGGGTGTCCTTGTTGGTGCTGTGGTGGGGCTGCGTATCTTCCCACGGCTCCGCTCTGGGCCCCGCTCTAAAAAAGAGCTCTGGGGGTAGTGGGAAGCGGTCACCAGGCTTTCACCCGGTCGGTACCTGCTGGTGGATGCCGAGGCGTGCTGCCAACTGGGTGTCTTCACCCTGCTCGGTCCTGGCCCTGCCCTCATGAGGCCTACAGGCTTGGCCGCCTCTTCCAGCTCCTTGAGCCTTTTCGCCAAGTCGGCCCCGAATAGTAGCGCCTCCTTTTCTGGCGCCGGAGCTTTGCAAAGGCCCGCGTATTTGGGGTTGAGGGCAGGCCTGATGTTTTCACGCCTTAAATTGTTGAGCTCATACTGCGTGTTACACATTAGGGCCAGCACGTCCTGCTGAGGTGTAGAGAGCTCCTCGTTCCCCGTGGACCGAGCAAAGGCGGTAATGGCTGCGGTGTGGAGCTTCAGGATACGCTGCATCTTCAGCTCTTGTGTCCTGATATGCTGCCCCAGCTGGCTCCATATCTGGCCGTTTACGGTCTTTACTCGAAGCGCTTCGCAGTTTTCCGGCGCTGTGTAAGTGTCGAGGGCCTCTTGTAAGATTTTCTCCTGCAATGGCTTATTGGAGAGCCTGTTGATACTGGCCGCCATTCTTGGCGCTAGCATCATTCCGGTCCTCGGGGGCGCCGCATACCTGCTGACTACACCCAGTAGCTCTTCTTCCTCCAGCTCGCCTGGCATGCTTGCGCTGTCGTCCGCCTGCCCTTGTGATAGGCCAGCCCAGTCCTGGCCTCCCTTACTGACCTCAAACAAGGAGGGAACAGAAGGGTGTGGTGATGGTTTGGAGGAGGCCACAGCCCGTCCTCCTTGGAGATGCCTTGCCTGCATCTCCTCCTCGAGCATCTGCTCGAGCAGCTGCCTTATGCAGCTTAAGCGGCTGTCTCCCCGTTTCGCCGGTGGAGAGTGTTCCCGTTCCTCCGACGAGTCGGAGGCCACCGGCCGGTCTGTTTTTCGGGTTGATTTTCTCCCTGTGCGGGGCGTCGCAATCGGCGGCACAGGGAGCGGCTCGGCGTCGGGTGTGCGGGAGCGTTCAAACAGCTCCTCCGCCGCTGGTGGCTGCCGCCCAGATATTGACCCCTCCTCGGGTGGAGTTGGGCAGGCAGTCCTCTTTGTTGGTCGCTTGCGGGTAGCCATAGCTTTCCTCCGTTAGCGACTCTCTGTAATACAAAAGACTCACTTACCTGAGGTCTTGTCTTTATCCTGCCGCTGGAGAGCCTGGCTCCAGCTGCTGCCGCTGTTGCGCTGCTGACGTAATGTCGCGCCTGCGCACTGGGTGGGTTCTTCACGTAGTCACTCACGTGACTCCGAAGTAAATTCAAACTCGTGGCACTTCATCACGAGTATTTTCTTACTCTTGGACATTTTTCACAGTGTTGAAAAAACTTCATGAGTTACCGCGTTTCCCGAGTACCTGCCGTTAGCATTACGAGCCGCTACGAGACATCCACGAGCTCCGACGTACCCGCTACGTACATTCTACGCACTTAACACGAGTTTGATTTTATTTTTAACTCGGGAGAGCTCTTGGGTAAACTCGCATTGTGGGACAGTGGCTTTACGAATGTGTGTATAGTTGTGGAGAATGTCAGAGGGATTTTGCACAGTTCCAGTTTTGTACATATTTTTAATCCTGAATAAAGTTCATTTTTATTTTTTTTTTCGTGACTCCAGGTCTAAGGCAACGAGGGCAAGTATTGCTTTAAATGCATCAGTGCATTTGATAACATAGGCACAGTGGCCCGGGAGTAGAGTTGCTGCCTTACAGCGTCAGAGACCTGGGTTCGATCCTGACTACGGATGCGGCCTGTACGGAGTTTGTACGTTCTCTGTGACCACGTGGGTTTTCTCTGGGTGCTCCGGTTTCTTCCCACACGCCAAATACATGCAGGTTTGTAGGTTAATTGACTACTGTAAATTGTCCCTAGTGTTTGAGATAGAAATAGTGTATAGGTGATCATTGATCGGCACAGACATGGTGGGCCAAAGGGCCTGTTTCCATGCTGTATCTGTAAGACTGAATTTTAAATACTAAACAAAAAACTAAAACTAAGGGCACAGCAACATCCACAATGTAGACACAGGGAATTGCTGACGTCTTCAGTCTGTAGAAGGGTCCTGACCCAAAATGTTGCCTGTACATTCCCTTCCACAGGCCCTCTGAGTGTCTCCAGCACTTTGACATTTGCTCAACATCCACCGTGTGATGCTTGTGAAAAGCAACCGCAGATGCTGCAATCTTGAGCCAAAATCAGACTGCTGGAGGAACTCAGCGGGTCAGGCAGCATCTGTGGAGAGAAGTGGTCATACGACTTTTTGGGTCGGCCTCTTCTTCAAACGTGGTTTAATCGCTGGGCTGTGCCATGTCTGAGCAGCAGGGCTAACGGGATAATTAGGTTTGTGGGGGATGGGGAAATGTATTGACGGAACCTGGCATTCGCAGATGCTGCCTGACCTGCTGATATTTTGCTGTCTCTTTTTGGAAACCAGCACCTGCAATTTCTTGTTTCTTGTTCCTATTTATTTACAATACTCTACCTTCTAACCATAATTCTAACCAAACCCGTCTCCTAACTCCTGGACCTAGGATCGGACCTGCTCTGGATCTGTTTGGCTTAGTTTATTATTGTCACGTGTACTGAGGTACAGTAAAAGGCTTTGACTTGCGTGCTATCCAGTCAAAGAAAAAATACATGCGTAGGAAAGAACTGCAGATACTGGTTTAAATCGAAGGTAGACACAAAATGCTGGAGTAACTCAGCGGGTCAGGCAGCATCTCTGGAAAGAAGGAATGGCTGACGTTTCGGGTCGCGGCCCTTTTTCTGACTGATGTCAGGGGAGGGGGTGAGACTGAGATAGAATGTAGTCGGAGACAGTAAGACTGGTGGGAGAACTGGGAAAGGGGAGGGGATGGAGAAAGAGGGAAACCAAGAGCTATTTTGAAGTTAGAGAAGTCAATGTTCAAAATTAAACATTAAAAATTAAACATCATTACAATCAGCCCCCCACAGTGCACAGATAAAGGATAACGGGTACAACATTTAGTGCAAGACTAGACTAAGTGGGACCTGTTGGGTCCCAGTCACACAGGAGGCCTGGTCCCTCCAACACAACCCGTTCCCCAACGCAGTATTCCACCACTCACCTGATCCCCCAACGCAACCCGTTCCCCCAAAGTAATATTCCACCACTCAGGGAGAGGGTGTGGGGGAGGGGGATGGGGGAGCGGGGTGTAGGGAAGGGGGGGGTGTGGGGAAGGGGGGGGGGACTTGGCATCAAGTTCAGCACAAACATTGGCAGTATGGCACAAACAGGTCCCGTTCCTGTGCCATACTGGACTACGATCATCTATCTTTGCCTGAAGTAATTGGATTTATTCCCCCTCGATTCCCTGTGGAGGCCAGTTCCACATTCGCAGTCTCTGGGTAAATGTGTTCACAGGAAGGCCAGCGTTCATTGCCTTTTCCTTATCTCTCACTGCAAGGTGGTAGCGGAGGCAGATACAATAGGAGTGTTTAAGGGGCTTTTAGAAACCCCACATGAATCTGCAGAGAACAAAAGGACATGGATCACCTGCAGGCAGATGAGATGCGTTTATCCAGCGTCATGTTCAGCACAGTCATTGTGGGCCGAAGGACCTGCTATATACTATGTTCTATTTGAATTAAATATTTTTCAATATACCAGGGGTTGGTCTACGAATTGACACTGTGATAATTTTATATCAGATTTTCCATTGTGAGTTACAGCATTCCATTATTAGAATTCATTTGGTCTCAAAAGAATTGTGGCCTTAGAATTGCACATGCCATCAACGTCTATGTTTATCCTTACGTTCCCTGTCAGTGCCAGTGTGCCCAATGTGTTTGCATTTTTGTTCACTGTTTAGGTAGCTGAGATTGGGTAGTTGAGATTAGGTAGCTGAGAGGCAAACAGCATTGATTAATCTGTTGCTGGGAATGTGGACTATCCCACTTCCACTTGGGATGATGAGTGTACAAAGGAGGATTTAAGTGGTTTGAGATTTTCTCTCAAAGTACGGTTCGGCTAAGATATTTTGCTTTTGGCTGTCTCCTCGTGTTCCTCTGCTCTAATGTTCTACAAGTGCATGACCAGGTCACTTTATGGAGGACAATCATACACAATGTGATTCTTTGTAAGCTATAATGTTAAAATAAAATCGCAAATGATACCAAAGCAGGTCAACTTTGAAAAGACATGCAGAGGTCTGTTATTGTGTGTAGTTATAATTGGTATGCACACTTGGCACCTATTATCTAGTCCTTCTCAGCTAAATTTTTTGACTATTAATTGATTCTTGGGAAAGTAGCATCCCAGCAACGGCAATGTTAATTGCTCACCTCTATTGCACCGTGAATTTAGTTTGGGGCCATGGTCATATTTGGCATTTGGAGTGACATTCATTTCTCCAAAAGGATTTTTAAGATGTATAACTCTCACTTCCACTTCAGTCATTGAGTTGTAGTCGGCAACAAACAGAGGGCTGTGGTGGAAGGGTGTTATTCTGGCTGGAGGTCTGTTACCAGTAGCGTGTTCCACAGGGATCTGTGCTAGGATGTCTGTTTTTACACTTTAGAGATACAGTGCAGAATCAGGCCCTTCGGCCCACCAAATCCGTGTCGACCAGCAATCACCCTGTACACTAGCACTGTCCTACACACTAGGGAGAATTTACTATTTTTACCGAAGCCAATTAACCTACAAACCTGCACATCTATGGAGAGTGGGAGGAAACCAGAGCACCCGGAGAAAACCCACATGGCCACAGGGAGACCGTACAAACTCCGCAGAGATATTACCCGCTGTCAGTATGTGCCCACACATTGGGCACACGTTTTGGATGGGACCCTTCTTCAGACTGATTGTGGTGGTGGGTGGGGGAGGAGAACACTGGAAGAGAGGAGAGGCAGGACTAAGCCTGTCAAGTGATAGGTAGCTACGGGAGAGGGAGGGGGGGGGGGGGAGTTGACAGGCAGACGATTGGTCAAAGTCAAATGTAGATGGGTTTGTTAGTAAGTCTGCAGTCAACACCAAGATTGGTGGAGTTGCTGACAGTGAGGAAGGTTGTCAAAGTATAGAGCGGGATTTAAATCAGCTACAGAAATGGGCAGAGATATGGCAGAGGGAGTTTAAGCCAAGCAAGTGCACGGTGTTGCACTTTGAGGGGTCTAATGTAAGGGGAAAGTACACTGTTAATGGAAAGATCCTCAACAGCATCGATGTACAAAGGGATCTTGGGGGTCCAAGTCGGTAGCTCATTAAAAGTGCCATCCCAGTAGACTGTAAAGAAGGCATGTGGTATGCTTGCTTTCATCAGTCGGGACATTGAGTATAAGAGTCAGGAAGTTATGTTGCAGCTCCTTGGGCTTTGGTTAGGCCTCATTTGGCCACTTTGGTTAGACCCTGCAGTTCTGGTCACCCCCAATCCAGGAAGGATATGGAGGGTTTGGAGACGGTGCAGAAGAGGTTTACCAGAATAGTGCCTGAACTGCAGGGCATTAGCTGTAAGATGAGGTTGGATAAACATGCATTGTTTCTCAGGAGAAAAAAGAGGCTGAGAAGAGACCAGATAGACTTACATAAAATCATCAGAGGCATAGATATGGTAGATGGTCAGAAACATTTCTCAGGATGGTAATGTCAAAGATTGGAGGACACAGCTTTAAGGTGAGAGGGGGAAAATGTAAAAGGTAGACTCAAAGTGCTGGAGAAACTCAGTGGGTCGGGCAACATCTCTGGGGATGCCTATCTAAAAGTTTAAACGAGATGTACAGCACAAGATACATTTTAAATAGATCGGTCTGAGCATGAATCACACTGCCAGGGCTGGTGGTGAAAGTAGATATGATAGTGGTATGTCAGAGACGTTTGGATAGGCACATGGATATGCAGGGAATCTTCTTCTTGCGTATGGCGTGCACAGCCGAAAGTACTATTTGATCTATTTGTTTGTGCACGTCAGGTTGATTGGATTAGAGGAAACAGGGTGGACCACGTGAAGGTTGCAATCTCCCAGCCCATGCAGGGAATGGAAGGATATGAGTTACGTGCAGGCAAAGGTGATTTACTTAAACTTCATAAGTTATAGGAGCAGAATTAGGCCAATCGGCCCATCAATTCTACTCCGCCATTCAGTCATGGCTGATCTATCTTTCCCTCTCAACCCCATTCTTCCGCCTTATCCCCATAATCCTTGACACCCGTACTAATCAAGAATCTGTCAATCTCCGCATTAAAAATATCCCATTGACTTGGCCCCCACAGCCGTTTGTGGCAATGAAATCACCACGCTCTGACTAAAGACATACATCCTCTTCTCCTTTCTAAAGGTATGTCCTTTTATTCTGAAGCTATGGCCGCTAGTCCTCGACTCTCCCACAAGTAGAAACACCGTCTCCACATCCACTCTATCCTGGTCTTTCACTATTTGGCAAGTTTCAATGAGATCCCTCCTCATCCTTCTAAACTACAGCAAGTACAGGCCCAGTGCCGTCAAACGCTCATCATATGTTAACCCAATAATTCCTGAGTTCATTCTCGTAAACTTGGCATCATGTTCGGCGCAGACACTGTGGACCAGGAGCCTGTTCCTATACTGTACATTTCCATTCACTTGCTTTGGAAGGCCAAGCTCCATGTATTCATTGATTCAGTCACTGAGTACAGGGGTCTCGCATTAAACAACCATAAAACAGCAGATCCTCCACCAATCTGCCCCAGCTGAGCAATGAGGAGAGCTTGGACAGCTAAGCTCAGACCTCTTGTCTCTTGAACCACTTCTCAACGAAGGCCAAAGTGGTTGATGTATGGATGTCACCTCTAGTGGAGTTGAAAATGTTACTTTTATAACTACTAAACCAGGTTTGTTTCTTAATAAACAGACACCACACAAACTGTTTGGTAGACCAGTTCAAAACGTTACTTAACATCGGCCGATGGAAGGGAGCGAGAATTCCAGCTAAGTGACCAATGTAGACACTCGACTGTCCTCGGTCCCCTTCTCTGAACAACAGAATTACATTGCCTTAAATAGGTTTTTTTTGTCCCCTTAGCACATTCCACAGACATTAGTCATGGTCAGAGGTACAGGAAAAGGTTTCCACAGAATGCATCACATCAAAGGCCTTTTGTTTACATGGTACAAGATATACTAAAAATATTGGCCATTTGTTTTAGGTCATTTTATCTAATAAGAGATCACCCTAGCTCTTTCCCTGCTTCCTCTCAGTCACTTCGTCCCTCATAAACATAGGCCATTTGGTTTATGGCATCTTACATCAAAGAGATCTCTCTAGCTTCTCCTCTCTGCTTGTCACTTGAGAGACAATATTATAGGATTTATTATCTCACACACCGCAACCTAAGGCAAGCCTAATTTGACACTAAATATAAGCTGTAAGCTAGCCCAGAAGCCAATTTAATATCTTCTTATATTTTTAACTAAAATTCGGCTTCATCCTCATCAGAGTTACATGTAGGTTCAAACCAGATAATGATTTTTTTTTCCTTGACGGACAGAGGGAAACCAAATGGGATTTTATTGTAATCTGGTCATTTCCTGATCACCGTTGCCGAAACTTGATTTTATTCTGGACTTATTTAATTTTCCTATTGTTGCCGTGGGTCTTGAACTCACCTTTGGGGATCAGTAGTCGAAAACACAGTTAGTACAGCTATCTAAGCACTATAATACATCACCTTTGTTATTATGCTGCTGTTAAGGAGATTATATGATATTGTAAATATGCTCTTAAATCTTACCCCTCCTAGTACAGTTCAGTAAAAACACGGACTCAAGCACTGGACCAACTAATCTTTATGTTTAGAATGAACACAAATTCCCCTATACGATAACTAAACCACCGCGGGTTCGATCCTTGTCTCTGCCTGGCCAAGCCCTTCAGCCTCGTGCAAGCAGACACACTCCAAAATGTCACGCAGTCCCAAGCGATCCTCCAGACGATCGACACCGATCTAAAATGGGGCTACCTGTTATAGGTCCACAAACCTTGAGAGGCTGAACTACATAGGGGTGGCCCCCAAACAATCCAATCATCCATATTAATTACATCAATACATTATTGACAGTTCCCCAACCCAATTACAGTGATCCACCAGTCAAAAAAACAATGTTTCTTACAGAAGCTTCTAAAAGGAAGCTAGACAACTGAATAATGCAACATTTACCCTGGAACACAAAACAATTCTGCCAGGGTTTAACACTCTGGCCAATCAACAAACAGCAGGGTAACTGTCTTGCAACATTATTTACATTATGTACAATTCCTTTGCAGCAATCCAATCAAACTCATGCATTTACAATACCTTGGAGTTCCTCTGCAAGATTCTCCTACATACTAACAATTACAAAGATACTTATACCTTCCTTTTCTGAGGTACCGATCTGGGACCTAGACTTTCCGGCACCAGCTAGCAGCCTGTGGCTTCTTATAAGGTGATTTCACGAAAGGTCACTGGAGCGTAGATCCGCACCCACGTGACCGAAATTTAAACTGGAGTACACTTGGTACTTCCGGTACATGTTAGTGAATGGGAAAACACACACTTTCACACCCGTTAAAAACATGGAAAACGGGCAGTTTTTGAGCTGCAATTTACTGTGCCAGTCGGGGTGACCGTGAGGCACAGCTACCTAAATTTACAGTCCAAAAAAAAGATAGAAACTAAGGTAAATTCAAGAGGGAGCTGAAGGTGCAAAGCCAGCGGTAGTGCTCAGCGGACATTTGTCGTGGAGATTTAAAGATCCAAAATATCGGTAATTATCGCGTTTGCTCGCTGCATTTCATCAAAAGTAAGGCATTATTGACTTTTTTATCTTTATTCATTTGTTATATGAAAAGTTTTAAAAGTGAAAAATCCGTCAGTAAAATTGCAAAATCGCCCATGATTCTCAGGTGGGTTTTAACATGCAAAATGAAAACGCTTCTGAAGCTACATTTACCATTTAAATAATCGTAAACTATCAATGCATTTTGAAATAAATTTTACTCGGATGCAAGCTAAGAAATGGGATAATTGTCAGCTGTTAGTTGGACAAAATTAGGACATTTTATTATTTGCCAAAATATATTTCTCAATGTTCCTTGTTTAAAGCCTGCACAATCACCCAAACTATGTATTTATTTATTTATTTATTTATTTATCATCTAATAACAGACAAGCCTGCAGCATGGAATTATGTCAACAATCCTGATTTTGGCAAATAATAAAATGTCCTAATTTTGTCCAACTAACAGTTGACAATTATCCCATTCCTTAGCTTGCATCTGAGGAAAATTTATTTCAAAACGCATTGATAGTTTACGATTATTTAAATGGTAAATGTAGCTTCAGAAGCGTTTTCATTTTGCATGTTAAAACCCACCTGAGAACCATGGGCGATTTTGCAATTTTACTGACGGATTTTTCACTTTTAAAACTCTTCATATAACAAATGAATAAAGATAAAAAAAGTCAATAATGCCTTACTTTTGATGAAATGCAGCGAGCAAACGCGATAATTCCCGATATTTTGGATCTTTAAATCTCCACGACAAATGTCCGCTGAGCACTTCCGCTGGTTTTGCACCTTCAGCTCCCTCTTGAATTTACCTTAGTTTCTATCTTTTTTTTGGACTGTAAATTTAGGTAGCTGTGCCTCACGGTCACCCCGACTGGCACAGTAAATTGCAGCTCAAAAACTGGCCGTTTTCGATGTTTTTAACGGGTGTGAAAGTGCGTGTTTTCCCATTCACTAACATGTACCGGAAGTACCAAGTGTACTCCAGTTTAAATTTTCGGTCACGTGGGTGCGGATCTACGCTCCAGTGACCTTTCGTGAAATCGCCCTATACAGAAATACAGAAATGGCTTAAAGGCCTTGTGACTGCATGAATCCTCTGCTTAATTTTGGTTCTATTTTGGCCAGGATTTACATTCCCCCCTCTTATCATATGATAACCTATCATCAATGATAACTAATGTACAATGGTGACTGTTCCATCTCAACAAATGTATTAACAACAAGATGCTGATGTATTTCCCCAGAATTTCATCAACCTTCCCGTGTTTTCGCGGGCGTAGCTTCATGATTCCCGTCTGATGAGTCTTCACCTCCCGAGTTTTCGTGGGCGCGAATCCCCTCCATCCATGTTGCTAATTCATTTGTGCTTGATCCATAGTAGTGCATGAAGTTCCCAAAAGAACCTGGGATAACGCAAGTTAGTAGTCCCTATTTCCACTGGTACTCCAACTTGTGGTGGAGATGTACCCACACATTCTTCCCTTCTACTCTCATCAGAAGGCCTCTCTCTGTACACTGCTCCTACTCTATAATACAATTCTTCCAACACTAGGATCAAAGCTAGAATGTGGTCAGTCATCTCAGCAGTCACGCGGCGAAAAGTGATCATTTCCATTGTACTTTTAATGAAGGTTCCTCATATGAATTTCAGCTGGGTTCAGTCCGGATTTCCCTATAGGCGTGATTCTTATTTAAAATAACCATGGGGAATACTTTAATCCCACCAAATTCAGTCTCAGCCTTTAATTTAACTAATTTAGTTTTAGGGTCTGTCTTACCCATTTTACAAATCCAGCAGCTTGTGGTCGATATTCACAATTCAATTACTACGGAATTCCCAGATGTTTACATAATTATCATCAATTTGTTTTAATATGTTGTAGATCATTATTTAAACCAAATAAATAGGGATGTCAAATCTTGGGACAATTTTCTTTAATTCCTTGATAATAGAAGCCACTTTATTGTCAAGGGTTGGATAAATTCTGATCCACCAGTCAAATGTATCGATTATGACAAGTCCGTATTTATATCCCTGGCACCTTTCTAATTCTGCAATGTCTCAAACTGACCCATAGGCAATGGTGTTTTTCCTCCTTCACATCCTATTCCTGTCCCTGGATTGTATTTCTGGCAGACTACACAATTACTGCTTACCTTCTGAGCTAAAGTATGTAGTTTTGGATGCCACTAATTAGCCAATAGAGTGTCTCCTACTGCTCTTGCACCACAATGGGTTGCGTAGAGCATGCACTCTAACCCAAAATGCCAATGAATCTGTCATGCAAGTCTGCCCTGCTGGAGTGGTCCATAGTCCAGTCATACAATCCAGTACACACCCAAGTTGTCTCCATCGTTCCTTATCTCTTTCAGTAGCCTTCTCCTATAATTGAACAATTTCTCAGATGGTTGGCATCAGTCTCTCCGAGGGGGACTTGTTAGCAAGTCTGCCTCATCATTTTGGGTACCACCATCTTATGTTCCCATGATACTTTCTTAGCTACTAAATCGGCATTACGATTCCCGATATCCACTGGAATCTGTCCTTTAGTGTGGGCGCTACATTTCATAACAGAAATTTGTCTGGGTAGCATTAAGGCCTTCAATGAATCTGGCACCAATTGTTTATTTGAGATGTGGGTTCATGCGGAAGTTAGAAATCCCCTATTTTTTTATAATTGTCCAAAATCATGCACCTCTCCAAATGCATTCCGAGACTCACTGTAAATATTTACTTTTAAACTTTCCCCAATAATACAAGCCCGAATTAAAGCGAATAATTCAGTTTGCTGTGCTGAATAAGGTGACTCAAAGGCAGCTGCTTCTATAATTTCCGCTTTCTGATTAACAATTGCATACCCAGACAATCTCACACCCCACGGTCCAATATGCGCTCCTGTCCACATATAATGTGATGTCAGAGTCCTCTATGGGTGCATCCCTCAAGTTGGCTCTTGCAGATGTTTCTTCCTCCATGACAAATAGACAGTCATGTCCTGCTACTGATTGCTCTTCTAGGGGTGAAACAAGAAAAGAGGCTGTGTTAATCAATGTACAATGTTTGAATTGAAGTGTTGGGTTGTTCAAAAGATAGATCTCATGCATATTTTGGCGGGCCATTGTTAAGTGCTGGGTTTGAAGTTACCCCAACAATGCCGATACCGAATGTGAGCTATATACTACAATCTCCTGCTGGAGGGTCAAATGCAGAAGACGTTCCTATCAGAGTACTCTTTTGTTGAGTGGTCCTTTCTTATCAAGTTACCTTTTTTCTATCAGGTACTCTTTCCTCACACTAAATGCTTAGACTTAGGGGTACAGTTCCCATCAAGATCAACTACTCTTTCCACTATCAAGTACTAATCAACGGATCTGAAGGAAACGAACCCCTGACTGAACAGCCACGATTCGGGACTCCAATTATAATAGGAGTCTCAATCAAACCATGTCCTTATACAGTCGATTCAAACTACTATTACAACAGTGTATCTAACATTCAAAATTTAAGTCAAAGGCAATACACATTAAACACAATGCAACAACGGCAGTCTTAAATACACTTTAAACTACTACAGGTACTTCAAAGTTTTATTATACACAGGGGTGTTGGCCAAATGCAGGCAGTGGCACTAGTTTAGGCAGGGCATCTTGGTTGACATGGGCAAGTTGTGCTGAAGGGCCTGTTTCCGAGCTGTATGACACTACCACACCCCCACGCCCATTCTCTGTCACCCTGCTGCACTAGGGGTACTTAACAGAAGTCAGTTAACCCATCAGCAAGTCTTGTGGGATATGGGTGGAAACTGATGCACGTTTAGATTTTAGATCTAGACTTTTGCCTTTAGAGATACAGCACGGAAAGGAAACAGGCCCATTGGCCCACCGAGTCCATGCCGACCAGTGATCACCCCGTACACTAGCACCACCCTACACACTAGGGACAATTTACAATGTTTATCGAAGCCAAATTAACTTACAAACCTGTATGTCTTTGGAGTGTGGGAGGAAACGGGAGCACCCGGAGAAAACAGGGCCACAGGGAGAACGTACAAACTCCATACAGATAGCACCCTACAGTAGTCAGGATCGAACCCGGGTCTCTGGTGCTGTAATGCAGCAACTCTATCGCTGCGCCACAGTACTGACCCCTGTGCGAAACCCGTGTGGTCACAGGAAGAATGTGCAAACTCCACACAGACAGCACCAGAGGTCAGAATCAAGCCTCAGGAGCAGTTCTGTCTGCCGAGCCTCTGCACCACCCAGTTTCAGGGTGAAAAACAGAGTCAGTGTTGTTATAGAGGAGCCAAGCAGTCAGGTATAATGGATGAATGGTATCTTTCTTTGCTGTGATATTTATGACTTGAAAGAATAAGGTGTTTAGTGGCATTCTTGCCATAGCAATAAAATTCAGGATAGACACAAAATGCTGGAGTGACTCAGCGGGACAGGCAGCATCTCTGGAGAGAAGGGATGGTGAGGTTTCAGGTCGAGACCCTTTTTCAGACTGAGAGTCAGGGGAGAGGGAGACTAGAGATATGGAATGGGTGACGTTTCAGGTCGAGACCCTTAGTCAGTATTAGTGTGTATGCAGTTCTGATTAATTTAGTTTGGAGATACAGCATGGAGATACTTCGGCCCACCGAGTCCGTGCCGACCAGAGATCCCCGTACACTAGTTCTATCTTACACACTAGGGTCAATTTTTACAGAAGCCAATTAACCCTCAAATCTGTACATCTTTGAAGTGTGGGATGAAACCGGATCACACTTAGAAAACCCACGAGTTCATATGGAGAACGTACAAACTCCGCACAGACAGCACCCGTAGTCAGGATTGAACCAGGGTCTCTGGCGCTGTAAGGCAGCAACTCTATCGCTGCGCCGCTGTGTTGCCCCTATGACTAGTCGGGAAGAGATTTATAACCAGAACAACCTGAGAGCCGTTGGGAATTGGGTTCAGGAACACTGTGTTTGACTGTCTTTGAACAAAGGTCATGTGAGGCTCTCTGTCTGTGAGCTTGAGGTGGCTGAGTTTCCTTCCATTTCCAGTCCCTTCGTCAGGCACACTGTTCCCCACAATCAGATGACTGTGGGCCTGGATCCGATGCTTCACATCACACATGCCAAGCATTCTTGCTCGCCTGCCAAGGAGACCACATTGCGCACTGGAATCACGTTGGTTCGTGGTTGAGGTGGGCTTGGCTCAGCCATGTGGTGAAGACTAGGAAAATCATCTGACACACAAACATACTGTTGCTTGGGCACTTCTAAAGGTCGTTTTCTTCAGCTGTTCCGTGCCTAGTCTCCTGATCGTCGGCACAGTCATAGAGGCATCCAGAACTGAAACAGGCCCTTCGGCCCAACTCGTCCATGTCACCCAAGATGCCCCATTTAAATTAGTCCCATTTGCCCTTGTTTGACCCATATTCCTCTAAACCTTTCCTATCCACGTATGTGTCTATTAAATTCTGTTAGTGTACCTGCTTCGACTACCTGCTCTGAAAGCTCATTCCATATACCCACACGCTCTGAGTGTAAATGTTGCCCTTCAGATTCTTATTCAATCTTGCCCCTCTCACCTTAAACCTGTGCTTCTTAATTCCCCTACCCTGGGTAAAAGACTCTGTGCCTTCACCCTATATTATTCTCCTCATGATTTTATACTCCTCCACCTCTCTGCCTCCTGCACTCTGTCCTATCCTGCCCAAACGTTCCCTCCAGCTCAGGCCCTCAGGTCAGGAAGTTAGTTCAAAGTACCATGTGCCTGGAATTTCACTTAATCTGCCAGTTGACTAAACACTCCTCTTCCGACATCACAAAGAAAGATTGCAGGATGTTGTGAGGAGTGTGGCAAAAAAACTCATGGATGCTCTCTGCATTCTAATGAAACATAGATACATAGAAAATAGGTGAAGGAGGAGGCCATTCGGCCCTTTGAGCCTGCACTGCCATTCATTGTGATCATGGCTGATCGTCCCCTATCAATAACCTGTGCCTGCCTTCTCCCCATATCCCTTGACCCCACTAGTCCCTAGAGCTCTATCTAACTCTCTCTTAAATCCATCCAGTGACTTGGCCTCCACTGCCCTCTGTGGCAGGGAATTCCATAAATTCACAACTCTCTGGGTGAAATAGTTTTTTCTCACCTCAGTCTTAAATGACCTCCCCTTTATTCTAAGACTGTGGCCCCTGGTTCTGGACTCGCCCCACATTGGGAACATTTTTCCTGCATCTAGGTTGTCCAGTCCTTTTATAATTTTATATGTTTCTATAAGATTCCCCCTCATCCTTCTAAACTCCAGTGAATACAAGCCTAGTCTTTTCAATCTTTCCTCATATGACAGTCCAGCCATCCCAGGGATCAATCTCATGAACCTGGAGGTAGCTGCAGAAAATATCCTTGTGGATTCTGTTCCCAACTAGTGTCTCAGGTGTGTTCTGAGTTTACAGCCCTCATCACGATGACTTTGTTTGTAAGCACTGTACACCAGCACTGATTTCAGTGTCCATTTAGTCTTTTGGCACTAGATGATCTTTGCTGTAACATTTGTAACATTGCACTAGAATTTGATGACTTGCGCAGAAGTTGTTGAAGTGTGCAGGAAGGTAGTGCAGACCAAGATAGACACAAAGTACTGGAGCATCAGTGGGTCAGGCAGCATCGCTGGAGAAAAATGATGGGTGACGTTTTGGAGTCGGGACCCTTCTTCAGACTGAAAGTAGAAGGGAGAAAACTGGAGGTAGGAAAAGGCAAGAACAAATCAGGGCCAGCAACAGGTAGCCAAGGAAAGGTGGAGTCCATGATGGCCCATTGCTGGCTGGGGAAGAGGTGATAATGTAGGGATACAAGGATGTAAACAGCGGGACTAGTAGGATGACTGGGATGAGGGAAGTGGGGGAGGGCATGCAGGGGTTACTTGAAATTAGAGAAATTAATATTCATACCGCTGCCCAAGCAAAATATGAGGTGCTGTTTGTCCAATTTGCGTGTGGCCTCACTCTGACAGTGGAGGAGGCCCAGGACAGAAAGGTCAGTGTGAGACTGGGAAGGGAAGTTATAGTGTTGGACAACCGCGAGATCACGTAGGCCAAGACAGACTGAGCGTAGGTGTTCAGCGAAATGATCGCCCAATCTGCTCTTCGTCTCGCCGATATTGAAGTGTAGCGTTTTACAACGAGCATTGTTTGACAAAGAGGCAGTTGTTTAGGATCTATTTTGTTCCTGTTGACCCAATTTGTAGTTGGAGTTGCAATTCAGAGTGAGCCACTAGAGGGCGTGTAGGGACATGAAAAGTAGCAGAAGAGTCAATGACTGCTGGAGAGAGGACAATCATTTTTCACACTCTCCACCCGACCGGCCAAAAACGCTTATTCGCCAGAGGTAAAACTTCGTGGCTTCTTTTTGAGGTTCTACGAAAGTAATTCTTGAATTCGAAAGACACTTTGAAAAATAGTCGGCGATACTTTATGTTCTCCCCATGACCGGCGTGGATTTTCTCCGGGTGCTCCATTTTCCTCCCACATTCCAAAGACATACAGGCTTCAAGATTAATTAGCTTCAGGAAAATTAGAAATTGTCCGTAGTGTGTGTAGGATAGAGTTAGTGTGCGGAAATCGCTGGTTGGCGCGGACTCGATGGGCTGAAGGGCCCGTTTCCATGCTGTATCTCTATACTAAACTAAACTAAAAACCCCTTAGTAACGCTGAAGCCTTTATCTGCAGAGGGAAATGGACAGGCAAAACATTGGACTATAGACTTTAGAGATACAGTACGGAAACGAGCCCTACAGCCCACCGTGCCACATCGACCAGCGATCACCCCGTACACTAACACTATCCGACACACTAGGGACAATTTAACATTTTCAGAAGCCTATTAACCTACAAACTTAGACCTATTTGAAGTGTGTGAGGAAACCGGAGCACCCAGAGGAAACCCACACAGTCACGGGGAGAATGTCCAGACTCTGTACAGACAGCACCCATAGTCAGGATTAAACTTGGGTCCCTGGCACAGTAAGTCACCAACTCCACCACTGTGCCTCTGTGCCACCCAGAAACAAAGAACAGTACTAGCACAGGTAGACAAAAGTGCTGGAGAAACTCAGCGGGTGCAGCAGCATCTATGGAGCGAAGGAAATAGGCAACGTTTCGGGCCGAAACCCTTCTTCAGATTTTCCAGCATCTGCAGTTCCTTCTTAAGTACTAGAACAGGAATGGGCTCTTTGGCCCACAATGTTTGTGCTGATCACCATGCCAAGTTAAACTGATCTCATCTGCCTGCACATAATCCTGCACATTCTTCCAGATATGATTGGGGGGGGGGAGGGGGGAAGAAAGATGGAAAAGAGAGGTGGGAGTGGGATAAGGTCTGGCGAGTGATCGGTTTATTCAGGAGAAGTCAAGCTACGCTCATTGGCAGGTGGGTAGGAATAGCAACAAAGGCGTGAGGTGAAAAGGGGACAAAAAGGTGTCAGTAAAGGGGGGAAAAGTGAAGGAGGGGTTCAGTTATGAATTATTGAGCTGCCTCGTGGCAAAATAGCACAAACCCAAAATAGCACAAAAATTGTAAAGAAAGCAATTTAACAGTGGCATCACTGCTTATGGGATGTCCATAATCACATCACAGCTGGTGCAGAATGTTTTTCACCCCGTTGTAAACTGAGCTGTAGAGTTTAAGAGCAAAGCTGGGAGCTAGAATCGGCTTCATGTTCAAATTATATTTGCTAATTCCATTCAGCCCATTGAGACTGTGCCAGCCCTCTCTTTACCTCTATCCTCTATCCCAGTCTTCTCTCTCTTTGACATTAACTCCCATCTCACCGCTATAAGAGGAAAGCAATTGAACTTTATTGCCTACCATCACTGTGGAATCCACTGTGTTGGATGTTTATGTTAACTTTTATACGGTTGTGTGCCATGTTGCTTTTCACTTAGTAAGGCTGTAAGGTAACTCAATTTTCACTGTACCTTAATTGGTACATGTGATAATAAACTGACCATGAAACCATGCAATCACTTTCTACCTACTTTTTTTGTAGTGATACTGCGTGGGATGAGGCACTTTGGCCCACCAAGTCAGCAATCCCTGTACACTAGTTCTAGCCTATACAATTGGGACAATTTACAGAAGCTGATTAACCTGCAGGTCTTTGGAATGTATGAGGCAAGCGGAGCACTTCAAGAAAACCCACGTGGTCACAGGGAGAACATACACACTTCGTATAGACAGCACCCATGGTCAGGATCGAACCCGGCTCTCTGATGCTGTAAAAGATCTGTCCCACTTAGGCGATTTTTTTCGGCGACTGCCAGCGACTGTCATAGTCGTAACAGGTCGGTGAAAAAGCGGCGACTGGATCCCCCTACGCCAATGTCTACAACAACCTACCACCTAGTCAACGTCCAGCTACGGCAAGCTACCGACAACCGGCGACCCATTAGGACGGCCACGTATGGCCACATCTACGACAATCTATGTCCACTACAAGCTACAACAAGGTAAGACAATTCAGTCACCGGTACCTGTCGCCGGTTGACATAGGTTGATGTAGGTAGTCGCCAATGGAATTCACCAAAGTCAACACCAGCGACAACCTACGTCACCCTGGCGACAACCAACGTCACCCTGGCGACAACCAACGTCACCCTGGCGACAACCTACGTCACCCTGGCGACAACCAACGTCACCCTGGCGACAACCAACGTCACCCTGGCGACAACCTACGTCACCCTGGCGACAACCGACGTCACCCTGGCGACAACCGACGTCACCCTGGCGACAACCGACGTCACCCTGGCGACAACCGACGTCACCCTGGCGACAACCAACGTCACCCTGGCGACAACCAACGTCACCCTGGCGACAACCTACGACAGGAGAAGTCAAGCTACGCTCAGTGGCGTCAAACCCACTGTCGCCAAAAAGTTTTAAACATTTCAAAATCCAGCGGCGACCAGAAAAACGCTACAATTCTTTGGCCGACTGAGGAGACGACTCATACAAGCGACCATGTGGCGACAGTCTAATCGCCTATAGTTGCCTACAAAATCGCCTGTGACAGGGGCATTAGGCAGCAACTCTATTGCCATAGAGGGAGTACAGAGAAGGTTCACCAGACTGATTCCTGGGATGTCAGGACTTTCATATGAAGAAAGACTGGATAGACTCGGCTTGTACTCGCTAGAATTTAGAAGATTGAGGGGGGATCATATAGAAACTTACAAAATTCTTAAGGGGTTGGACAGGCTAGATGCAGGAAGATTGTTCTCGATGTTGGGGAAGTCCAGGACAAGGGGTCACAGTTTAAGGATAAGGGGGAAATCTTTTAGGACCGAGATGAGGAAAACATTTTTCACACAGAGAGTGGTGAATCTCTGGAACTCTCTCCTGCAGAAGGTAGTTGAGGCCAGTTCATTGGCTATATTTAAGAGGGAGTTAGATGTGGCCCTTGTGGCTAAGGGGATCAGAGGGTATGGAGAGAAGGCAGGTACGGGATACTGAGTTGGATGATCAGCCATGATCATATTGAATGGCGGTGCAGGTTCGAAGGGCCGAATGGCCTACTCCTGCACCTAGTTTCTATGTTTCTATGTACCACTGTGCCACCCCCTACTTACTAGAGGACGATATTGTTGCCAATTAACCGAACACCCTGCATGTCTTGAGGATGTGGGTGGGGAGAGGGGAAACTAGTGTTTCTGAGAAAGACTGTCACAGAGAGCGTGTGCCAACACTCCACCCCAGAGATCAGGTACTGGAAGTGTAAGGCAGAGTCTCTACCAGCTGCATCAGGTTGCTCCTGTGGAGCTGTGAACAGTTACGCTCACCCGGAAAGATGTGAATAGGAAGTGAACAAAGGAAACTTATAAAGACCTAGGACTTCATGCCCCCCCCCCCTGCAACTAGAACCTTGACTTCCTGACCCATAGACCGCAAACATTAAGGATAGGTGACAAAACATCCTCCATGTTTGAACGTTGGCGCAGCCGTAGAGTTGCTGCCTTACAGTGCCAGAGACTCTTGTTTAATCCTCACTATGTGCGCTGTCTGTACGGAGTTTGTACGTTCTCCCTGTGGGTTTTTTCTAGGTGCTCCAGTTTCCTCCCACACTCCAAATGGCGTACAGGTTTGTAGGTTAATTGGCTTTTGTAGATTGTAAATTGTTCCTAGTGTGTAGGATGGTGGCAGTGTACGGGCATCGCTGGCCGCCCTGGACTCGGTGGGCCGAAGGGCCTGTTTCCGTGCTACATCTCTGTACGAAACGAAAACAAAACCTGAACAATGTTGAGAAGGGTAGAGGAAGTAGATAGAGTGCCTTGTAATATGGTGTCGAGACATCAACCTCTCCCTCCATGTCAACTATACGAAGGAGCTAGGTATCAACTCCACAAAGTGGAGGGGGATGCAGGGCCCAGACAGCATCAATGGTGTTGAAGTGGAGAAGGTCTAGAGATTCAAGTTCCAAGGTGTAAATACCATCAATGATTTGCTTTAGCCCAACCCATATTGACACGATCATCAAGTAATCTGGTCATTGCCCTTATGATCCTTACTAATTTCTACAGATGCAACATAGAAGGTTTCCTATCAGGATACATCACGGAAAAACACAAAGTGCTGGGGTAACTCTGCGGATCAGATAGCACCTCTGGAGAAAAGGCATTGGTGACGTTTCGGGTCTGGACCCGTTTGGTGCAGCAACGTTCTGCCCAAGCCCGCAAGAAACTGCAAAGATTTACATGATGGACGCAGCCTAGTCCATCATGTAAACCAACCTCCCCAACCTTCAACCCCCTCCTCCCCCCATCAGTTCAACCTACACTCCATGGGTCTGTGGGAATGCAGCCGATGTAATCATAGACCACACACGTCCCGGGCACCTCATCCCTTGGGATTGTTCGATTTACGTTCCCTGTGATCTTTCCCCTCCACTGTGTCCTGTCCTCAACGAACACCTGCCATCTGAGTTCTGCAGCAGACTGAATTAGGCGACTACACCCCAGGACTGGCCCCAGTTCCCTCAATGTCGACTAAAGTAGCAACAGTAAACACACCTGCATGTCTTCAAATGTTTGGCATGGGTGCAAAGTCTTTGAAAGCAAAGAGCATTTCCAGCAGTTGGTTTTGAGTTCACACAGTTTGATAATGGAAGAAGCTTTGTTGATATAATGTTTTGCTAAGTCTGTCAAAATCCTTTTGCGTAAATAAATTAGAGTCCTAGAATCATGTGATTAAGGCCACAAATGGCAGCGTATAGTGCCATTCACCTGGAAGGTGAGTTCAAATCCCAGCATGTCGCATTTGAGGAATTAAAATACTGCTAATAATTTCATCGTTCTGTTTCCATACATACTGTATGACAATAAGACACTCTTGGCTCTTAAATTGGGAAGTTACACCAGTAAAAGGCAGCCTTGATCATTGTCCTTCATATAGATTAGATCTGGAAAAGGTGACATATTTCCTTGTCATATAGGTTTTGTTTAGTTTATTGTCACATGTACCGAGGTACAGTGAAAAGCTTTAGTTGCATGCTGACAGGTTAGCATGCAACAAACACCCTCGGAACAACAATAAACTAAACTAAACTAAACTAATCTTACAAGAGAATGATATATAGGTAAACTTTTCCAGATCCATATATTTAGGACTTTTTTTTTATTTTAACTGATTATAAAAGGAAAACATCTTTTACATGTAAACTGGGACCTTTTTACACCACAAAAACCCTATGCTGAAAGTAAACAGCAACCATGTAGGGTTGATACCATATCCACCTGGACCTATATAATCTCAACTTTGCGAAATACTTTAACTCCCCCTCCCATTCCCATACTGACCTTTCTGTCCTATGCCTCCTCCACTGTCAGTGAGGCCCAATGCAAATTAGAGTAACAGCACTTCATATTTAGCTTGGGCAGAGTATAACCAAGCGGTGCGAATCTTGATTTCTCTAACTTCAATGAACTCCTGCTTTCCCTCTCTCTCTGTCTGTCTACCCCCCCCCCCCCCCCCACCTTAGTTCTCCAACTAGTTTCACCAAAGATCCTCGCTATAGGATCTTTGATTTCACTGTCCTCCTGATTAATTTTACTGATTATATGTGTCATTGTCACCTTCCCCTCAGCTAACAATGAACCACTCTACATTTCCTTGAACATGGTCTGCTTTGATCTGTTGTTTTCACACCTTGCCCCTCCATATCTCTAGTCTCCCTCTCCCTTGACTCTCAGTCTGAAGAAGGGTCTCGACCTGGAACATCACTCATTCCTTCTCTCCAGAGATGCTGCCTGTCCCGCTGAGTTACTCCAGCATTTTGTGTCTATCTTTGGTGTAAACCAGCATCTGCAGTTCCTTCCCACACATTGTTGTCAGGCTGACAGGTTTTATGCTTACATTCATTTTGCATTGAAAAAGATTTAAAAAAGATGATAGAATGATTGCATTTCACCGTGGGAAGAGCTGGTCAATGCCACATCAGTGGTGTCCTGTGCGCTTCCCCCACACACACACAATACTATCAAATAATTAAAAATATAAAATTAAAGTGACTTTAATGAACATTTTAAGTAATTTTTAAAATAATTTACGTCAATTTAAGCATTTGTTCAACGGTTCTTCGTTGAAGAACACATTTAAACTGTGTTGCATGGAAATTTATTTTCTCAGACGGCTGTAAATCTCTGGAATTCCATGACCCAGAACGTGCAGGAGATGAACTGGTTAGAAATATTTAAGATTGAGATAGGTAAATGACAGGTCAAGGAAATGAGGTCTATGGGGAACTGGCACAGAGGTGAGGTTTCAGCATGAGGTCAGATGAGGATTAAGTGTATTGTTGTCACGTGTACAGTGAGAACATTTGTTTTGCATGCTAGCCAAACAGATCGGATAATACTATATACGCAAGTCATATTCAAATACAATCGGTAAAGCAAAAGGAAAAGATACAGAGTGCAAAAATATAGTTCACAGCATTGTAGTGCACCAGTTCAGGAGACAAAGTCCAATGTCCGCAATGGGGCAGAGGTGAATCGGACAGTGCCCTAGCTTATGGAAGGACCGTTCAGAAGGCTGATAACAGGGGACGAAGCTGTTCCTGCATCTGGTAGCGCACACTTCCAAGCTCCTGTATCCTCTGCCCGATGGGAACGGGATGGAGAGGGAATGATGGGGTGGGGAAAGGTCTGGCTGCTTTTCCAAGGCAGCGTGAAGTGTGGCTGGAGTCAATGGTGGGTTGTCTGATGTGCCGTATTAAATGGTGGAGCAGGCTTGACAGACCCGGTGGTCTACTCTGCTCCTATAGTGGTTTTTGGGCTCTGCCATTGGCCTAGTTGTCACTGAGACTTCACAATCTTATGACGGCACAGTGGTGCAGCAGTAGAGTGATGCCTCACAGCGCCAGAGATCCGGGTTCCATCCTGACCTGAGTTGCTGTCTATATGGAGTGTGTACAGTTGCTGTCTGTATGGAGCTGTGTGCATGATCGTGTGGGTTTTGTCCCTGTGCTCCGCTTTCCTCCCACACTTCAAGGACGTGCAGGTTTGTAGGTTAATTGGCTCAGGCAAAATTGTAAATTGTTCCGAGTGTGCAGGATAGTGGTAGTGTACGGGGTGGGTGTGAACCCGGTGGGCCGATGGGCCTGTTTCTGCACTGTATCTCTGAACTAAATTAAACCACACTCCAGTGAGATCAGCCCTCGACATCCTTGTCCAGCAAGTGCATGTGGCATTGCTCCCAGATGTTGCAGTCCCAGAACATCCTGACGAACATAAAGTGTATTTGACGGCAGAAGGAGAATAGTTTAGAGCTCTAGCACGGCAACGGATCCTCCAGCCCCACCGAGTTCACACCAACCATCGATCACCCATCCACGTTATCCCACATTCTCATCCGCTCCATACACATTTGGGGCAATTTACAAGAGACCAGTCAACCTACCAAAGGTAGACACAAAATGCTGGAGTAACTCAGCAGGACAGGCAGCATCTCTGGAGAGAAGGGATTCCTGTCCCGCTGAGTTAAACCTTCGATTTAAACCAGCATCTGCAGTCCTTTCCTACCCAATCAACTTACCAACCTGCACGTCTTTGTGTAAACGCCACCACACAGACGGCACCAGAGGTCAGGATCGAGCCCACGTCTCTGACGATGCGAGGCAGCATCTCTACCACTCAGCCACTGGGTCACCCCCCGATTTGCCAGAAAATAATGCCGACTGTGTTCATCGGTTGAATTGTGCCGATTCCGCCCCAAACAGAACTGTAGGTCGACACTAATAGACAGAGCCTTGCCTTACAGTGCAGGCAGTGGGCATTTGCAGAGCAAGGCTTGGATGTGAACATCTTGCTGTCAAAGCAACGAAAGGCTTTGGCTTCTCACCACTCGGAGCTTGAATCAAAATAGATGTGATGTCATGCCACAAGGAGGAGGCAGGCTTTGGCCAATGGTTGCTGGGAGGTTTCCTTTTACAGTCTAATCCATCCAAGCTATTTTAAAGCCACATTGTGCACAGCTGCAGTTGACGATCGGCTGCAGGGGAGTTTGTAGCTGCGCATGTCTGTATTGACTGCACTCAGGAGAGGCGAGTGAGCCCGGAGCTACTGCATCAGGACATTGCCGGCTGTCGTCCTGGATGCTCAGTGATTTGTGGGATGCACTTTATTTTGTCTCAGCTGGGATAGGACAGGTATCATCGCTGATTTTTGTTCCCCACTGTGTAGTTAGCGTGCAAAGTGCTCCTAGGGCCAGCCGTGAAGATCTGCCTTCCTAAGTCAGCCAGCCCTGTGCTCGTCTCCGCCGAAGCAGCCGCTTCGTCTGCTGACGCATGGCATGATCAGCTTCCACACTGATCCAGACCACTGCTGCCCATGAAGCGCTTTGGCAGCCTCAGAGGGAGCAAGAAACGCAAGGACCAGGAAGGCAAACCAGAGCGACGGCAGTCAGTGCCTCATGGTCTTTTAGGTAAGCAGCTCACACCACGGGCCGGGCACTGGATGGGTTACTCCTTCAAGATTGATAATACTTTCTTTGAGTTGTCAGGAATGTCATCTTCCCTCTGTTGTCAGGCTTCTGAACGGTCCCCCCATAAGCTAGGGTGCTGTCTGATTCACCTCTACCCCATTGCGGACATTGGACTTTGTCTATGGAACTGGTGCGCTACAATGCTGAGAACTATATTCTGCACTCTGTATCTTCCCCTTTGGTCTATCTATTGTATTTGAGTTTGATTTGATAGTAGTTTAGTTTAGTTTATGATACTGTGTAGAAACAAGGGCAATTTACAGAAGCCAATTAAAGTACAAGGTTACAAGTCTTTGTCTATGAAACTGATGCGCAACAATAATAATAATAATAATAATAATAATACATTTTATTTATGGGCGCCTTTCAAGAGTCTCAAGGACACCTTACAAAAATTTAGCAGGTAGAGGAAAAACATCTAAGGGGAATGAAATAAATAGTAGAGACATGACTAGTACACAAAGTAAAGACAGAATTCAATTCAAAACACAATATGAGGCAATTAATGCACAGATGAAAAGGGAGGGGGATGCGGGCTAAGGATAGGCAGAGGTGAAGAGATGGGTCTTGAGGCGGGACTGGAAGATGGTGAGGGACACGGAATTGTGGATCAGTTGGGGGAGGGAGTTCCAGAGCCTGGGAGTTGCCCTGGAGAAGGCTCTGTCCCCAAAACTGCGGAGGTTGGACTTGTGGATGGAGAGGAGACCGGCTGATGTGGATCTGAGGGACCGTGAGGGTTGGTAGGGGGAGAGGAGGTCAGTGAGATATGGGGGGGCTAGATGGTGGAGGGCTTTGTAGGTGAGGACCAGGATTTTGTAGGTGATCCGGTGGGAGATGGGAAGCCAGTGAAGTTGTTTGAGGACTGGAGTGATGTGATGCCAGAATTTGGTGTGGGTGATGAGTTGGGCGGCTGCGTTCTGGACCAGTTGGAGTCGGTTGATGTAGGTGGAGCTGATGCCAAGGAGAAGTGAGTTGCAATAGTCCAGTCGGGAGGAGATGAAGGCATGGATGAGTCTTTCAGCAGCGGGAGGTGTGAGAGAGAGTCTGAGTTTGGCGATGTTGCGGAGATGAAAGAAGGATGTTTTAATGACATGGCGGATGTGAGGCTCAAGGGAGAGGGTGGAATGAAAGATCATGCCAAGGTTGCGGGCCTGGGGAGATGGGGAGACAGTGGTGCCGTCGATGGTGAGAGTGGGGTTATTGATTTTGCTGAGTGTGGCTTTGGAGCCTATGAGGAGGAATTCTGTCCTATCGCTGTTGAGTTTGAGGAAGTTATGTTGCATCCAGGTTTTTATAGCTGACAAACAGGAGTTGATATGGGAGAGTGGGGGATTGTGGGGGGATTTGGTGCCGAGGTAGATCTGGGTGTCATCAGCGTAACAGTGGAAGTCCAGGTTGAAGTGGCGGAGTATCTGACCAAGGGGGAGGATGTAGATGATGAAGAGGAGGGGGCCGAGTACGGAGCCTTGGGGAACGCTTTGAGTGACTGTGGCTGTAGCAGAGGTGTGGTTGTGGAGAGAGATGAAGTGGGATCTGTTGGAAAGGTAGGAACGGAGCCAGCTGAGTGCAGAGCCTTCAATGCCGTGGTCTTTAAGTCTGGTGAACAGGATGTTATGGTTCACTGTATCGAAGGCTGCGCTCAGGTCGAGGAGGATGAGGATGTTGAGGGAACCAGTGTCAGTGGAGGTGAGGAGGTCGTTGAGGACTTTGAGGAGAGCAGTTTCTGTGCTATGGAGGGGGCGAAAGCCAGATTGGAGGGGTTCAAGTAGGTTATACACAAGGAGGTGGGAATGAAGTTGCGACGCAACGATACGCTCCAGGGTTTTTGAAAGAAAGGGGAGGTTTGAGATTGGGCGGTAGTTAATGAGAGAGAAGGGATCAAGACCAGGTTTCTTTAAAATTGGTGTAATAGCAGCAGTTTTGAAAGCGGAGGGGACAATTCCTTGGGACAATGAGGAGTTGAAGAGATTAGTGAGGTAGGGGCAGAGAACGGGGAGGCAGGACTTCAGCAGGGGAGTGGGGAGAGGGTCGAGGGAGCTGGTAGTGCGTTTGGAAGAGCTGATGAGTTTGGAGATTTCAGTAGGGGTGACCAGGTCAAACTGGGAGAGGAAGCAGTGTGGAGGAGGGGTAAGGAGGTCAGTGGAGATGTTGAAAGGAGGGGCCTTGGTAGGTGGTGGAGTAGATGCTGGGGAGTCGGGTACAGGGGATAAAGATTGATAGATGGTGCTGATTTTATCAGCGAAAAAGTGGAGGAATGAGTTACAGAGATCCGGAGTAGAGGTAGGGAGAGTGTTGGCTCGAGGCTTGAGGAGGTTGTCCACTGTGGAGAAGAGGGTTCTGTGCTTTAGGCAGGGATCGGTGAATATGGAGGAGAGGCAGGCAGATTTTGCAGCAATGAGGGCATCTTTGTAGTCAGTGAGGTGGAGTTTGTAAGCTTCATGGTGGACTGTGAGAGATGATTTCTTTGTGAGTCGTTCAAGTCAGCGACCAGTCTGTTTCAGTTTACGAAGTGCAGGTGTATACCAGGGTGAAGATGTGTTGAAAGTTACGGTTCTTGTTTTGAGGGGGGCCATAGTGTTAAGGGAGGTAGACAAGGTGGAGCTGAGATGGTTTGTGAGATCATCAGGTGAGATGGGGGTTGAGTCCAGGGGGAGAGCGGTGGAGAGCAGGTCAGAGAGATGGTGGGGATCAATTGATTTAAGGTTACGGAAGGTGATTTCTCGGAAGAAGCGGGGGCGAGGTGTCGGAGAAAGGATGGTGAACCGTATAAGCTTATGATCAGAGAGGGGGAAGAGGCAAGGATGGAGGTCGAGTACCGGTTGATTTGTGGAGCAGACCAGGTCAAGGATGTGACCTTTGTCATGGGTGGGAAAGGTGACGTGCTGAGTGAGAGAGAAGTTGTCAAGTAAAAAGGCGAATTCAGATGCTAGCTTGCAGGTGGGGGAGTCCATGTGAATATTTAAGTCAACAAGTAGCAGCAGACGTGGAGAGAGAGATGAGGCAAGTGTGAGGAGTTCAGTGAAGTCAGATAGGAAGGAGGGGTTTGGTTTAGGTGGCCGGTAAATGAGGATGACTGTCATGGAGGAAAGGGCTTTGAAGGCGAGGAATTCAAATGATGCTACTGGGGGGAAGGTGAGTTCAGTGATATGAAAATTCTGGTTGAAATTAACAGCGAGGTCACCTCCACGGTGGGAGGGGCGGGGTTTGGAAATGTAATTAAATCCAGGTGGGGATGTTTGATTGAGGGAGAAGAAGACATTGGGTTGTTGCCAGGTCTCAGTGAGCAGAAGGAAGTCCAGAGTGTTGTCAAGGATTAGTTCATGGAGGGCAAGGGCTTTGTTGTTGAGCGACCTGGTGTTGAGGAGGGCAAAGTTGGCATGGTGAGAGGGTGGTGGGATGGGGGCAGGCTGGAGAGATCTGAGGTTGTCCCGGTTGACAGTGCGTGCGGTCAGCTGGGATGGGGGGGTGACGCAGTTGAGGGGGGGTAGAGCGTGGTAGTGAGCAGATGGATGGAATGGAATGTCCGTGGTTGAAGTAAACAAGCTTGCGCCGAGAGCCTCTGTGGATGAAACGGGGTCGACGTAGAAGTCTAAGCTGTTTAATGACTTGGATGCAGGATGGGATGTGGTTGTTGCAGAGACCAGTCATTTGTAGAGTTGAGTATTTGAGCATGATGAGGAGCCCGAGCAGCTGCAGGAAGCAGCAGAGAGGTTGTCTCTGATGGTGAGGGTGAGATGTGTCCAGCAGAGAAGGTGAAGAGAGGTGTCCAGCAGTGAGGGTGCAGAGAGGTGTCCAGCGGTGCAGGTGGAGAGAGTATCCAGCGGTGATGGGAGCTGTGTTCAGCACTCTGTAACTTCCCCTATGCTCCACCTATTGTACTTGTATTTGAATTGATTGTAGTTTAGTTTAGTTTAGAGATAGGTGTGGAAACAGGCCCTTTGGCCCACCTTGACTGCGCCGACCAATGATTACCTGTACACTAGTTCTATGTTATACACACTAGGGGCAATTTGCAGAGGCCAATTAAACGATAAACCTACAGGTCTTTGACTAGGAAACTGATGTGCTACAATGTTGGGAGCTTTGTTCATCACTCCTTTATGCTCTACCTATTGTACTGAAGTGTGACTTGATTGTAGTTAGTGGAGTTTAGTTTGGAGATGCAGCGTGGAAATAGCTGGTCCCTCTTTTATATAGAGTATAATCTCATCTGATTGGAAAGCATGCAAACATAGATGTTCACTGTAGCTCGGTACACGTGACAATAATAAATCTAAAGCTATTGCCACTCATTGTAATGGGTTATGAAGCCTCCTTAACTCTGCAATGTACATCTATATATAATGTTAATTCTGTGTGCAGAATAATTGGGGAAGAAATGTATCGTGTATTTAGTTTATTATTAGCATGTGTACAAACAGAGATAGAGTGACAAACTTTGTTTTGCATGCCTTTTAGGCAACTCATACACGAGTACATCAGGTAGTGAAGAAATAAACCAAATGTAGAATGTGATATTACTACTATTGAGGAAGTGCAGGTTATAAAAAGTGCAAGTGCCATAATGAGGTAGATTAGAAGATTCCTTCACATAGGAATAAGGCAATTGGCAGAAGAGTATCTGATATTTTGCTTGGGCAGCTTACAACACAATGGTATGATATTGATTTCTCTAACTTCACGTACCCCTTGCGTTCCCTCTCCCATCCTAGTCATCCTACTACTTCCGCTGTTTGCATCCTTGTATCCTTTCGTTGTCACCTCTTCCCCAGCCAACAATGGGGCATTACGGGCTCCACCTCTCCTTGGTCATCTGTTGCCAGTCCTGCATTGTTCTGGCCTTTTCTTACCCCCACCCCCTCTACTTCCAGTCTGAAGAGAAGAAGGGTCTCAAACAGAAACGCCACCCTTCCTTTTTCTCCAGAGATGCTGCCTGACTTGCTGAGTCACTCCGGCACTGTGTATCTATCTTAGCACAGGAGTGATGCATTAAAGAGTCTATGACCAGCAGGGAACAAGCTGTTTTTGAATCATGTTCATGTTATAGGAGGAGAATTAGACCATTCGGCCCATCGAGTCTACTAATCAAGAACCTGTCACTCTCTGCTTTAAAAATACCCAATGACAGCCTCCACAGCCAATGAATGTTCCACAGATTCACCATCCTCTGACCAAAGAAATTCCTCCTCATCTCCTTTCTAAAGGTACATGCTTTTGTTCTGAGGCTGTTCCCTCTGGTCCTCGACTCTTCCACTAGTGGAAACATCCTCTCCACATCCACTCTATCCAGACCTTTCACTATTTGGTAAGTTTCAATGAGACCCATCCCCTCATCCTTCTAAACTCCAGCATGTACAGACCCAGAGCCGTCAGACACTCAATAGACAATAGACGATAGACAATAGGTGCAGGAGTAGGCCGTTCGGCCCCTAAAGCCAGCACCGCCATTCAATGTGAACATGGCTGATCATCCCCAATCAGTACCCCATTCCTGCCTTCTCCACATATCCCCTGACACCGCTATCTTTAAGAGCCCTATCTAGCTCTCTCTTGAAAGAATCCAGAGAACCTGCCTCCACCACCCTCTGAGGCATAGAATTTCTTCAGACTGACAACTCAGTGTTTCCTCATTTCCGTTCTAACTCTCCTAAATAGGACTTCAGCCTATTTTATTATATGCTTCTTAGTACTTGGAAACCTCATCCTTAATGATGGACTCTAATATCTTACCGACCACTGAAGGTGGTCTATAGTCTTCTCTCTTTGCCCTGCTCCCTACTTGAGTAGCGGAGTAGCATTTTCACAGGGGGTAGCATTTGGATTCAATTGGATCTCTAAGCACATGTTACACAGGCTTAGTTTAGTTTTGTTTAATTTGGTTTGGAGATACACCATGGAAACAGGTTCTTTGTCCCACCAAGTCCACACCGACCACCCCTCATCTATTCACACTAGTTCTGTGTTACCCCACTTTCCCGCCCACTCCCTGCACACTAGGGGAAGTTTTACAGTCAATTAACATACAAATCCGCACGTCTTTGGGAGAAAACCCAGAGGAAACCCGCTCAGTCACGGAGCATGTGCAAACTTGACACAGACAGCACCCATGGTCAGGGTCAAACGCTGGTCTCTGTCGCTGTGAGGCAGAGGCTGTACAAACTAAGGGGTAACATACAAGAAAGCTGGGCTGCGCATATACTGGGTGCTTTCCAGTAGTCATTTCAGAAATGGGATAGGTGACAGGAAGCTGGTTATCAAATGCTTCTATTGTAGGAAATTGTTTTGCACAGTGAAGAGTGTGAATCCATAAGGTATCTTGATATTACACATTTAAGTATCCTATTAGCGAGCTGTACTTCAAATTTTCCAAAGGTAAGTTAAACTTCAATGGAAAATTGTAGCAGCCAGGAGAAAGTGGATTAGGTACAGAAAACAAATGAGAACATTGTACAACACAATGTCCACAATTTTTGTAACGAACCGAGCACATATGATTGTACATGGACCCATGTCCCTATATTTCTTGCAAGTCCATGTGTCTATCTGAATGCCACTTTCGTGTCTGCCTCCCCCACCAGCGCATTGCAGGCGGCGGCGCAGCGGTAGAGTTGCTGCTTTACAGAGCGAGAGACGCGGGTTCAATCCTGACCACGGGTGCTGTCCTTACAGAGTTTGTAAGTTCTCCCTGTGACCGCGCGGGTTTTCTGCGGGAAGTCCAGCTTTCTCACTACGTTCCAAAGACGTGCGGATTGGTAGGTTAATTGGCCTCTGTAAATTATCCCTAGTGTGTGGGATAGAACTAGAGTTCTGATGGTCTACGTTATCTATACCTCTCACTATTTTTTTCTACTTCTTTCAAGTCTCCCCTCAACATCTAACGTTCCAGAGAAAACAATCCGTGTCTAAACAACCTCTTCCTGTACCTGCACCTGTTCTAATCCAGGTGGCAAACCTCCTGTACAACCTTTCCAAAGCCTCCACATCTTTGCTGTAATGGGGCAATCAGAACTGCATTGCAATACTCTAAATGCAGCCTAATCAAAGTCCCATATGGTTATGGCCATGCTTTTCACCACAAAATGTCCAACAATGTTTCACAGCCAATGAAACGCTTTTGAACTGTAAAGGTAAACTGCTTATCAGTTATAAAATTAATAGCAAGGTGTCATGAATTGCAAAGCAACGCTGAACATATGATCTGCTTTGGTGAGGTAGACACAAAGTGCTGGAGCAACTCAGAGGGCCAGACAGCATCTCTGGAGAAAAAGGATGGGTGATGTTTCGGGTCGGGACTCTACTTCAAATTTTCATCAGTTTCAGATACGCTTTGGAATGCAGATTGAGGGACAAAAGTTAGCGCGGGGTGCTGGGGATAACTGCGCTGCTCCTTGCTGAAACAACGAGGCACAGTGGCACAGCCGTTGAGTTGCTGCCTTACAGCGCAGGGACCTTTCCTTACTCCATCCTAACTACGGGTGCTGTCTGTACAGAGTTTACACATTCTTGCTGTGACTTTTTTCCCGGGTGCTCCGTTTCCTCCCACATCCCAAGACATACACACGCAGCGAGACTCCTGACGGGCACCCGAAAAAGGGACCACATCACCCCGATCCTGGCCTCTCTCCACTGGCTCCCTGTGCGGTTCTGTATAAACTTCAAGATCCTCCTCCATGTCTACAAAGCCCTCAATGGGCTTGCCCCCACCTACATAAAAAGTCTTCTCACCCACCACTCCACCTCCAGGCCCCTCAGATCGGCCGACTTGGGGCTGCTGAATATCCCGCGGTCTAGGAAGTATGTAGATAAGCTCAGGGGTGACCGCGCCTTTGCGGTTGCAGCTCCTAGACTGTGGAACAGCATCCCCCTTCCCATCAGAACTGCCCCCTCCATCAACTCTTTTAAATCGAGACTAAAGACATCTATACTCCCAAGCCTTTCCTGATGTCCTCTGAGTGAGGGCTACATGTATATATGTATGCAGTTTGTTTGTTTATACTATTCTTATAACAAATGTAAAGCACTTTGGCCAACGAGAGTTGTTTTTTTAAATGTGCTATATAAATAAATGTGACTTGACTTGACATACAGGTTTGTAGGTTCATTGTTTTTTGGGCGGCACAGTGACGCAGCAGTAGAGTTGCTACCTTTCAGCTCCAGAGACCTGGGTTTGTTTGATTGCTGTCTGTATGGAGTTTGGAGGTTCTTTCCGTAACCAGCGTGGGTTTTCTCCCGATGTTCAAAGTTTCCTTCCACACTCCAAAGACGTACATGTTTGTACGCTAATTGGCTTTGGTAATATTATAAATTGTCCCAAGTGTGTGTAGGACAGTGTTTGTTCGTGGGTCACTGGTCAGCGCTGGACTCAGTCGACCAAAGGGCTTGTTTCTGTGCTGCATCTCTAAACTAAACTAAACTAATATTTCAAAGGCTGGGCCTTAGAACAATGTCCGATCCAACAACGTAACTCTGGACAACGTAGTTCGTGTTGCATCAGCTGAGGTGATGATCCCAGACTTGGTTGCCGAGTTTCACGTGCAGTCAATACTTGTTAAAGAAACTGTGCTGCATTGTCTGCTCTGTGTTTGGTACTGTTCCCAAGCTGAGAGAGGATCTGTACAAGTGGATTTATTTTTTAGGTCTTTTAACGCCCACATGCTTCTAACTTGGAAACAAGTGTCACATTGACTGAGCGCAGACCCATGTCTAAATCCTAAGTATTTTTGTTCAAAACCATGATTCACAAAAGCACCAACTAAAAGGTTGGCTAATCGGGGATCTAAATTTATGATGAGGCATTTTATTGAGGTTTTTGTACGGCAGCTCCTTGCATTCAGCCTAGAAATCATTCCATATCCTGCAGCATCTGGGAACAGTGACCCTGCCTTCAATTTCCCAGAAACAGGGTTGGTTGTCTCGGAAACAGGGCGATATACACAGTGCCTAGGAATTGAGGCCACATCTGGCAGTATCTGGGAACAAGGGTCTGTGTGAAGTATGTAGATAACGGGGCCACATAGACCTTAGACTTCAGGGACACAGCGCGGAAACAGGCCCTACGGCCCACCAAGTCCGTGTCGACCAGCGATACCCCCGTACACTAGCACTATCCCACATACTAGAGATAATTTACCATTTTTTTACCGAAGCCAATTAACCTACAGATCCGCACGTCTTTGGAGTGAGAGGAAACCGGAGCACCCCGAGAAAACCCACGTGGTCGCATGGAGAATGTACAAACTCCGTACAGACAGCAACTGTAGTCAGGATCGGACCTTGGTTTCTGGCGCTGTAAGGCAGCAACTCTACCGCTGCCCTCTGTAGGGGCTACATCTGCAGTTTTGGGGAATTGGGGCACTGTCTACAGTCTTGGAGCTAGGGCCTCTGCTGCATTGTCTGGGAAACAGAGCTTTGCCTGTGTGGTCTGGGTACTGGGCCCCTAATTGCCGTGTCCTTATAACTACAGAGGGCGATAAATTGAGACACGAGGAACTGCAGATCTTGTTTTACAGTAAAGGGCACAGCGTGCTGGAGTAACTCATCGGGTCAGGCAGCATCACTGAAGAACGTGGATAGGTGACGTTTCAGGTCGGGACCCGACTTCAGACTGATCAACAGGTGACGTTTTAGACTGAAGAAGGGTCCCGACCTGAAACAGCGCGGATCGATCAGTCTGAAGAAGGGTCCTGACCCGAAATGTCACCTATCCATGTTCTCCACAGATGCTGCCTGACCTGCCGAGTTACTCAAGCACTTTGTGTCTTTTTTTGGCTTGCAAATCGACCAGCCCACATTGTAAGTTCAGGTCAACTGATGAATCCATGATGACACAGCCTGCACATCCAGCCTGTCACGTCTAGCATCGCTTGCTAATTCAAAGACAGTCATCGTCAGTGCATTCTGCACACATTAAATATAGCTCTTCCAATTCTGGCCTTTTGATATGAAGCGTCGCAATGCAGAGCTCTGTGCTTTATGCTGCCAAGGTCCCAACCTCTGGAATTATCTGCCTTAAACCCCTCTGCCTTGTCACTAATATTCCCTACTTTGGAAGGAAGTTGGAAGGAACTCTGATGCTGGTTTATACCGAAGATAGACACAAAGTGCTGGAGTAACTTAGCGGGCCAGGCAGCATCTCTGGAGAAAAAGGATTGACAGATTCTTGATTGGTAAGGGGGTCAGGGGTAATGGAGAGAGGCAAGAGAGTGGGATTGAGAGGAAAAGATAGATCCGCCATGATTGAATGGCGGAGCAGATGATGGGCCGAATAGCCTTATTCTACTCCAATGATTTATTATCTAATTAGCCTCGTAGGGTGATCCAAACTCTTTATTCTGCTCTGGTTGACTGTGCCATGTGTAGCTGAAGACAAATGCATCAAAATTAGTGCTGTGGAAGAGCCCAGAACTGGAGGAGCAATATTTGATAGTAGCAGCGTGCAATGATTATGTATGAATCGGAACTGAGAAATTATTGTATGCCCAATCCTCAAGGCGTCGAAACCCCACGCGATCACAGGGAGAACGTACAAACCCTGTACAGACAGCATCCGTAACTCTATCACTGTGCCACCGTGCAAGTAGCTGTTATTATTTGCAAAGCTCGACAAATGTTAAATTTCTCATGGGCTTTTCAACATTTGTCAAAGTAATCAGTCAACGTTTGTCAAACTAACTGCAAAGAAAATTTAAACAGGTGCAGTTTGACCTGAGCATTTCCCCCCACAAGTCACAGGTGACATTTAAGTTGTGTCAGCTCGGCAATTCCTCTCATAGTGTCACAGAGCTATACAGCGGGGAGACAGGCCCTTCAGCCCACTTTGTTCATGGTGACCAAGCTGGCATACTTGCCTGGTTCCATTTGTCAGCATTTGGCATATGCCCTCTCAGCCCCTCCTATCCATACGTCTGTCCAAATGTCTTTTAAAAGTTGAAATTGTATCTGATTCTGTAGCTTCCACTGGCAGCTCATTCCTGATGTCAAGAGTCAAGAATTCTGAACGTGTGTGTGTGTGGTGTGTGTGTGTGTGTGTGTGTATATATATATATATATATATATATATATATACACACTGTATATACATATACATACACAAGCAGGCAAAGAGAAAAATAACGTCCCTAAGTCTATTTAGTTCGGAGTCTATTTGGAGGTTGCAGTGTTCAATAGTTTGATGGGAAGAAACCGCTGCTGAACCAGGACGCTCGGTTTTGGGCTCCTACTGTATACCTCCTCCCTGATGGCAGGAGTGAAATGAGAGCGTGGCCAGGGTGGTGTGGGTTTCTCGTGAAAAAGTTAGTCCTGAGATCCCTCTTGGACCTTTCCCCTCTCGCCTTAAGTCTATCCCCACTAGTTTTTGTATCCTCTACTTTGAGAAAAAGACTGAGCGTTCATTTCATCCACCCCCTCATGATCTTGTGCACGTCAGTAAGGTCACCCTTCAGCCTCCGACACTTGAAAGAAAATTGTCCCAGGCTATCCAACGTCTCTCTATAACTCAAGCCCATAAGTCCAGGTAACATCCTGGTGAATCTCTTCTACACCCTCTCCAATTCAATGACATTAATGATTCAAGTCAAGTCAAGTCAAGTCAAGTTTATTTGTCACATACACATACGAGATGTGCAGTGAAATGAAAGTGGGAATGCTCGTGGACTTTTGTGCAAAAGACAAACAACAAAACAACCAAACAAATTATAAACACAATCATAACACACATATTCTTTTACATAATAAATAATTGAAGGAAAAACGTTCAGTAGAGTTAGTCCCTGGTGAGATAGGCGTTTACAGTCCGAATTGCCTCTGGGAAGAAACTCCTTCTCAACCTCTCCGTTCTCACCGCATGGCAACGGAGGCAATAATATTTCACTGCCACATCTACCTCGGTGCGGTGAAATGTGTTGTTTTGCATTCAAGCTGGTAAAATCAGGAAACAGACATCAACTAGGCAGTACATAAGTATCATCATGTTTCTGGTGTTGATAAAGTTACAAACATTAACTGAACACTACTATAGCTGGGCAACAAGAACAGACACCTGCATTCTCAAAGCTGTTGGGTCAATTCAGCAGTTCCCCATGGATGTGGAGAGGATGTTTCCAGTAGTGGGAGAACATCGAAATCATTAATATCAAGGGCACGGCACCAATCCCTCTGGAACCGGGTTGATAACAGCCTCAGAATAAAAGGACGTGCTTTTAGAAAGGAGATGAGGGGGAATTTAGTTTAGCCAGAGGGTGGTGAATCTGTGAAATTCATTGCCACAGACGGCGGTGGAAGCTGTCATTGGGTATTTTTAAGGCGGAGATTGACAAGATCTTGATTAGTAAGGGTGTGAAAGGTTACTGGGAGAAGGCAGAGAGAGGCAATGCAAGGGTTAGCTGAAATGAGAGAAAACAATGTTTTCTGAGCTGCCCAAGTGAAATATGCGGTGCTGTTCCTCCAATTTGCCTTTGGCCTCACCAAAATACCGGAGTAACTCAGTGGGTCAGGCAGCATCTCCGGAGAAAAAAGAGGGTCCTGACCCAAGACGTCACCCATTCTCTATCCCCAGAGACGCTGCCTGACTTGTTGAGCCACACCAGCACTTTGTGTTTGTCTGCCTGAATGACTAGCTCATACTCCCAAACTCGGGATTTGAACCCAGGGCCTTGTGCCTCAGCGGTGGCCTCGGATGCCAACCGGTGTATTTTGGATGACGCCATGCTTTTGAAGTACCACCTCAGTCTCTTTCAGACCGCACTATTTATGGAAATGCTTCCCGAATGCCGCTGACGTGAAGCGAGATAGCGGGGATTGAGAGTCAAGGAGTCAACAAAGCGCAGTGCAAAAGCCCACAAGCATAAAGTACTGCACTGGATAAAGACCCTGATGAAGCTTTAATGTCCCACTTTGCACAGATTGTTCAGGTCATTCTGCAGATTGGCCACCAAGGGGTATATGATGAACATCTCCTCTGTGCATAATGAGAATTAAGGTGCACTTGTGTTTGCAGAATAGTTTAACTTGCTTGCCAGACTGGCGGACAGAAGAAAATGTTATTAGGATGGAAGCCTTTGATGGGGTGCAGATGACGTTTTTAGCTGAAGTCGCCCTGGATTTCTGCCGGGGAATGTCCGAATGATTAAACGTGGGAGGTTCAGTCTTGTCACATCACTGAAGTTCAATGGGTCAGTGGTACTTTTTATTGTCACATTAGCGAAGTGTAAACACACAGTGAAATTCTTTCCTTTGGAACAGTCCAGTAGAGTATTGTCATCCCTAAGCACATCCCTGATTAGCAAATCGTATAAAAATAGTCTACTGATCCAGCATGCAAGAGGCACCATGTTTTGGCACCATTTTCAGAATCTAGCCCCTGCTTTAGTTGTTATGAGCGCCGTCCGATTCCGGCGAGCCCCAGGCTGCTGTGGGGTCTCTCACCCGTCGGGTCAGACCAAAGATCATGGGCCAGACCCCGGGTCCCTCTCCTCTACTCTCCTCTCCTCTCCTCTCCTCTCCTCCTGGCCTCACCCCATGACTGTCGCATCTGTCTTCTTCGCCGGCTCCATCCTCCCAGTCTCTGGTTTTGAGGGACGAGCAGGGGTTAGCTCCCTTCTCCGAGCAGGGACCAGCTTGTAGGCCGGGATCCTCCAGGTCTTGCGTTAGGCCACGGGGCTGGGGCTCAGCGGTTACCCTCTGTAGCTGCAACTTTATTATATTGTAGTATTAATGTCGTCTGTTCCTTACATTACTCCTTTCTTAAACTTCCCTTTCACACCAGGTTAGGAACAAGGATTCAGTTGGGGGTTGATGGATGTTCACAAATCTTACTGACCTTTCTGGATATTTTGCGAAATGTATTTTTGTTCCGTTACTTTGGACGACACAGTGGGGCATTAGTAGGGCACCAGTGAGTCGGGCACAATCCTGTCTACGGTTGCTGTCTGTACAGAGTTTGTACATTCTCCGCGTGACTGCATGGGTTTCCTCCGCTTGTACTTATAATAAAAACTGCAGATGCTGGTTTATATCAAAGACAGACACAAAATACCGGGTTACCTCAGCGAATCAGGCGGCATCTCTGGAGAACATGGATAGGTGAGGTTTTGGATCGGGATCCTTCTTCAAACTCTGCCTGAACAAAGTCCAAGAAGGGTCACGACCCGAAATGTCACCTATCCATTTTCTCCTGACCTGCTGAGTTCCTCCTTTTTTGAGTGACTTTTTTTCCCCTCCAGCCATTTCCCTTCACTTTCCCCAGCACTTTGTGTCTATCTCAGGTTTGTAGGTTAATTGGCTTCTGTGAATTGTCCCTGGTGTGTAGGATAGAACTAATGAACAGGTGATTGCTGGTCGGTGTGGACTTGGGCCGGTTTCCACCTTGTATCTCTAAACTAAACTATACAAAACTACTTATGGTGGCGTTATTTGACTGACCGCTTACACTTTGTCTCTGGCAAACAGACCCATCACTTTAAAGTAGGCTTACCTTGAGGAGATATCGCAATGGAGTAGACAAAATGTTTAAGAAGGAAATGCAGATGCTTGAAAATCGAAGGTAGACAAAAATGCTGGAGAAACTCAGCGGGTGAGGCAGCATCTATGGAGCGAAGGAAATGGGCGACGTTTGGGGTCGAGACGTTTATTGCAGCTTAAATAAACGCATTGGAGTTGCCCACTGCGTGTAAAAGAGAAGGCAGGCCATCTAGTCGACAGTTACATTGTGTCCGTGTACGCAGAGGGTTGCGCGTTCCCGAAGAGAGTCGCTGAACTGGCAGAGTTTACGCGGCAGACTCGTAAATAGTGGGTTTGAGATGGGGTTCCGGGCATGCAAGAGCCATTTACTTCCTCACAAATGGAACAATGTCTGTGCCTTCAGCATTTCTCAGCATCAGACACCGGGAGTTTCAATCTTGCTCATGGCAGCAGGTGGTTTGATTGACAGGCAAACTTCTGATTCAACATTTCATACCCTTAAGCTGGAAAAAGTGCACAGCAGATTTCCGAGGATGTTGCCAGAACTGGCGGGCCTGAGCTACAGGGGGAGAGAGGTTGGGCAGGCTAGGAGAGCAATAGGCTTGGGGAGCAATAGGCTGAGGGGGGATCATGTAGAAGTGTATTAGGGGATTAGATAGATAGAATAGAATAGAATAGTTTCTTTATTGTCATTGTAACATGAACCATGTACAACGAAATTAAAAAATGTCAGCCAGTCAGTGCACCATTCAAACATTTCTAAAAGCTAACGATACATACAAGGTAAAATATTAAAAGATAAACAACTAAAATAAATATCACAAAAATATCACGCATAAACACCCAACCCTCCATCCTTCTGTTGATTCCACAGTTACCACAGTCCCTTAGTATGTATCGCCCCTGCGTTCCTTGGCGGCTACATTTAGTGCTTTTATAGCAGTGGGGTAAAAACTGTTTTTTAGTCTGTTCGTCCTTGTCCTTGTAGATCTGTACCGTCTGCCTGACGGCAACAGTTCAAACAGGGAGTGTCCGGGGTGGGAAATGTCTTTTATGATACTCTGGGATTTTTTGGTGCAGCGGGAACTGTGTAAGTCCTCCAAGGTAAGGAGAGGGCAGCCGACAATCCTCTGGGCGTTGTCAATGGCCCTCTGGAGCGCTTTCCTCTGAGCCGCTGTGCAGCTGGTGTACCACACGCATACACAGTATGTTAGTATGCTCTCAATGGAGCACCGATAAAAGGACAGCAGCAGTCTCTGAGTGATGTTGTTCTTCCTGAGCACCCTCAGGAAGTGCAGTCTCTGCTGGACCTTTTTCAGCAGCGCAGTGGTGTTCACGCTCCACGTCAGGTCCTCCTCAATATGGATTCCCAGGAAGCGGAAATCCGCCACCCTCTCCACACAGTCCCCTCTGATAGTCAATGGTACCATGTCCGTTTTATTCTTCCTGAAATCTATTATTACTTCCTTTGTCTTTAAGGTGTTGAGGAGCAGGTTATTTTCTTCACACCACACTGTCAGCTGCTCCACCTCATCCCGGTAGGCGTACTCGTCCCCCCCGGAGATGAGTCCCACCACCGTAGTGTCATCCGCAAATTTGACAATGGTGTTGCTGTGGTGGGCGGGGGTGCAGTCATGTGTGTAGATGGTGTAGAGCAGGGGGCTCAGTACGCAGCCCTGTGGAGAGCCGGTACTGAGGCTGAGGGCCGTGGATGTATGATGGCCCACTCTGACTCTCTGGCTGCGACCCGACAGGAACCTATTTATCCACGTACAGGTGGAGTGTGGAAGTCCCAAGTCCCCCAGTTTGTCCACCGGTTTCCTCTCACTCTCCAAAGACGTACAGATAGGGTGAATGCTCAGTCTTTTACCCAGAGTAAGGGAATCAAGAACCAGAGGGCTTCGGTTTAAGGTGAGAGGAGAAAGACGTAGACGATTCTGAGAGGCAATTTTTTCATTTGGTGGGTGGTGGGCACAAGGAGCAAGCTGCCAGAGGAGGTACTATATCAACATTGAAAAGACATTTGTACAGGTACATGATATGATAATTAAGAAAATACAGAGGAGCAAAGTTCAGAAGAACGTGAAGTGCACTTATTGAACCGCATAAGATGCTGAGAGGATTCCCCCCATCAGGGCAACTGTTGAATCAGGATAGAATCATAGGGTGAAAAGGAAGGAAAACGGGCCCTTTGGCCCTTTGACCCGTCCATGCCGACCAATCGCCCATTTAAGACCATCTGAATAAGTGTACCAACGTAAAATGTTGCGTATCCATGTACTGCAGAGATGCTGTCTGACCTGGTGACTTACCCCAGCATCAATTCCCAAAGTCGACTTTGCGGGCTGGTATCTTGGCTGCCCTAGGCCATGATCTCTATTGGTCCAGCAAAACGGATAGTTCGGAAAGGCTCTGGAACCGAGGGTGCCGGAAAACCGATGGTGGATCGGTACATTCCACATATCTGCAGTGAACACCATTTGGCATTCCTTGGCCTACTTACTGAGCTGATCCAGATCCCGCTGTAATCTTTTTCACAGTCTATGATAGCACCTATTTTAATGTCAGCAGATACATTCACAATTATCAAGATCCCACCGTAGTTTTTCGCCATCATCTTCACTGTCTACAATACCATCTGTTTTAGTGCCATCTGCATCTCTTCTAAATCGTTGGTACAGATGACAAGCAGCAATGGGCCCAGCACCAATCCCTGAGGCGCACCACTCATCGCAGGCCTAAGGTCCGAGAAACAGCCTTCTGCCATTACCTTCCTGCCATCGATAATTTTGCTTCCAAGAACCTGGCTCTCCATTGATCCATGCGATCTAACCTTCCAGGTTAACCTACCATGCGAGTTTCACAATATACCGTCGCACAGTTAAGATGAGATGAAAGACAATTCTTACTTTCGGTAGCACGTGAAAGGGCAGTAAATAGTGGGATATAGATAATGTTCGGGCATATGAGATCAGTTTAACATGCCATCATGTTTGGCGCAAACATTGTGCGCCGTCGGGTCGGTTCTTGTACTCTGGTGTTCTATGTTGTTGGAGGCACGTGAAACTTTGGGTGCCTTTGCGAACTGTGGAGGCTGATTCATCAAATATGCAGCGCCGGAGACCCAGGTTCGATCCTGACTACGGGTGGCATCTGTACAGAGTTTGTACGTTCTCCCCGTGACCTGCATGGGTTTTCTCCGAGATCTTCGGTTTCCTCCCACTCTCCAAAGACGTACAGGTTTGTAGGTTAATTGGCTTGGTAAATGTAAAACAAAAATTGTCCCTAGTGGGTATAGGATAGTGTTAAAGTGTGGGGATCGTTGGTCGGCGAGGACCCGGTGGGTCGAAAGGGCCTGTTTCCGCGTACCAACGTAAAATGTTGCCTATATCTCTATATATATATATATATATATATATATATATATATTCAAGGCTGAAGAAAACCTCTCTTTGAGTATAATGAACACCCAAGGGGAATAGGCAGGAAAGTGGTCAGGATTAAACTGGCCGTGATGTTATTGAATGGCTGACCAATATCGCTTGCTCTTGTTCCTCTTTCATATTACCTTGTAATTTTGCAGGACCAGAAACAGGCAATGGGGCCCATTGCATTAAAAACGGAAAACGCTGCATATATTCAGCAAGTCAGCGAGAAACTAATGTTTGAGATCGATATCCTTTCAGCAGAGTAGCAGGTCAGGGATCAATGAATCAGTGACCATGCAGGAAGGAACTGGTTTAAAATGAAGATAGACACAAAAAGCTGGAGTAACTCAGCGGGTCAGACAGCATCTCTGGAGAAAAGGAATAGGTGATGTTTCGGGTCTCAAATAAAAATGTTCATGCTGGTTTGCCTCCTTAACTTGCTTTTATTCATTTTCCTTTCCTTTCTCTCCTCATCTTTGATGAGCTCTTGAGCACACGTCCAAATTCAGGGCCAGTTTCTTCCCAACTGTTATCAGGCAACTGACCATCCTATCAACAATTAGAGAGCGATCCTGCAGTACTATCTACCTAGGTCTATCTTCAATCGGACTTTACTGGACTTTATCTTGCATTATTCCCTTTATCATGTATCTGTACATTGTGGACGGCTCGATGGTAATCATGTATAGTCTTTTTCGCTCTCTAGTCAACACGCAACAAAGGCTTTTCATTGTACCTCTATACACGTGACAATAAACTAAACTAAACTAAACTAAACTAAACTAAACTAAAATGCCTTAAATTATAAATCTACAGACAAAGAACTGTCCAGCGAGATGAAGCTGGAGTACGCGTGTTCTACTGCTGTGAACATGATGGGCAAATAATCTATATGTAAGGGTGTCAGGGGTTATGGAGAGAAGGCAGGAGGATGGGGTTGAGAGGGAAAGATTAGTCAACCATTATTGAATGGCTGAGTAGACTTGATGGGCCAAATGGCCTAATTCTCCTCCTATTACTCAGGAACTTGCGAACGATTTCTGAACTTCTGTGTTTTTGGCGATAAAATATAAAATAGTATTCCTCACTTCGACCTGCGATCCTCTTTGCCATTTGGTTTGGTTTATTACTGTTACCTGCACTGAGATGCAGTGAAAAGCTTTTGTTTGCATGCTTTCCAATTAAAGATAATACGTGTACAATCCAGTCATACACAATCCAGTCATACATCAGCCATGATCATATTGAATGGCGGTGCAGGCTCGAAGGGCCGAATGGCCTACTCCTGCACCTATTTTCTATGTTCTATGTTTCTAAGGACAACAGTGGAACAAAGAGATATATACCAGAGTGCAGAATGTCCAGCTAGAAATACTGATAGATCTCCAAATGGATTTAAAAGAGTGGGGCAATTAGAGTAATACAGTGTGGAAACAGGCCCTTCGGCCCAACTCGCCCACACCGGATTGTTGTGGGCAACAGTAGATTATTGTAGATGGCTAGTGCGTGTGCCTTTAACATAGTGACCTCACCACCACTAACCACTCCCCCTATTAGATGTATAATTGCAACCTCCCCACCTATAGTTCTCTCTCTAGCTCCGGTGACAGACCACGTACAGCTAGAACTAGTACTTGTGAACTGTTAATAAACAATTAGTAAAGACACGATGTGTTGGTGAGACTTCTTTACAATTATCATCTGGGACCAGCGTGCAAAGAGAGGCCCAACTCTGGTGCCTTCATGCCAGCGATTTTGAGCAGTTTGCTGTTCTTAAACATTTCCTTCTCTTCCTCCAATTTCTCTTCCACCATTTCAAGGGTGTTTTTCACTAACCACAGTAAACCTATTGCTACTTTGTTCAGTCTAGTTTAGGTTAGAGATCCAGCATGGAAACAGGCCCTTCGGCCCACCGAGTCCATGCCGACCAGCGATTACCCCACTCCGCACACCAGCACCATCCTACACACTAGGGACAATTTACAGAAGCCAATTAACCTACAAACCTGCACGACTTTGGAGTGTGGGAGGAAACCAGAGCACCCGGAGGAAACCCACCCGGTCACAAACTCCGCACAGACAGCACCCGAGGTCAGGATTAAACCCAGGTCTTTGCCGCTGTAAAGGGCCTGTCCCACTTTCACGACCTCTGCCGAGTTTGCCCTTGACTCATACGCGCAGCATGGTCGTCACGAGGTCGTAGGTCGTAGGTAGGTGGTAGGTACTCGTGGCATCAAGTAGGTTGGGGCGTTTTTTCTAGCGTGATGAAAAATGTCCACGGGTAAAAAAGGTTGTGAATTAGGTTGTGAAAGTGGGACATGCCCTTAAGGCTGCAACTCTACCGCTGCACCACTGTGCCGACCTTTGCCACTGCACCACTGTGCCGACCTTTGCCTCTGCACCTCCCACCTCAGCTCCCATCAGAGGCTCTTTCCATTTCCCATTCTCTTTTCATGAAGAGTCATTGATAAGGAAACATGAAGCTTGTGTGGGAGGTAAAATTTGTGTATGGAGAATTAACCCGTGCATGGTAGAATGAATTTGAATGAGGTTACGTGCAACTAATAACTGTCACATAAAGCTCTGCAGGAAGTGGGCTACAAATTATCTTGCAAAAATGCATGTTCATGTATGCAAAATGTATAATACTAAACATAAATTATTACACAGTAAATTGATATGTTTTTCTACTTGGGAACAAGCTGCCAGGCATAAGAGTGGAGGCACAAATATGTTTGAAGGCATCCTGGGTTTTCTCCGGGTGCTCCGGTTTCCTCTCACATTCCAAAGGCGTACGGGTTTGTGGGTTAATTGGCCTTGGTAAAATTGTAAGTTGTCCCTAGTGTGTAGGATAGTGTTAGTGTACGGGGTAATTGCTGATTGGCGCGATTTGGTGGGCCGAAGGGCCTGTTTGCACTCTGTATCTGTGAAGTCTAATGTCTAAAGTAAAGATGGCCAAAACTTTTCAAACTTACTTGAAACAGCCAGTCTCATGATGGCCATTAAGCAATTTGTATGCATTTGCAGTGTAGTGTGCTATTTATTGTGCCTCCCATTCTGATGTCAGTTCAACGGAGTAACTCAACGGGACAGGCAGCATCTCTGGAGAGAAGGAATGGGTGACGTTTCGGGTCGAGACCCTTCTTCAGACTGAGAGGCAAGGGAGGGGGAGATGCAGAGAGATCCTCTCTCTCCATCCCTCCCCCTTCCTAGTTCTCCGACCAGTCTGACTGTCCCTGTCAATTTTATCTGTTTGCTTTGTTACCTTCTCCTACTAACAATGATCTATTCTCCATTTTCCTTGATATCCACCCCCTTTGATGTCTCGTTCTCACCTTCTATTCCTGTATGATCTCGGTATCTCCCTCTCTCTGACTCTCAGTCTGAAAAAGTTCTCTATCTGAAACGTCACCCATTCCTTCTCTCCAGAAATGCTGCCTGTCCCGTTGAGTTACTCCAGCATTTTGTGTCTATCTTCGGTTTAAACCTGCATCTGCAGTTCCTTTCTACACATATTGAATATAGATGTTGGGATGTTATGTTACAGTTATACAAGACCTTGGTGAGGCCATATTTGGAGTATTGTGCTCAGTTTTAGTCATCCTGTTATAGGAATGATGTTGTTGGGCTGGAAAGGGTGTGGAGAAGATTTACGAGTGTGCTGTCAGGATTTGTGGGTCTGAGCTACAGGGAGTGGTTAAGCAGGCTAGGACTTATTCCCTGGAGCGCAGGAAGAAGAGGGGTGATCTCATAGAGCTATATAAGATCATGAGGGTAATAGACAGGGTAAATGCACAGAGTTTTTTTACTCAGAGTAGGGAAATCAAGAACCAGAGGTTTAAGGTGAGAGTGGAAAGATTTTATAGGATCCTGAAGGGTAACTTTTAATGGGAACCAGAGGTTGATGGGTATATGGAACGAGCTGCCAGAGGAGGTAGTTGAGGCATGTACTGTCTGAACATTTAAACCAAGGAGCTCATTGTAGACTTCAGGAAGTCCAGAGGCGGCACGCACACCCCCATCCACATTAACGGGACGGAGGTGGAACGTGCTTCTAGCTTCAGGTTCCTGGGAGTCAACATCTCCGATGACCTCTCTTGGACCCACAATACCTCTACTCTGATTGGGCAGGTTGGTCAGGTCTCTTGGCTGAAGTTGGGCCAAAGGGCCTGTTTCCATGTGCTGGATAAGTACCAAACTCCTTAGACTGCTCACAGTAGTATGGCAACTGCTCTGTCTCGACCGGAAGGCTGGCAGAGGGTGGGGAAAATTGCCAAACGATCACCGGTTAGTTGCTCCCTTCCATTGAGGTGGTCCAAAGAGCGCTGTCTGCGGAGGGCGCTCAGCATCTCAAGGACTGCTCTCACCCCAACCATGGGGGGGGGGGGGGGGGGGGCACTACAGGTCTCTCCGTTGAGGACCAGGAGGCGAGGAAAGCTTTTTTGCTGTCACTTACTAAACACCACCTCGGTGACTGACAATGCCCCGGTATTATTTTTATAATTCAAATCGTTTGCTTGTGTCCAAGGGAGATGCTAAATGCATTTTTGTCTCTGTTTGACAATTAAAATTGAATCCCATCTGAATTAAAATGCTTTGGACTGGAACTGGATAGGAAAGGTTTAGAAGGATTTGGGACCAAACGCAGCTAGATGGGACTAGTGTAGATTGGGCATGTTGGTCGGCATTGGCAAGTTGGGCCGAAGGGCCTGTTTCCATGCTGGATAAGTGAAACTCTTAGACTCTAAGTGAACCTCGCTCTGGATGAGACCGCCAAAGATGCCTGCTAGTTGCAGCACAATTAGGCGGTGATTATGTTCACCAGCATCGTAGCACCATAGGGCAGCCCAGTGGTGCAGCGGTAGAGTTGCTGCCTTACAGCGCCAGAGACCCAGGTTCGATCTTGAGTACGGGTGCTGTTTTTACAGAGTTTGCACGTTCTCCCTGTGACCTGCACGGGTTTTCTCCGAGATCTCCGGTTTCCCCCCACATTCTAAAGACGTACAGGTATGTAGGAACAGTCTGAAGAAAAGCCTAGACCCGAAACGTCAACCATTCCTTCTCTCTAGAGATGTTGCCTGTCCCACTGAGTTACTCCAGCATTTTGTGTCTATCTTCGATTTAAACCAGCATCTGCAGTTCTTTCCTACACAGGTATATAGGTCAGATGGCTTCGGTAAAATTGTAAATTGTCTCTATTGTGTAGGATAGTGTTAGTGTGTGGGGATCGCTGGTCGGCTTGGACTCGGTAGGCCAAAGGGTCTGTTTCCGCGCTGTATCTCTAAACTAAACTAAACTAAAGCATTGTGACACTGAGACAGATCTTAATCTCTCTTCCAGCATCCGCGCTGAAACACTGTCTTGTCTTGACATTCTGGCAGTGAGAGACGGACACCTCTTGTCAAGAGAATTGACGAGATAATTACGGTTTACGAACTCTGTTTCCACTGCTGATGTCCAACTGAGAAATGCCTGTCAGTCATGATACAGGAAGGAGTACTTAGTCGTAATGAGCTGAAAAGTGCTTTATTTACTTCCTCTGTTCCCTGTGGTCCGAAATTGGAAGAAGACAAGAGCAGTGTCTCTTCTTCTTTTCAATCAGATACCTTCTACAGCTGCCAATGGGCACTTAGGTTACTCCAATACCTATTAGCTGGTTCAGTGCTGTTTCATTACAGAGGAAATGCAGGGCTGTTCGCTGTTCACTACCAGCAGTCCTGTAAGTATCAAGAGAAACACACAACCAATTTGCCAGTGTTCCTCCTGGAAGAAAAGCAGGCTTCATAACTCAGTCTGCTAATATGTAAGTGGGAGCACTGCATGGTCAAGGGGTTGGGATGAAAAGGTGTCGGAGAAATGGGGAAGGGTCTCAACCCGAATTCCACACCCATGTTTCATTCTGAACTGCCATCCACATCCACTGTGGCCTTGCATTTGTATCAGACCACCAGTCATAAAGTTGTAGTCATACAGCGTGGAAACAGGCCCCTTGGCCCAACTTGCCCCCATCTACACTAGTCCCACCTCCCTGCGCTTAGCCCAAATCCCTTTAAACCTTTCCTATCCATGCTCCTGAATAAATGTTTCTTAAACGTTGTAATATTACCTGCAACTCAAGAAGAATGTTGCCATGGTGGGGTCTCAAAGACAAATGGAACTCTATAGGACTTTGATTAGGCTGCATTTGGAGTATTTTAAGTCAAGTCAAGAGAGTTTATTGTCCCAGATAGGACAATGAAATTCTTGCAGCACAACAGAATATAGTAGGCATAAATACAGATCAGATCAGATCAGATCAGTGTGACCATATACCATAGAATATATATATACACACATAAATAAACAGATAAAGTGCAATAGGCTGTTATAGTTCAGAGTTTGTTTGAAGTTGTGTTTAATAGCCTGATGGCTGTGGGGAAGCAGCTGTTCCTGAACCTGGATGTTGCAGATTTCAGGCTCCTGTACCTTCTACCTGATGGCAACGGGGAGATGAGTGCGTGGCCAGGATTGTGTGGGTCCTTGATGATGCTGGCAGCCTTTTTGAGGCAGCGCTTGCGATAGATCCCCTCGATGTTAGGGAGGTCAGAGCCGATGATGGACTGGGCAGTGGTCACAACTTTCTGCAGTCTTTTCCCCTCCAGGGCGCTCAAGTTGCTGAACCAAGCCACGATGCAACCGGTCAGCATGCTCTCTACTGTGCACCTGTAGAAGTTAGAGAGAGTCCTCCTTGACAAACCAACTCTCCATAATCTTCTCAGGAAGTAGAGGCGCTGATGAGCTTTCTTGATAATTGCATTAGTGTGCTGGGACCAGGATGCAGTTCTAGTTGCCCCATTACAGGAAAGATGTGGAGACGGTGGAGAGGAGGTTCACCAGAGTGCTGCCTGGATTAGTGGGCTTCAACCACAGGGAGAGGGTGGATAGACACGGAATGTTTTCTCTGGAACGTCAGAGGTTGAGGGGAAACGACAGAACTATGTAAAATTATGGGAGGCACAGATAGGGTAGACAGTCAGAACCTTTTTAGTCCCCCTACATATCAACGGCGAGTGTGTGGAGAGGGTCAACACCTTCCGGTTTCTCGGCGTCCATATCGCTGCTGATATCTCCTGGACGGACAACACGACAGCGGTCATCAAGAAGGCTCAGCAGCGGCTGCACTTCCTGAGGGTCCTCAGGAAGCACAACCTGGACTCTAACCTGCTGCTGACCTTCTACCGCTCGTCCATCGAGAGCCTGCTGACATACTGCATTACAGCATGGTACGGCAGCTGCACCATGGCAGACAGGGAGAGGCTTCAGAGGGTAACTAGGACAGCACAGAAGATCATTGGCTGCCCTCTCCCCTCCCTGATGGATATTTACACCTCCCGCTGCCTTAGCAGGGCAAAGAATATCATCAAGGACAGCTCCCATCCTGCGTTTGGACTGTTCGACCTGCTGCCCTCTGGAAGGCGCTATAGGTGCATCAAATCCAGGACAAATAGACTCAGGAATAGTTGTTTTCCGAAAATTATAACTACTCTTAATTCACACATGCACTGACTTCACAGCCCAACACCCGGACTTCCATCTATTATATCCACGTAATGAAATTTGGAACTGTAATGTGTATTGTAACTGTAATTTTTAACATTTTTTTTAAAAAACATTTTTAATATTTAATATAATCTTTAAACATCTCCTTCACCATTTTGCCTTTATAGATATGTATATAGCGCTGCAGAATTGTGCACTTATCCCCCCCCTCTTCTCCCTTTTGTTTTTGTTTTCTGTTTCTTGTTTTTTGTACTCAATTATATGTATGCACTGAGTACGAGCAGCTTTTAATTTCATTGTACATGTATAGTGACAATAAATGGCATATCTATCTATCTATATCTATATCTATCTTTTTCCCAGGGAGGAACTATCCAACACTAGAGGGCATAGCTATAAGGTGAGAGGAGGTTGGTTCAATGGAGATGTGCGGGGCAGGTTTTTTACACAAAGCGTGGTGGGGCCTGGAACACATTGCTGGGGGTGGTGGTGGAGGCAGATACTATAGTGACGTTTAAGAGGCTTTTAGATAGACACGTGGAAGTGCAGGGAATGTTGGGATAAGGATCAAGTACAAGCAGATGAGTTCAGTTTAACTTGGCATCTCTTTTGGCACAAACATTTTAATATTAATACCAACCTTGAGGGCCACCCTGTTTGCATAATCATTTCAATAACATTATCCTCCAAGGACCTCCTTTATTTTCCCTCTTCTAAAATTAAACTAAATAACAGATCTTCAGCGTAATTAACCCCATGAAACCCTTTCCCCCACTGTAAACATTGTAAACAGTATGAATGTGACATCAGCTGTCAACATAAACATAGATCTGCAACAGACAGCACTCCAACAGTGCTGCACGGTGGCTCAGCAGTAGAGATGCTGCCTTACAGCACCAGAGACCCGGGTTAGTTCCTGACTACGGGTGCTGTCTGTACGGAGTTTGCAAGTGCTCTCTGTGACCGCACGGAATTTCCCCGGGAGCTCCGGTTTCCTTCCACACTCCAAAGACATACAGGTATGAAGTTTTATTAGCAGCGATAAAATTGTAAATTGTCCCTGGTGTGTAGAAGAGTGCTAGTGTATGGGGATCGCTGGTCGGCACGGACTCGGTGGGCCGAAGGGCCTGTTTCCACGCTGTGTCTCTAAAGTCTACGTCCATGACAAGTTAAACTGAGTTTAGAACCAACATAAAAATGATTGGAGCCCCAGACAAACTGGTCTTCTAGTTTGAGGAAGAACATTCTTGCTATTGAGGGAGTGCATCATAGGTTCACCAAGTTAATTCCTGGATGGCGGGTTTCTATGTTTCTATGACATACAGGTATGAAGTTTTATTAGCTGCGATAAAATTGTAAATTGTCTCTGGTGTGTAGAAGAGTGCTAGTGTATGGAGTTCGCTGGTCGGCACGGACTCGGTGGGCCGAAGGGCCCGTTTCCACGCTGTATCTGTAAAGTCTATGTCCATGACAAGTTAAACTGAGTTTAGAACCAACATAAAAATGATTGGAGCCCCAGCCAAACTGGTCTTCTAGATTTGATTCAGATTCAGATTCAATTTTAATTGTGATTGTCAGTGTACAGTAAAGAGACAACGAAATGCATTTAGCAGCTCCCTGGAAGAGCGAAATGGCAAACGATTTGAATAAATAAAAGAAGTGTCCGGGGGGGGGGGACTGGGTGGTATTCACTCACCGAGGTACGTTTTAGTAGAGTGACAGCCGCCTTAAAGAAACATCCTAAAATTATTGCTGGTTTGGACAAGGCTAGATGCTGTAGCGCCTTCCCGATGGTGGGGGTAAACAGTCCATGGTTGGGGGGAGAGCAGTTAAGAATATGCTGAGCGCCCTTAGGCTGAGACAGCGCTTGCTTTGAAAACTCGTTTTCACCCAGCGAGAGCGGTGATGCGTTGGGGAATTTCTGCCACACCCTCTGGAGTGCCTTCACTGAATGTTTTCAAGAGAGAGTTGGATATTGCTCTTAGGGCTAACGGGATCAAGGGATATGGGGAGAAAGCAGGTACGGGGTACTGATTCTGGATTCTGGTGTACACCTGCACCTATTTTCTATGTTTCTATACAATCTATGTCCCACTGTGTCCTTGTATTAGAACTTGTTCACCCATCAGGCTCCACCAACTGAGTTACTAGCATTTAGCATCATTTGTAAGTGTCTGATACACTCGTGCAGGATTTTGTCCTTCCCACATTGAACACAAGCAGAGTTTAGTGTGATTGTTCAATCGTTGCTCAGTAGTCACTATGTACCATGCTTTTTAACTTGCTAGCAGTAATTCCCACTGGTGACTCTCACCCCGAAACATTCCTCCTCAGAGGCTATCTGACCGGCTGAATTTAGTTTAGTTTAGAGGTACAGCATGGAAACAGGCCCTTTGGCCCACTGTCCACGCAGACCAGCGATCCCCGTACAATAGCACTATCCTACACACTAGGCACAATTTACAATTTTTACCAAAGCCTACAAACCTGTACTTCATTGGAGTGTGGGATGAAACTGGAGCACCCAGAGAAAACCCACACGGTCACGGGGAGAACGTACATACTCCGTACAGACAGCGCCCGTGGTCAGGATCGAACCTGGGTCTCTGGTGTTGTAAGGCAGCAACTGTACCACTGTGCCACCGAGCTCCAGCAGTTTGTTTTTCTCTGCTCGGTGAAAGGAAAGGTTTCTTGTTTCTTGTGTTCGTTTGAGGTTTACAGCTCCTGGAGCTAGTCAACAATGTGACTGTATCTATACAGTGACTATATAATCATCCTGCCATAAAAACATACTAAGGATGGCCAACAATATTTCTTCTGACCCCAACCACGTTCTGAACTGTGTGTACAATTTGTTACCATCAAACCGGAGATATAGGGTTCCAAAATGTAATAAGGGTAGACTGAAGCACTCTTTTGTGCACCAGTCAATCCTCGAACTAAATAAGACGCTTAATCCCAGATCAAACGCACGCTGATGGGCCTCACATGTTGTCTTCTGTTATTGTAATGTTGTGCTGAATGTATGTATTTTTGGGTCCTGTCTTGATGCATGACTTTTCAAGTCTCTTTTATCTTTTATCTGATGCTGTAAATGGGGCTGCTGCCATGCAAAACTAATTTCAGACTTTGTCCCGACAATAAAGTAACATCTATCGTATCGTTTCGTATATATTTATGGGACACGAGGAGGTGGTTGAGGCAGGTATGTTAACAGCATTAAAAATACACTTGGACAGGTATATGGATAAGAAAGATTTAGAGGGGAAAAAAGTACAAGAATGCTGGAGTAACTCAGTGACTCAGGCAGCATCTCTGGAGAACATGGATAGGTGACTTTTCGGGTCGGGACTCTTTTTCAGGCTGGAGTTACTCCAGCACTTTGTGTCTTTTTTTGTAAACCAGCATCTGCAGTTCCTCGTGTCTACAAGGTTTAGAGGGATGTGGGCAAATTGGGCTAAGTAAGGTGAGATTTACACAGCTTAAGGATAAGGGGGAAATCCTTTAAAACCGAGATGAGAAGAACTTTTTCACACAGAGAGTGGTGAATCTCTGGAACTCTCTGCCACAGAGGGTAGTTGAGGCCAGTTCATTGGCTATATTTAAGAGGGAGTTAGATGTGGCCCTTGTGGCTAAGGGGATCAGGGGGTATGGAGAGAAGGCAGGTACGGGATACTGAGTTGGATGATCTGCCATGATCATATTGAATGGTGGTGCAGGCTCGAAGGGCCGAATGGCCTACTCCTGCACCTAATTTCTATGTTTCTATGTTTCTATGAGACATATTGGTCGGCATGGACGAGTTGGACCAAAGGGTCTGTTTGCGTGCTGTGTGATTCTATTTCTGTCTGGCCCCAGATTTGACCATCTGACCTTTCTGGCAACTGGATGGGGATTGGGGCAGCAGAGGTGGAGGGGTCGGGGGGAGGGGCGGTTGACCTATGACATTGCCGATCTTGAAGGAAAGCAGAACCAATAGCCAACTGTGTTTAATCTATGCCTAGATCTAAATGAAGCTCTGCTAAATGTTACAGTTTGTGAACACAGGTTCAGTGAAATACTGTAAAACATTCTGTAGAGTATTGGGATTCCTTGCTGTCAAAGTTTTACAGCATGCCGTTCATTCATTAACTTCAAACAGGCATGGGTAACATGAGGAGGGGGGGAGGGGGGGTCGACTCCAACACTGATAAAAGCATAAACACTATCACTGCTGGAAACTGAAATAAAATTAGAAATTGCTGGATATATTCAGGAGATAAAGCACCTGTGGGCAAACTGAGCACTTTTAGAGAGAATGGCACATAAATCCATAAAACATAGGAGCAGAATTAGGCCATTTGGCCCATCGAGTCTGTTCTGCCATTCGACCATGGCTGATCTATTTTTCCCGCTCAGCCATATTCTCCTGCCTTCTTCCAGAAACCTTTTTACGCTCTTACTAATCAAGAACCTCTCAAATTCTGCTTTAAAAATACCCAATGGCTTATCCTCCACCACCGCCTGTGCCAGAGAATTCCACAGATTCTCCACCCTTTAGCTGAAGAGATTCCTCCTCATCTCCATTCTAAACGGATGTCCTTTATTCTGAGGCTGTGCCCTCTGGTCCTAGACTCTCTCACTATCGGAGGCATCCTCTCCACATCCACCCTCGCTCAGCCTTTTATTATTTGGTAGGTTTCAATGTGATCCCTCTTTATTCTTCTAAACTCCAGCAAGTATAGGTTCAAAGCCTTCAAACGCTCATCAAACATTAACCCTGGTATGTTTTAAAAGCATGCTTTAATTTGCAGAGAAGGTGGAGGGATGGAGGTTACAAAGGGAATGTAGGAATGTACAGGTACAATTAAAAAAACTATTTCCAGCAGCATCACAGGCACGGAGACACAGACTGTGCAAAAAGCATAATTTATATATAAATTGCTCGTAAATTCTATCAGACAGTGAAAAGAAAAAGATTCGGGCTACACAGTGGCGCAGTGGTAGTGTTGCTGCTTTACAGCACCAGAGACCCAGGTTCGATCATGACTACAGCACTGTCTGTACCGAGTATGCATGTTCTCCCTGTGACCGCATGGGTTTCTACGGGTCCTTCAGTTGCTCCAATAAACTTTTGCCGGTTTGTAAGTTAATTGGTTTCTGTAAACTGTTCCTAGTATGCACGATAGAACCCGTGTACGGGTGAACATTGGTCGGCATGGACTCAGTGGGTCAAAGGGCCTGTTTCCACGCTGTATGTCTAAACTAAACTCAATTGTACAAAGAAAAAACAAGACATTTGTGCAAAACACATTAGGAAACGAGTGCATGGCAGTGCAAGTGGTGGTACGTAGATAGACACAAAAAACATAGAAACATAGAAATTAGGTGCAGGAGTAGGCCATTCTGCCCTTCGAGCCTGCACCGCCATTCAATATGATCATGGCTGATCATCCAACTCAGTATCCCGTACCTGCCTTCTCTCCATACCCCCTGATCCCCTTAGCCACAAGGGCCACATCTAACTCCCTCTTAAATATAGCCAATGAACTGGCCTCGACTACCCTCTGCGGCAGAGAGTTCCAGCTGGAGTAACTCAGCGGGACAGGCAGTATCTCTAGGGAGAAGGAATGGGTGATGTTTCAGGTCGAGACCCTTCTTCAGACTGCTTAGGGATAAGGGAAAGGTAAGATATAGACGATGATGTGGAGAGATATAGACCAATGAATGAAAGATATGCAAAAAAGTAATGATGATAAAGGAAATAGACCATTGGTAGCTGTTTGTAGGGTGAAAACGAGAAACTAGTGCGACTTGGGTGGAGGAGGGATAGAGAAAGCGGGAATGCCGGGGCTACCTGAACTGAGAGAAATCAATATTCATACCACTGGGCTGCAAGCTGCCCAAGCGAAATATGAGTTTAGCCTCACTCTGACAATGGAGGAGACCAAGGACAGAAAGGTCTGTGTAGGAATGGGAAGGGGAATAAAAGTGACCGGCCGACAACCGGGAGATCAGGTTGGTTCACGCGGGCCGAGCGAAGGTGTTCCGCGAAACGTTCGCCCAGTCTGCGCTTGCTCTCGCCGATGTATAAGAGTCCACATCTTGAACAACGGATACAGTAGATGAGGTTGGAGGAGGTGCTGTAGTGTTCCCATTGCCAAGATAGGATTAGGTTGGTATAGACACAAACTGCTTGAGGCATAAAATGCTAGAGTACATCAGCGGGTCAGGCAGCATCTCTGGAGATAAGGAATTAGGTGACATTTCAGGACAAGACCCGATGGCCCACATGGACCTTGGATTGTGTAGGTCGGATCAAGTACCCGATGAAAATAGCTGGCCCTGAACCCGCTGGTGTGACACTTTAGGTTTTATTGTACCTCCTAACCGATGGTGACAGTAGGAAAAGGACACGGCCCAGATGGTGCGGATCCTTGATGGTAGATGCCACTTTCTTGAAACATTGACAGCTTTTGATGCTGGGCAGGTTGGTGCCCGCGATGGACTGGGCTGAGTCCATCACTCATTGTCTGGAGTTTTATAATATTTTAGAATCAAATCCAACTAGGATGAACCTGCTTTGATGGAGCATTTTTTGTGTGGGGAAATTGTAGCTCCACAAAGCAACCATAATGATTGCCGAACACTGACCTACAGTCAGAGCTGTAAAAGGCTCTGCGGGAGTTCGGTTCGATTTATTTGTTTGAAGTCGAGCTTCATTTCCATTCCTCTCACTGCAGAGGGAGCAATAAATTTGCAAAGCAGTTCAAGCTGCCTCCTCTCCATAAATCTCGTTTGTTAAGGCTGAGTGCTCTTCCTGGGAGCTCGGTGAGTGGGGGGGAAAAAAGCTTTTCCCTGGGGAAGTTGAGGTTGGTTGAAGTTTCTCCACTGTGGATGTTAATTAGCCTTGTTGCTGTGCTGACTTGCGAATCATTACCTTTCCTGGACCACAACCATCGTACACTATGCATTTTATTTTCAATAAGAGAGCTGCAAACATGAAATCTTAATGCATCCTCGACAATGCGCCACGTTGCTGGAACTATATTCTGCACTCTGTATCATCCGTTCCCTTTGCTCGACCGACTATTGTTGAGATTGATTTGATTGCATTCATGTATTGATATATCTGATCTGTTTGGATCGCACGCAAAGCAAAGCTTTTCACTGTTCCAGGGCAGTGAATTGGTGGAACTCATTGTCACAGACGGCTGTGGAGGCCAAGTCAACGGGTATTTGTAAAGCAGACATTGACAGGTTCTTGATTAATTTGATTGAGTCTAGTTTATTGTCACGTGTACCGAGGTGTAGTGAAACACTTGCTAAACAATCAGCGGAAAGACTATACATGATTACAGTCGAGCCGGCCTCACTGTACAGACACATGATAAAGTGGTTACTGAGGGTGTCACAGGTTTCTGGGAGAAGGCAGGAGAACGGGGCTGAGAGGGAAAAATAGATCAGCCATGAATGAATGGCAAAGGAAACATGATGGGCTGAATGGCCTCATTCTGCTCATAATAGTAAGTTAATATCATCAGCGTTTCATAAGTCATAAGGGCGGTCATGGTGGCGCAGCGGTAGAGTTGCTCCCTTACAGCGAATGCAGCACCAGAGACGTGGGTTCAATCTACGGGTGCTGTCTGTACAGAGTTTGTACGTTCTCCCCTTGACCTACGTGGGTTTTCTCCGAGATCTTCGGTTTCCTCCCACACTCCAAAGATGTACACGTGTGTAGGTTAATCGGCTTGGTATAAAGTAAAATTTGTCCCAAGTGGGTGTGTGGATAGTGTTAATGTGCGGGGGTCGCTGGTCGACGCAGACCCGGTGGGCCGAAGGCCTGTTTACGCGCTGTATCTCTAAACTAAACTAAATGAAACTAAAGTGATAGGAGTAGTTAGGCCATTCGGCCCATCTAGTCCATTCCGCCATTCAATCATGGCTGATCTATCTCCCCCTCCTAACCCCATTCTTCTGCCTTCTCCCCATAACCTTCTGACTCCTCTAGTATGATCCTATGGTCTGACAGTAATAAACCTGAACTTAATTCCTTCATTCCCCTTGTCCTTCTCGACCTGAATGTTGACATGGTTTCCGTCTCATCTACGAACCCTGTAAGTGGATCTCACATCCCAGCTCTTGCCCCACTCTCACACTTGTTTCATTGCAAGGTTAGAGGGGCAGAGCAGAGGACAATTGAGGCTTACAGGTACGAGTTGGCAGCCTGGAGGTTGTTACTGGGCTGTTGCTGAGCCATTTGGACCACAGGTGCGGAGACATGAGTTCAAATCCAGCCATGGTGGATGAGAAATTAAAGTTTGAATGGATCTGGAACAAAGAGTGAGTCTGAGTACCAGTCTTTAGATAAAAAAACAAACTGCTGGAGGAACTCAGGGTGTTGAGCAGCCTGTGTTGAAGGAAAGGAATTCTTGATGATTCAGATCGAGAGTGCAGGCTCGAAGGGCCAAATGGCCTCCTCCTGCACCTATTTTCCATGAGACCCTGTGTCTGGTCTGAGAGGGTGTAAAGAGGTACGGGGGGGGGGGTTGAGATGGGGGGGATGAGACGGGAGGGGGTGAGACGGGAGGGGGTGAGACGGGAGGGGGGTGAGACGTGGGGGAGTGAGACGGGAGGGAGTGAGACGGGAGGGGTGAGACGGTGGGGGGAGTGAGACGTGGGGGGGGGAGTGAGACGGGAGGGGGTGAGACGGGGGGAGTGAGACGGGAGGGAGTGAGACGGGAGTTCCCTCAAACCTCCTTTTTTTTAAGGAGACGGGAGGGGGTGAGACGGGACGGGAGGGAGTGAGACGGGAGGGGGGTGAGACGGGAGGGAGTGAGACGGGAGGGGGGTGAGACGGGAGGGAGTGAGACGGGAGGGAGTGAGACGTGAGGGAGGACGTGGGGGGAGTGAGACGGGAGGGGGTGAGACGGGAGGGAGTGAGAGTGGGGGGAGTGAGACGGGAGGGGGGCTGGAAGCAGACAAGCAAAAAAATTAGAGACTGGGAACGGCAGATGCTGGAATCTTGAGCAAATCGCAAAATGTTGGACTAACTCAACGGATCAGGCAGCATCTGGAGAGGCGACATTTCGGGTCGGGACCCTTCTTCAGACTGATTGTAGTATGGGATAGAAAGCTGGAAAAGATCAAGAGGCACATGGAGGCATTAGGCTTGGCTGATGCTAATATTGGTATAATATGACCTCCCTCTGTATGATCATGTACATGGCCCCACTTTTATTTACTGTAGGTTCTCCTTTAAATAATACTCTGCTTTGATCTAAACCCAGCTCTACTTAAGTAGGTATAAATAACCTGAACATTGTTTAAGTGGAATGACCGTGTGAAAATGGGATATAATGTTGCTTCACTTATTTAAAAATGCTTTCACACTTTATTTCTGGATCATTTCCAATATTTTGATTTATTTATGGAACTCATAATACATAAAATCTTACAACGTATTGATCCAAGCTGGTTTTTTTGTTTGTTTGATCAACACAGTTAATAGAGAGAGAAGATTTATATAATGTTTTTTAAAAAGTCTGAAATCATTACTTTATGTAGTAGAAGCAAGGAACTGCAGATGCTGGTTTACAAAAAACACAGAGTGCTGGAGTAACAAGTGTGTAGGTGAGCAGTGGAATCCGGTAAGATGAAGGGAAATGTGGTAAAGGGCTAGTATAAATGGGTGCTTGATGGTTAGTGCGGACTCAGTGGGCCAAAGGGCCTGTCTCCGTGCTTGTTGACCCGGAGACTGTGAATGTACAGGAGCTCCCTACAAGAAGCAACCTGGAACCACTTTCAACACAGCAGCAGAGTGGCACAGCTGGTAGAGCTGCTTCCTCTCATCACCAGAGACCCAGGTTCGATCCTGACCTCGGGTGCTGTCTGTGTGGAGTTTGCACGTTCTTCCTGTGACGGCGTGGCTTTCCTCTTGGTGCTCCGATTTCCTCCCACGTCCCAAAGACGTGCGAATTTGTAGGTTTATTGGCCTCTGCAAATTGTCCGTAGTGTGTAGGGAGTGGATGACGTAGCATGAGGTGTTTGATGGTCGGCATGGACACAGTGGGCCGAAGGGCCTGTTTCTATGCTGTATCTCCAAAACTAAAGAATTTAAATTGGCAGCACCGTATCACGTTACAGGGCAACTCTTGGTGGCCACACCAACAGTGGCAGCAACTTGAGAGTGATTTGTTTCAGCAACATCCATCTCCTTATTGACCCAGCTCGTGAATATTGTGTTGGCTCAGCGACTAACTCCATACAGATGCATTTCCCCGTGAAACACACTGAACAAATTCAAGCTTTGCTTTTAGTCCAGTTTCCAATTACTTCACCTGGCAATAGCTTCACATCTGACATTTTTATTTCGTTTTCAACAGTGGGGAAGTGAGTTCCTAATACATCCTGAACGACCTTTGTTGTATTGCAGCCAGAATAATGAGCTAACAGTAAAGGTTGCAAATGTTTGACAAGACAATATTTAATCTACAGCCACTTAAACAACTGTGCTCATATGACCACACAATTGGCTTATTTGTATAACCAAAGCAGCTCCACTGCATTGTAAAATCAAGATCTCTCCTGCTTCTAAAGTGCACCCATAGTCCAGCAGTGCTGAGGATGTTTGTCAGAAGATCTACTAGTAAGGAAAATATTTTACTTTTGTTGTTCTGATCATTGTTGGCACAATACAGTTTCTTTCTCTTTGTGACTCGTGGCAAATTCATTTTTGCTCAAGTTTCCTGATAGAATTGTAAACTGCTCTTATAAAGGGCGGTGCAGCTGCTAGAACTAGCGTGGACGGGTGACTGGTGGTCGACGTGGACTCGGTGGGGAAAACAGAAGAGACTTTGCACGCTGTCTCTCTAAACTAAACTAAGATGTTAAATACAAACTGTCAGCAATTGGTGACTTACTGGGATTCACTCAAAATGTTTATTTTATTCAATTCAATTCAATGATGCTTTATTGTCAAGTGTATCTAGGTACAATGAAACGCCTTGTTCTGCATAAAAATCGGTACAATCATACAGCAGACCTCACCTGGGCAATACACAAGAGTTGCCACGGTTGCATTTTGTTCTGGTTCATTTATATATAGACCATTAGTACAGGTGCACAACCTTTTATCCGAAAGCCTTGGGACCAGACACTTGTCCGATTTAGGAATTTTTCGGAATTCCGAATGGAAGATTTTTAGCGTAGATTAGGTAGGTAGCGCGGGCGGCTTGAAAAGTCTGGAGTGGCTGCCTCCTCCCCGGAGACTGGGGAATCATTGTAAATCATTGCATAAATGTTAGTCAGTTAGTTTGGAGGGATTTTATGTGGTGGGTGGGGGGTGAAGGGGGTAAACTTTAATTCTTAGTCCCCTACCTGGTCGGAGAGGCGGGGAGCGGGCAATGCCTCACCGGGTCGCCGTGCAGTAACCTCCGGAGCGCTGTGGCCGCCGACTCCCGACATCGCAGAGCTGGGGGCTGCGGGCGTCCGGCCGCGGTTGGAGCTCCGACCCCGGCAACTCTACCCCTGGCTGCGCGGCGCTCCAAATCCAGCGCCGCCCACGGCCGGACGCCTGCAGCCCCAGCTCCACGATGTTGGGCGTCGGCGGCGTCGCAGCGCTGGGATACCAGCGGGGAGCGGGCAATGCCTTACCGGGTCGCCGTGCGGTAAGCTCCGGAGCGCTGTGGCCACCGACACACAACATCGCGGAGCTGTTCGCGGAGCGTCGCTGGATTTGGAGCGCCGCGCAGCCAGGGGTAGAGTTGCCGGGGTCAGAGCTACAACCGGCGCCGCCCGCGGCCGGACGCCCGCAGCCCCAGCTGGGAGTTGGCGGCCACAGCGCTGCGGAGCTTACTGCACGGCGAGGCATTGACCGCTCCCCGTCTCTCCATACCAGGTAGGGGACTAAGAATTAAAGTTTCCCCCTTCACCCCCCCCCCCCACTTTACACAAAAGCCCTCCAAACTAACTGACTAACATTTAAGCAATGATTTACAGATGTTTAAGTGTCTCCCCGGTCTCCGGGGAGGAGGCAGCCGCTACAGTAGTACAGACCTGGGTTGACCGTGGGTCGTTTCGGGTCAAGTTTGGCACCAAGCGCGAGCTTTGGTGTGCAGACGACATCCTGGAAAAAATGGCCGGTTTTCTGAGTATTTCGGTTTCCGAAACTCCGGATAAAAGGTTGTGCACCTGTAATTGCAAATGCCCTGTTGAGTGACATGACATTGGTGACTAATTGACAGCAAGTTTTTTTGTTTGATTGAAAGATGCTGCACGAAACAGGCCCTTCAGCTCATCAGGTCCACGCCGACCATCGAATACCCGTTCATATTAAATCCATGTTATCCCACTTTCACATCCACTCCCTACACACTACGGAGGCCAATTTGTTGTAAATTCTGGAATTCCTTTCCTAAATCTGCACACTTCTTCCCTCCTTTTCTCCCTTTGGAACACTGCTTTCAACCTATCCTTTTCACCAAGGTTGTGCTCATCTCCTGTACCGCCTCCTTGTGTGGATAGGTGTCCACCAATTTCTTGGTCAGCTCTTTCAGCTGTCAGATCGAATGAAAAGTTCCGTAATATTGTGCACTCCTGTAGTGTAATCAGAGTTTTCAGATCATTGATTCATAAAGTATTTCACTTTTGTGTTAGAAATGTGAGTTGAGGGTGGCACAGTGACACAGCGGTAGAGTTGCTGCTTTACACCGCCAGGGACCCGGGTTTGATCCTGATTACTGATGCTGTCTGTACAGAGTTTGGACGTTGTCCCCATGGCCGCGTGAGTTTTCTCCGGGTGCTCTAGTTTCCTCCCACATTCGAACGACATGCAGGTTTGTAGGTTAATTGGCTTCAGTAAATTGCCCTTTAGTGTGTAGGATGCGAAACTGGGATAGCATAGAACTAGTGTGTGGGTGGTCGCTGGTCAACAAGGACTCGGTGGGCCGAAGGGCCTATTTCCACGCTGTATCTCTAAACAAAACTAAAGTACTATAGCCAATGATTTACTGCTGGAACATCCACCGTTGTAAATATTTAATGATTACAGATAAGGCAGTGTCAGTGGCATCTGGGTCTTGAGAGTTTGCAGTAGTATTGCATGATTGGGGCCATTCAGTTTACCAAGTTGTCTGTAGTTTAGAGATGCAGCATGGAAACAGGCCCTTCGGCCCACTGAGTCCACACCGACCAGCGACCCCCCTAGTTCTTCGTTATCCCACTTTCGGATTCTACACTCTAGGGGCAATTTACAGAAGGCAATTAACCTACAAACATGCACGTCTTTGGAATGTGGGAAGAAAACAAAATCCCACGCGGTCACAGGGAGAACGTACAAACTATAGCACCCATCGTCAGGATTGAACCCTCTGGCGCTCTCAGGCAGCAACTCTTACCAGCTGAAGACGAGACCTGACCCGGTGTGAAGAAGAGTCCTGACACGATCTCTGGTTATCTCGCTCCGCAGATGGTCTCTGGTAGAAACGAGGATCTATAGATGCTGGTTTACAAAAACGGGCACAAATTGCTGGAGTAACTCAGCGGGTTAGGCAGCATCTCCGGAGAATATGGATGGGTGGTCGGGACCCTTCCTCCATCTGACGTCTGAGACAGGGTCCAAAATAGAAACGTCACCTATCCACGTTCTCCTGAGATGCTACCTGACACGCTGACTAACTGCACAACTCTGTGTCCTCTCTGGCCTATTGTTTTACTTGGATGGAATTATACCCCTGTCATTAGTGCAATTCACTGTGTACTCTTCATTTGAAATTGAACAATAATAATTTGCCTTTATACACCCCCATTTAATGCTGGGAAGATGTATCAAGGTGCTTAACAAAAACATAAGCGTAAGAAACGTGTCATGAATCACGACAATAGTTGGAATAGTGACTCAAGCCTCAGTATAAATTACCAGCAAATAAAAGTCTCCCATATTAATTTATTTAAATGAATTCAAAATCACAATGGTGGGGGAAGTCCAAAACAAATAGCGTAGGTTTTAGGTGAGGTTGTGAGATCAGAGTAGAAAGTTTTTCTACACAGAGAGTGGTGAATATCTGAAATGCACTGTAAGTGAAAGTGGTGGAATCATTTGAATCATTGAATCATTTCAAGAGTCAGGTCAGGAGAGTCAAAGTAGTTGTATTGCCCTACGTCCCAAACAGAACACTGATATTCTTCCTTGCAGCAGCACAACAGAATATGTAAATATTCAGAATAGCCAGGGCATAGAAGGCTTTGGACAATGCGGGCAAGTGGGATCAGTGTAGATAGGTACAATGTAATTAACAAAACGACAGATTGTTGGTTTATACCAAAGATAGACTCAAAATGCTGGAAATAACTCAGTGGGTCAGGCAGCACCAGTCCCCCCCCCCGCTCTCCCTACTACAATCAGCATGAAGAAGGGTCCAGACCCGAAATGCCAGAGACCTGGGTTCAATCCTGACTATGGATGCTGTCTGTACGGAGTTTGTACATTGTCCCTGTGACCCCATGGGGTTTCTCCGGGTGCTCCGGTTTCTTCCCACACTCCTAAGACGTACAGGTTTGTAGGTTAATTAGCGTCGGTAAAGATTGCAAATTCTCCCTAGTGTGTAGGATAGTGGTAATGTACAGGGATCGCTGGTCAGCGTGAAGTGAACGGCCAAAGGGCCTGTTTCAGAACTGTATCTCTTAAACTAAACTAAACTAAAAGTCTAAAGTTTGTTAAAAATCAAGCCTTAAAACTGACATTTAATTGCTTAACGTTGCTTCATCTGTTTGATAAATAGTTTTTTCTACTATAATGTGGACAATAACCTTAAGTGCAATGTACCACAAACTATTATTTTCTGTCCATTGTGCGTTATTCTTTTCACAGCCTTCGTGCCAACTCTTGCAAGCCTCGGTTCATTCAGTGCTGTTAATTAATGTCCCAATTAGCTTTTTCATTCCTTTGAGAACTTCCTCTGTTCTTTCTTGAATACAGTTCTTCATCAGCCATTCATAGAAACATAGAAAATTGGTGCAGGTGTAGGCCATTCGGCCCTTCAAGCCAGCACCACCATTCAATATGATCAGGGCTGATCATCTAAAATCAGTACCCCGTTCCTGCTTTTCCCCCGTATCCTTAGATTCCTTTAGCCTTAAGAGCTTAATCTAACTCTCTTTTGAAAACATCCAGTGAATTGGCCTCCACTACCTTCTGTGACAGAGAATTCCACAGATTCACAACTCTCTGGGTGAATTTTCTTTTCCTCATCTCAGTCCTACATGGCCTACCTCTTATTCTTAAACTGTGACCCCTGGTTCTGGACTCCCCCAACATCGGGAACCTTTTTCCTGCATCTAGCCTGTCCAATCTCTTAAGGATTTTATATGTTTCTATAAGATACCCTCTCATCCTTCTAAATTCCAGTGAATACAAGCCCAGTCGACCCATTCTTTCATCATATGTCAGCCCCGTCATCCTGGGAATTAACCTGGTGAACCCCCTCAATAGCAATAATGTCCTTCAAATTAGGAAACCAAAATTACACACAATACTACAGGTGCGGTCTCATCAGGGCCCTGTACAACTGCTTCTAAACTCAAATCCTCTCGCAATGAAGGCCAACATGCCATCGGCTTTCTTTACTGCCTGCTGTACCTGCATGCTTACTGATCTACAAGCACACCCAGGTCTCGTTGCACCTCACCTTTTTCTAATCTGATATTGTTCAGATAATAATCTTCCTTCCTGTTCTTGCCAACAGTGGATAACCTCACATTTATGCACATTATACTGCATCTGCCATGCATCTGCCCACTCATCCAACCTATCCGAGTTACCCTACAGCCTCATAGCATCCTCCTCGCAACTCACACTGCCACCCAGCTTTGTGTCATCCTCAAACTTGGAGATGTCACGTTTAATTATCTCGTCAAAATCGTTAATATATATTGTAAATAACTGGGGTCCCAGCACCGAGCCTTGCGGCACCCCACTAGTCACTGCCGGCCATTCTGAAAAGGACCCGTTAATTCCTACTCTTTGCTTCCTGTCTGCCAACCAGTTCTCGATCAATACCCCACCCCCAATACCATGAGCTCTAATTTTGTACACTAATCTCCTGAGTGGAACCTTGTCAAGGGTTTTTTGAAAGTCCAGATACACCACATCCACTGGCTCTCCCTTATCCATTCTACTTGTTACATCCTTAAAAAATTCCAGAAGATTAGTCAAGCAAGATTTCCCCTTCATAAATCCATGCTATCCTGCTATTACATCCTTAACAATCGACTCAAGCATCTTCCCCACTACCGATGTAAGGCTCACTGGTCTATAATTCCCCGTTTTCTCTCCCCCTCCATTTAAAAAAAGTGGTTACCCTACAGTCCACAGGAACTGATTCAGTCGAGAGAACATTGGAAAATAATCACCAATGCAACCACGATTTCTAGGGCCAACTCCTTGTGTACTCTGGGATGCAGGCCATCAGGCCCTGGGAATTTATCTGCCTTCAGTCCCAACAGTTTACCTAACACCATTTCCTGACTAATGCGGATTCCCTTCAGTTTCTCCCTCCCACTAGATCCTCGATCCCCTAGTATTTCTGGGAGATTGTTTGTGTCTTCCTTAGTGAAGACAGAACCAAAGTACCCGTTTAACTGTTCTGCCATTTCCTTGTTTCCCATTATAAATTCACCTGTCTCGAATTGTAAGGGACCTACATTTGTCTTTTCCAAACATCTCCTTCATAGCATCAGGGAGGTTCTACTGCAGTTGTACAGGGTCTTGGTGAGACCACACCTGGAGTATTGCGTACAGGTTTGGTCTCTTAATCTGAGGAAAGACATTCTTGCCATAGAGAGAGTACAGAGAAAGCTCACCAGACTGATTCCTGGGATGTCAGGACTTTCATATGAAGAAAGGCTGGATAGACTTGGTTTATACTCGCTAGAATTTAGAAGATTGAGGGGGGATCTTATAGAAACTTACAAAATTCTTAAGAAGTTGGACAGGCTAGATGCAGGAGGATTGTTCCCGATGTTGGGGAAGTCCAGAACAAGGGGTCACAGTTTAAGGATAAGGGGGAAATCTTTTAGGACCAAGATGAGGAAAACTTTTTTCACACAGAGAGTGGTGAATCTCTGGAATTCTCTCCCGCAGAAGGTAGTTGAGGCCAGTTCATTGGCTATATTTAAGAGGGAGTTAGATGTGGCCCTTGTGGCTAAAGGGATCAGGGGGTATGGAGAGAAGGCAGGTACAGGATACTGAGTTGGATGATCAGCCATGATCATATTGAATGGCCTACTCCTGCACCTATTTTCTATGTTTCTATGTCTTTGCTAATCTTTTCCATTTTACATCTCTAAAGCAGGTTTTAGAGTCAGTTTTTTTATTTTATCCGCAAGCTCCCTTTCATGCTCTTTTTTCACCCTCTTAATTAACCCCTCTGTCTTGCTCTGTTGAGTTCTAAATTTCTCCCAGTCCTCTGGTTTGCTGCAATTCTTCCATCTTGTCCTAAAAATGGGCAGCACTTCATACTGTGGGAACTGTACTTTAACGCAGCATAGTTTCCCATTGGCACAAGGCTCAATATGGCTGGTCGCACTGACCCACAAAGTCCACAACTTGAACACCTGCATATCTTTTTTTTTTAGTGAGAAGGCTGTGTTACTAGGGGAACCGGAATACTGAATCGCAACGGTGAACTGCGTAAACAACTGTGCAAGACCCACTCCACATCTGCCAAATCCAAAAAGCGGTATAGAGGTGTACAAGGCCATGAGATTGGGTGAATGCACAGTATTTTGCCCAGAGTGGCGGAATCAAGAACCTGGGGATATGGGTTTAAGATGAGGGGGAAAAGATTGAATAGGAACCTGAGGGGCAACTATATTACACGATGAGAGGTGGATGTATGGAATGAGCTGCCAGAGGAAGTAGTTGAGGCAGGTACTGTCACAACATTTAAAAATCATTTGAACAGGTACATGGATAGGATAGGTTTAGAGGGATATGGGCCAAACGCAGGCAGGTGGGACTAGTGTAGCACATGACTGCACCCCCGCCCACCACAGCAACACCATTGTCAAATTTGCGGATGACACTACAGTGGTGGGACTCATCTCCGGGGGGGGACGAGTACGCCTACCGGGAGGAGGTGGAGCAGCTGACAGTGTGGTGCGAAGAAAATAACCTGCTCCTCAACACCTCAAAGACGAAGGAGGTAATAATAGACTTCAGGAAAAACAAAACGGACATGGTACCACTGACCATCAGAGGGGACTGTGTAGAGAGGGTGGCGGATTTCCGCTTCCTGGGAATCCACATTGAGGAGGACCTGACGTGGAGCGTGAACACCACTGCGCTGCTGAAAAAGGTCCAGCAGAGACTGCACTTCCTGAGGGTGCTCAGGAAGAATTGGGTGAAACACACTCAGAGGCTGCTGCTGTCCTTTTATCGGTGCTCCATTGAGAGCATACTAACATACTGTGTATGCGTGTGGTACACCAGCTGCACAGCGGCTCAGAGGAAAGCGCTCCAGAGGGCCATTGACAATGCCCAGAGGATTGTCGGCTGCCCTCTCCTTACCTTGGAGGACCTACACAGTTCCCGCTGTGCACCAAAAAAACCCAGAAATAATAAAGGACATCTCCCACCCCCCGGACACTCCCTGTTTGAACTGCTACGGTGCCAAACGCCTCCAGACCATACAGTGATCCACAAGGACAAGGACAAATAGACTAAAAAACAGTTTTTACCCCACTGCTATAAAAGCACTAAATGTAGCCGCCAAGGAATGCAGGGGCGATACAGACTAAGGGACTGTGGTAACGGTGAAATCGACAGAAGGATGGAGGGTTGGGTGTGTATGCGTGCTTTGTCTGTGATATTTATTTATTTGCTTATCTTTATTATTTTACCGTGGATGTTTCGTTAGCTTTAGAAATGTTTGAATGCTGCACTGACTGGCTGACATTTTAAATTTCGTTGTACATGGCCCATGTTACAATGACAATAAAGAAACTATTCTATTATTCTATTCTATTGTAGATGGGGCATTTTGGTTGATGTGGGCAAGTTGGGCCTGTTTCCACGCGATGTCTCGGTATAGAAAGGTTGCTGCATGCTATGCACCTGTGGAGCAGTTTCTTGAATGACAGTGTTTGTCTGGCAAGTTATTGCTCAATGCTTGTTAATAAAGCTTTATTTTTGTTTAGTTTAGAGATACAGCATGGAAACAGGCCATTCGGCCCACCAAGCCTGCACTGACCAGCAATCACACATACACTAACACTGCCTTACAGACTAGGGACAATTTACACTTTACACCAAAGCCAAATTAACCTACAAATCTGTATGTATTTGGAGTGTGGGAGGAAACCGGAGCAACCGGGGAAAACCCACACAGGTCACAGGGAGAACGTACAAATTCCATACAGACAGCACACGTAGTCAGGACTGAACCCTGGTCTCAGGCACTGCAAGACCTGCAAGGCAACAACTCTATCACTACGCCATTGTACCGCCGCCCCAGTTGATTTGTTGAATGTGTTCAGCATTTTATTTAAACGTAGCTCTTACTCTCTGTATTTTTCATTTGCGGTAAGGCAGCAACTCTACCGCTGCGACATGTGCCAGCCCTGTCAGGGAGTCCCATTGCTGCTGTTTAGAAATGCAGTCATTATTGTACGTTTAGAAACATGGCAGTCCATTTGTGTACAGCAAGCTCTCTGTATTTTTCATTTGAAGTATGGCAGCAATTCTACTGCTGCCGTCACGGATAGTTGACTGTCTCTCACGTCTTGTGTAAGTTATTCCAACAACACCTATTGCAACCTGCTGCTTGTGAGGCAGATCGAGCCATGACTTGCCCTCGGTCTCCTAACGCTCATCTCTTTCTCCCCCACGCAGCCTCGGGACTCTCAACTCCCTCCACGCCGGTACAGTCGACCAAGCCAGCCTTCCCCCTGGAATCGTACAAGCAGGAACCGGAGCGCCTGGATGCTCGCACTCGCTCCTACTCATCTCCACCCGACTCGGGCCAACGCTTCACCGTCCCAGTGCCACCAGCAGCCACCCCGGCTAAGCCTTTCACGCCACTCTCCAGCTACAATGCTACCTCGAAACCAGTAAGTGTGATCTCCATGGTTCAGTGGTACTTCATTTGTCACCTGTACTGAGGTCCAGTGACATACAGTTCAGTACAAGTGTCACCACGCATAAGCATGTAGTTACATCTTAGATAAGCATCTCAGATTCAGTACAAGTGTATAGCAGTAGTACACTGAGACCGTATACAGAGTCGCCTGTTTTTGGCGGCATTTTCAAGTTTCAGTTGTTTTTTACAAGTTTTATTTAGTACGTATTTTAGTTACTGCAAGCTAAAAATACTAAAGGCGGTTACATTGTTTAGTAGAGTATCCTTGTAACTGTGTTGATTGAGGCAATCCCTTGTCAATTTCAATGGCTTCCCGCAATGTTACTAGCAGCCTGTTCGTAAAGAGACAGTGGTGTCGGAATACTGTGTTGATACTCTGCCCGCTATTATCAAAATCCAGTCAAATCATACCATGCCATACATAGTACAATCACGCCATGCACTATGGATATTTTCCCCATATCCCTTGATCCACCTAGCCCTTAGAAGACTATTCAACTCCCACTTGAATATAGTTGTTGGTTTATTATTGTCACGTGTACCGAGATAATGTGAAACACTTTGTTTGGGTGCTATCCAGTCAAATTATACTATAAAAACAGGCACAACGTGCTGGAGCAACTCAGTGGGACAGGCAGCATCTCTGGAGAACATTGACAGGTGACGTTTCTGTTCGGGACCCTTCGTCAGTCTGAAAGATCTGTAACTCCAGTCTGAAGAATAATCACCTATCCATGTTCTTCAGGGATGTTGCCTGTCCTGCTGAGTTACTCCAGCACATTGTGTCTTTAAAAAAAACAAAAAAAAACAGCATCTGCAGTTCCTTGTTTCTACAGATCATGCTTTACATAAGTGTAATCAAACCATACTCAAGTACCGCAGGTAGTGTGAAGAGAATAACAACCAGAGTGCAGTGTATGGTGACAGCAAAATTCACGGGAATCCAAATTGTGGGGAAGATGGAGCACAGTAAAATCACTTATTTATGTCACTCTTACAGAGATGCAAAAGCACAAATAAGAAGCCTTCATTTCCTCTGCAATTTTAGAAAATTAGAAAAGTTATTCTTAAATATTTCCAAAATATTAATCTTCTTCTTCTTGCATATGGCATGCACAGCCTAAAGTTGTAGGACAATTTGTTCTATTTGATTTAATTTGATTGCGTACGCCGGGTTGATTGCATTCGTCGAAACGGGGCAGACCACGTGAAGGTTGCAATCTCCCACCCCAATATTAATCTCAGATTCAGATTCAATTTTAATTGTCATTGTCAGTGTACAGTACAGAAACAACGAAATGCATTTAGCATCTCCCTTGAAGAGCGACATAGCAAACGATTTGAATAAAAAAATAATAAGTGTCCGGGGGGGGTGGTGATTGGCAGTCACCGAGGTACGTTGTTGAGTAGAGTGACAGCCGCCGGAAAGAAGCTGTTCCTGCTGGTTCGGCAACGGAGAGACCTGTAGCGCCTCCCGGATGGTAGGAGGGTAAACAGTCCATGGTTGGGGTGAGAGCAGTCCTTGGCGATGCTGAGCGCCCTCCGCAGACAGCGCTTGCTTTGGACAGACTCAATGGAGGGGAGCGAGGAACCGGTGATGCGTCTCATGTTCAGAAGCAGAACATACCGGATCTGTATTTAGCTTCCCCTCATTCTGATATAAAATGCATTAAATCTTGCATGTGCCCTAGTTAATGACCTGCTGACTGAGGAAAATAGGTCCCGAGACACATCCCTGAGACAGTTAAGTTCTTATCTTATAGAAGCAGAATCGAGTATGAACTGCCGTTCAATCGTGCCATATCTATTTTTCCCGCTCAACCCTATTCTCCTGCCTTCTTCCCGTAACCTTTGACAATCTCACCCCAAAAAATCTGATAAAAACATAGAAACATAGAAAATAAGTGCAGGAGTGGGCCATTTGGCCCTTTGAGCTTGCACCGCCATTCAATATGATCATGGCTGATCTTCCAACTCAGTATCCCATCCCTGCCTTCTCTCCATACCTCCTGATCCCTTTAGCCACAAGGGCCACATCTAACTCCCTCTTAAATATAGCCAATGAACTGGCCTCAACTACCTTCTGTGGCAGAGAATTCCACAGATTCACCACTCTCTGTATAAAAAATGATTTTCTCATCTCGGTCCTAAAAGACTTCCCTCTTATCCTTAAACTGTGACCCCTAGTTCTGGACTTCCCCAACATCTGGAATAATCTTCCTGCATCTAGCCTGTCCAACCCCTTAAGAATTTTGTAAGTTTCTATAAGATCCCCCCTCAATCTTCTAAATTCTAGCGAGTACAAGCCGAGTCTATCCAGTCTTTCATCATATGAAAGTCCTGCCATCCCAGGAATCAGTCTGGTGAACCTTCTCTGTATTCCCTCTCTGGCAAGAATGTCTTTCCTCAGATTAGGAGACCAAAACTGTACGCAATACTCCAGGTGTGGTCTCACCAAGACCCTGTACAACTGCAGTAGAACCTCCCTGCTCTTATACTCAAATCCTTTTGCTATGAAAAACATTCATGGTGATCATGAAATTACCAAGTTATCCATAAAACCCCGCCTAATTCAGTACTATCTTCTGGTGAATACAATCTGACCGATGTGTGAGTCCATGCCACACCAAGGACTTAGACTCCATGTCATTGAGAGATACAGCATGGAAACAGGCCATTCGGCTCATGGATTCTGTACCAACCACAAGGTTTATGAGAATGATCCTGGGGATGATTGGGTTAACGTATGATGAGCGTTTGATGGCACTGGGCCTGTACTCGCTGGAGTTTAGAAGGATGAAGGGGGGGGGGTCCATAAAATGCTGGATTAACTCAGCAGGTCAGGTAGCTTCTCTGGAGAAAATGAATAGGTGACATTTCAGGTTGAGACCCTTCTCCAGACTGAGTCAGGGGAGAGGGGAACTAGAAATATGAAGAGGGGCAAATAACAAATTAATGAAAGGTATGCAAAAGGACAAATCAAAGCCAGCCACGATGATCAAGGAGAGGTGGAGCCCACAATGGTCCATTGTTGGCTGTGGAGAAGGTGATAACGAGTGAAACTAACGAGTGTAACAATGAAACTGACCAGGACGACACTGAAACTCAACAGGACGACTAGGGTGGGGGAGGGATGGGGAGAGAGGGGATGCTAGGGTTGCTTGAAGTTAGAGAAATCAATATTCGTACCGCTGGGTTGTTGCTGCCCAAGGGAAATACTCGTGTGAATGAGCGATCGAGGGTGGGCATGGACTCGGTGGGCCGAATGGCCTGCTTCCACGCTGGATCTTTCAATCACCCAATAGAGGCTTTGAGAGAATATCGCCATGGGAGTGACATAGGTGACTTCAAAAATAGTGGTTCTTAATGATCTACTTGAAATACAGTGCTGTATCGTTTTAATTTATTAAACCGTTCAAAGTTTCCCAGGGGCATATTTGAGGATTCTATTGGCCAATTAGTGCAATTTTCACGTTCTTTCTTCCCCGTGCCATGTCAGCCTTGTATATTTATCACCCAGCCAAACTAGGAGCTGCAAGCTCTGCCAAGCAAGGCAACACGGTTCAGATAAAGGGCAGCCCTGACAATTAAGCTGCGAAATTTCCTGTTTATTGTGAAGTGATCTGGAACTTAACCTTGTACATCAGCTACCGTGCACATGGGATGAAGGGGTGGAGAGGGATGGGGCTGGGGGAGAGGGATGGGGCTGGGGGAGAGGGATGGGGCTGGGGAGAGGGTGGGGCTGGGGGAGAGGGTGGGGGGGGGGGAGAGGGATGGAGAGGGCTGGGGGGGCTGGGGGGGAGAGGGATGGGGCTGGGGGGGGTGGGGCTGGGGGAGAGGGGCTGGGGGAGGATGGGGCTGGGGGAGAGGGATGGGGCTGGGGGAGAGGGATGGGGCTGGGGAGAGGGATGGGGCTGGGGAGAGGGATGGGGCTGGGGAGAGGGTGGGGCTGGGGGAGCGTGGGGGTGGGGGGAAGGGGAGATGGTTAGTGGTGGGAGGGGCAGAGAGAACGGTGAGCAAGCCTTTTAACCTTTTAACCAAGCGCAGACTGGGCGATCGTTTTGCTGAACACCTTCGCTCAGTCCGCCTTGGCCTACCCGATCTCCCGGTTGCCAAACACTTTAACTCCCCTTGCCATTCCCTTATTGACCTTTCTGTCCTGGGCCTCCTCCACTGCCAGAGTGAGGCCAAACACAAAGTGGAGAAACAGCACCTCATCCAGTATTTTGCTTGGGCAGCTTACAACCCAGCGGTATGAACATTTATTTCTCTAACTCCAAGTAACCCTTGCATCCCCTCTCTCTTCGTCCTTCCCCCACACTAGTTGTTCTGTTAAGTTCCACTGTTAAGTTAAATTTAACTCGTTATCACCTACCACACAGCCAACAATGGATCATTGTAGGCTCCACCTTTCCTTGCTCATTGTTGCTTTTTGCTCCTTGTTCTTTCTTGTGTTGTATTTATTGTCTATATCTCTCGATTCCCTTTCCCCTGATGCTCAGTCTGAAGAAGGGACTTGACCGAAAACGTCACCTATCCCTTTTCTCCAGAGATGCTGCCTGACCCACAAAGTTACTCCAGCTTTTTGTGTCTATCTTTGGAGTAAACCAGCATCCGCAGTTCCTTCCTACACACTTCTAACCTATTTATATGCATTGTAATGACAACAGGAAGGGAACATTTCATCTGTAATTCAGGAGCTTGCACTTATTTTCTGAGCCAGAGGTGTTTGATAAAAGTTACACTCCAGAATATAAATCACAAAAATCTTATCCAGTATTACACTACTTTGTGCTGTGCTGTCCTAGGTACCTTGTTGATATGAATTTTGATTTATTGAAACATTGGAAAGATACAGAAAAGGACTCAAAGCGCTGGAGTAACTCAGCAACTCAGAAGAAGAGTTTCGACCCGAAATGTCACTCATCCATGTTCTCTAGAGATGCTGCCTGACCTGCTGAGTTACTCCAGCACCTTGGGTCCCTTCATGTATTAACCAACATCTGTAGTTCTTTATTTCTATATTGAATGATAAGAGCACGGAAACTGGGCCTTTGGCCCGCTGAGCCCACGCCGATCACCTGTTTGCATGAGTTCTACGTCACCCGACTCTTGCATCCACTCCCCACACACTAGGGGCAATTTATCACAATCACAATCACAATAATACTTTATTAACCAAGTATGTTTTGCAACATACGAGGAATTTAATTTGCCAAGTCAGTCATACAAATAAAAGGCAACGGAACACAAATATCACAATTTACCATAAACATCCATCACAGTGAATCCTCCACATTCCTCACTGTGATGCAAGGTGATCGAACCCCACGTCGGGGCTGGTCGAACCTTCCGTGACGTTAGAGCCCACCGACATCCACGGCCTCTCCCGAGACTGCGAGCTCCCGATATAAAGTCCGCCGCCGCAGTTGGAGCGATCCCAGGCAAGGGAGTGACTCCAATGTAGAAGGCCAATTATAGAGGCCAATTAACCTACAAACCTACAGGTCTTTGAGATGCGGGAGGAAACCAGAGCATCCGGAGGAAACCCACGCGGTTACAGGGAGGACGTGCAAACTCCACGCAGGCAGTACCCGACATCAAGATTGAACCCAGGTCTTTGGCGCTGTGGGGCAGCAACTCTACCGCTGCACCATTGTGCCACCCCTAACTTTAAACCAGCAATTTATCTATGGGGCATGGAAAAGATTCTATGGCAATATCTCGCAGAAGGTATGGGATTCCATCTATCTCAATATTTAATCTCATAATTAAACAGACCAAAATGTATCTTAATTGAGGCAAATAATCATGTCATTATATTCTGTTTGTGAGAGCTTGTTGTACACAATGTACAATGGTGATTGGACTTCTAAACTACTTCAGTGGGACTCGCTGAGAGGAGGCCGGCACGGTGGCGCAGCAGTAGAGTTGCTGCTTTACAGCGCCATTGTCCCAGGTTCGATCCTGACAACGGGTGCTGTCTATACGGAGCTTGTACGTTCTCCCCGTGAACGCGTTGGGTTACCTCAGGTGCTCTGGTTTCCTTGGACACGCCAAAGATATCCAGGTTTGTAGGTTAATTGGCTTTGGTAAAAATTGTAAATTGTCCTTGGTGTGTAGTGTGTGCTAGTGTACGGGAATCCCTAGTCTGCATGGACTCGGTGGGCCGAAGGGCCTGTTTCCAGGCTGCATGTCGAAACGGAACTAAACCAAACTAAATTCCGAATTTCGATGAATAGAACTGCTACAATTGTTTCGGGAGAGACTATTTAAGGGTAGACCACAAGCAACAGCAGGTGCTAGTTTACCAAAAAAACACAAAATGCTGGAGTAACTCAGTGGGTCAGGCAGGATTTCTAGAAGACATGGATAAGTGACGTTTCAGATTGGGACCCTTCTTCGGGCTCTTTAAGAGTTATGCTTTAGAGTCCTGAGTTTTATTGTCATATGATCCAAAATGGAACAATGAAATCCTTACTTGCAGCAGCACAACACATATGTAAACATGTGTAGGAAAGAACTGCAGATGCTTGTTTAAATCAAAAGTAGACAAAAGTAACTCAGCGGGTGAGGCAGCATCTCTGGAGAGAAGGAATGGACACAAAATGCTGGAGTAACTCAGCGGGTGAGGCAGCATCTCTGGAGGACACAAAATGCTGGAGTAACTTCAGAGTCAGTCTGAGGAAGGGTCTCGACCCGAAACGGCGCCCATTCCTTCTCTTCAGACATATAAACATGGTACTCTGTAAAACCCATAATAAACAGCAACAGAAAAGTACAGTATATATAAAAACACAGATAAATAAATAGACAATAGCAGTGCAAAGTAAAAAATAACGCCCCCGTCAATATGGTTCAGGGCCTATTTGGATGTCGTAGTGTTTAATAGCCTGATGGTTGTAGATGGTCATACAATTGTGCTTGATCTAACAATGGATCATCCATATCTAGCTAATTAAAACAACAACCCTTTCTGTTCAGCCTACAATACAATCTGAATTTCCTTCCATTTAGATCTGGTGCCTTCCCTATCCCTATAGATCTATAGACTTACCTCGGAGAGAAAAACTCCCCATAGAACTGCATCCTCATTTATGACATGAGATTCAATGGGGAAAAGAGATTGCGTTGCATAACATTGTGTTGCAGATGGTTTTCTAGGGACGTTACCCCTTTAATGTGGGATACGCTGTAGTCAGTAATTTGAGAGAGAGGAAACAATTTATTTTCTGGCTTGCACAGCCACTTGGCACCCCCTAATGTACCGTGCAGACACTTAAACACTAATTCATTCACGGGCAGATCCCTCAAACATCAGTGGGATAATGACCAGGGACTCCATTTCAACATTGAGGGACAAGGATTGTACAATTGACCTTTCCTTCTCTTCGTCCATCAAGAACCTTCCTCCTCTGCCTCAGAGGGCGGTGGAGGCAGGTTCTCTGGATGCTTTCAAGAGAGAGCTAGATAGGGCTCTTAAAAATAGCAGAGTCAGGGGATATGGGGAGGAGGCAGGAACGGGGTACTGATTGGGGATGATCAGCCATGTTCACATTGAATGGCGGTGCTGGCTCGAAGGGCCAAATGGCCTACTCCTGCACCTATTGTCTATTGTCGATTGTCTCCCCAGCTGAAGAGAGTGGCTGGGCCATTGGATTACAGACTCATTGACAGCAAAGGGTGCCTCTGGCAGTGTAGAGGTTTTACCGCGGGGGACTGCGACTATGTACACGGAGAGTCCGCGGAGTGATGTTTAGAGATACAGCGCGGAAACAGGCCTTTCGGTCTGCGCCGACCATCGATGACCTGTACACCAGTTCTATCCTGCATCCCCGGGACAATTTACAGAAGCTAATTAACCTGCAAATCTGCATGTCTTTTGGATGTGGGAGGAAACTGGAGCATCTGGTGAAAATCCAGGAGGTCACTGGAAGGACATGCAAACTCCTTACAGAGATCACCCATAGTCAGAATAAAACCCGGGTCTCTGGCGCTGTGAGGCAGCAACTCTAACGTTGCACCACTGTGCCGCCCCAGTGTGTTCTGGGCGGAGATCAAATTGTGATGGCTTGAGTTGCTGCAGGCAGGTCAAACGACCTATAAATGTTGGATTTAAAAGTTGTTTTGCTCCTGCGTTTGCAGAATATCAAATCAATTATCACTGCTTTCGACTTCACTTACTCCAGGCAGCACGAGTGTTTTGATCTGTACTGCTTGTTGGCTGTAAAATAAGTGCAGTGACAAATCCCCCTGTAAATATTAAATAACCACCATCTGTGCCTGATACTTTGTAATAAGCAACCTATATTGTGAATTTATCGCCAGATTTTATTGTGGTAGCACAGGGCCTGTACATTTGTTTGTTCTGAGAAATATCTTTGTGTAAATCCAGAAGCGTGAAACTGTCTTTCACATGCTTTGGAATAGTCAAGAGTGTTTTATTGCCATATGTCCCAAACAGTAAAACAGAACAATGAAATTCATACTTGCAGCAGCACAACAGAATATGTCAACTTGGTAAACAATATACTAAACGAAAAAAAGTACAGTATGTACACCCCTACACACAGTTTAAAAAAAATCAAACTCGTGGTAAGCAGGTAGAATGTACGTAGCGGGTACGTCGGAGCTCGGGGACGTCTCTTAGCGGCTCGTAACGCTAACGGCAGGTACTTGGGAAGACTCGCTAACGGCAGGTAAGCTTGGGAAGACCCGTGAAGATTTTTCAACATGTTGATAAATGTCCACGAGAGCCCCGAGTACTTACGAGCGGCCATTGCCATAAATCTCAGAGTTCGAATCAGGGGAGAACTCTTGAATTAACTTGTACAGTGGGAGTACAAGTTGATCTCGTTCATGCTGACCAAGATACCCCATAAATGCGGGTGAGCTTGTTCCTTTTTCCGCATTTGGCTCATATTCCTCGACAGAGAGTTGTGAGTGTGGAATTCTCTGCCTCAGAGGGCGGTGGAGGCCAGTTTTTCTGGATACTTTCAAGAGAGAGCTAGATAGGGCTCTTAAAGACAGAGGATATGGGGAGGAGGCAGGAACGGGGTACTGATTGGGGATGATCAGCCATGTTCACATTGAATGGCGGTGCTGGCTCGTGGGGCCAAATGGCCTGCTCCTGCACCTATTGTCTATTGTCTCAACCTTTCCTACACCATGTACCTGTCAAGTGTCTTTTCTATGTTGCTATAGTACCTTCCACAACTACATCCTCTGGCAGCTCGTTTCATACACCCATATCGTCTCCCCATCTCCCTCCACAGATGCTGCCCGATCTGATGCTTTACTTGGATTGAACTAACCCTACTGTCATTATTCCACTGCACGGTACAAGAGTTATTTATTAATACAAGTGTTTAATTGCCATATGTATTGAAAACGGAACAATAAAATTCTTACTTGCAGCTGTATAACAGGTCTATAAACACAGAACTCATAGATAACTTAATACACCAAAAAATTCAATGTTAGAAACCTCAATATCAGTATAGTTATTAGTGATCATTAGCTGTTATCAGACAACTGAACCATTCTGTCACAGTTTGAGAGCGGTCCTGAGCTACCAGCAATCTCAGTGGAGATACGCGGACTATCTTTAATCGGACTTTATTGGACTTTATCTTGCGCTAAACGTTATTCCTTTCATCATGTATCTGTACACTGCGGATGGCTCGATTGTAATCATGTATTGTCTTTCTGCTGACTGGTTAGCACGTGACAAAAAGCTTCTGTACCTCGGTACACGTGACAATAAACTTAACATCCACTTACCTCCACTGAAGGTGCCACTTGGCCAGCTGAGTCCCTCTAGCACTTTGTTTTGTTTTTGCTTTTGAGCTGTGCTTTTCCATCGAGTATCGATTTGCGTAGGAAGTGAATAACTTATTTTAAATGTAATGCACGGAAGCTAGTTCTGAGTTTGACGTATTCCATTTAAAATAATATTGGTTCTGTGAATTTTGAGCAATGGATTCAATGAATTTTGAGCAATGTTCGTGGAGCACTGTGGACTCAGAGTGGGAAACCTCAGACACATTGGCGGGCCAAGATTTCACACAGCACAATGAATGGGCACAGAGCCATTCTTGCAATCAGCTCTGAAACTAAATCCTGGGTGCTGTCTCTCGCAAAGTGCAAGCTTTATTGACCCAAGAAACAAACTGCATTGGGCATTGAAACTACAAAACTGCACAACTTGAGGCACTGAATCTCAATAATGGACAATATTCAACATTCAACATGCATCTCCAGCATGGACAGGTTGAAATATTCACCATTAGGCACTGAATCCAAAGCTTCCTCCATAACTTTATTGATGACAGGGCGGCAGGGTGGCGCAGCGGGTAGTGCCGCTGCCTCACCGGAATACCGGGTGGAAACTCACGTGGTCACAGGAAGAATGTGCAGACTTCACACAGACAGCGCCCAAGGTCAGGAACAAACCCCAGTCTCTGGCGCTGTGAGGCAGCAACTCTGCCAGCTGTGACACTGCGCTGCCCGTGGCAGTGATACAGGGAGGTGATTGGGAGAATTAAGCATGGCTTTATCAATAACTACTGTCAACTGCTCTGCTCTGCTCTCGCTGTCTTGTCAGCTGGTTACTGGCACGGAAATTCTTTGTCTTCGTTCATCACTGTAACATTTCTACACCTCTGTCACCAGTATGGAAGGTGCTTTCACGACCAGACTGGTCTATTCCGCCGTCTCCAGACACTGTGGGTGGCACGGTGGCACAGCTGGTAGATCCGCTGCTTGGCAGCACCAGAGACCCGGGTTCGATCCTGACCATGGGTGCTGTCTGTATGAAGTTTTACGGTCTCCCTGTGACCATGTGGGTTTTCTCCGGGTGCCCCGGTTTTCTCCCACACTCCAAAGACATGCAGATTTGTAGGTTAATCAGCTGGTGTAAATTGTTCCTAGGATGTAGGATAAAACTAGTGGACGGGTGATCATGAGCCGGCGTGGACTTTGTGGGCTGAAAGGGGCTGTTTCCACGCTCTACCTCTGAATTAAGCTAAACATCGCAACACTATAGATTCGATATATTGTCTTGCTCATGAATGAGTGATGAACGATAACAGCAACTTCCAATGAGAAGGCAAAATATTTCTTGTTATCCTAATTTTCTTCTTTTTTTTTAATCGGGCTTTCCTGTAGAATATACATTTACTGGTTTATGATTACACAAGAGACTACCAAAGTTATAAATTCCTCGTTTGTTGCAAAACATACTTGGCAAATAAAGTACTATTCGGATTCTGATGTTATAATATGAAGCAAAACACAAACTGCTGGAGGAACTCAATGGGTCAGGCAACATCAGGAATGGAATTACTTTTGAATCATTGAGCTTGTTCGTGCATGAGATCATTCAACTTTTTAAAGCCACCAGACCCTCTGAATTGCCTGGCACCCCAGCAGTATGAACATTGGCTTCTCGACCTTCAAGTAACCCTTGCGCTCCCTCTCTCTCCATCCCTCCCCCTTCCCCGTTCTTCAAACCAGTCTTACTGCCTCCGACTGCAGTTTATCTCTGTTTGCTTTGCTGTTATCTTCACCCAGCTAACAATGGTCTATTCTACATTTTCGTTCATCTCGATCCCCTTTGTCCTGTTTGCACACCTTACACTTCCTTATCCATGTATCTCCCTCTCCCCTGACATCAGTCTGAAGAAGGGCCTCGACCCGAAACGTCACCCATTCATTTTCTCCAGAGATGCTGCCAGTCCCGCTGAGTTACTCCTGCATGTTGTGCCTATCTTTGGTTTAAACCAGCATCTGCAGTCGCTCCCTACACAATCTGAAGTTGACTCCGTGTCCTGGGTGCCGTGACAATGTAGCCTTGTTGTCTTTGGAGGTTTAGTCTGGATATCTCCATGGCTACTTGCATTTGTGGTAGTTGACTAGCATCATGACCCTGTGCTGCATCCCACATCAAAGACTGGGTAATTGTAACCCCAAGCCTTGACGTTCCTGATATTTCCAAGAACCTTGAAAAGGAAATGGGTGTCCACGTTAATTAAAGTAATGAAGACATTATCTTGATCTCTGTGGACAAAAAATGTAAACAAATGTGAACTTGGTTGGTGAGTAGATAGATCGTATAGTGTCTCCACACTTACAGTGAGTTGCCCAAAGCAGAAGAGAACTGAAGTCTGCCCACTCTGTACATCAAGCAAGCCATCCTCTCCCCATTAACTCCATCTACAGGCCTTGGGGAAAGTACAGCATAATCAAGGACTACTCACACCTCAGTCATTCTCTCTTCCACCCTCTCCCATCTGGTAGAAGGCACAAAAGATTCAAAGCATGCACAGGTCCACCACCGATGTTCCAGCATCCTTGGTTCCAGAACCTTTCTGAATTGTCCGTTTTGCTGGACCAAGAGAGGTCGCAGCGTCCGAGAACGGTAATGCTCAGTCTGCCTCGGCCATTGAGAGGCCGAGAAACTGGCCCGCAAAGTCAGTTTCAGAATTCGGGCTCTGGGAACGCATCGTCCGGCTCTGGCTGGGCTGGGGTTCCAGAGCCGCGATTGGCGCGGAAGTCGTGATGAGGTTGAGATCAGCCGCCTCACCTGACCCAGCCATTTGGGCAGGTATATAAATGGAAACGGTTGAGAGGGAAATAGCTCAAACAAGGCAGCTCAATAGTTCAATGGTTTCTTTATTGTCACGTGTACCAGGTACAGTGAAATGTTTTTTTCACTGTACAGCTCAGCAAGACTGTCCCTGTACATGAGCACTATCCCCCGGTTAGTACAGAATGTACAGAACTGCCCACTGTCCATTTGCAAGAGGCGCCACATTGCACTGGTGTGCAATGACAATAAAATATTATTATTATTATTATTATTATTATTATTTAGGCACCATTTTACAGTCCCAGGCTGTGCCGACCAGTGTTCACCCCATACACTAGCACTATCGAAAGAGAGGCAGCAACAACCAAAGCCCAGTCTTCCGTCTGGAATTACCTGTCCTGTCCTGAATGCCGAAGAACGTTCAAACCCAGGATTGGACATAAGCCACCTGAGAGTCCATAAAAACAACAGAATGTAGACCATCATCCTCGACCTCAAGGGATAGCCACGACCTGACCCATACACACTAGGGACATTTTGCAATTTACAGAAGCCAATTAACCTTGGGGGAGGGGGGAGAACAAAGGGGGAGCCGGCGGGCGTACTTTGTAACGTTGTCAGCCCCTTTGGTGGCCGCTATTTGTATACCTTGGGTATGTACGCAAAGAATTTCACTGTGCCTTCTCACATGTGACAATAATGTATTCCATTCCACTCCAACCTGAACGTCTGTGGGATGTGAGAAGAAACTGGAGCACCCAGAGAATAGCTATGCCATCACCAGAAGAACGTACAAACTCTGTACAGACAGCACCCATTGTCAGGATCAAACCTACCCAGGTCTCGGCGCGCTTCCACGTAAAGAAGTTGCCCCTCAGGTTCCTATTAAATCTTCATTCCCTCACCTTAAACCTACATCGTCTAGTCCTCGATTCCTCTTCTTACGTGGAAGAGCACTTGAAAGAAAATTCTGTGCAATCAGGCAAAGTCAACAAGGCTTTGTGAAAAGAGACATCACCTTTGACCAAATTACTGAAGTTATAAAACATAGAGCAAAGCAGCACAGGAACAGACCCAAAACACCTGTGCTGAATATGATCCCAAGTTCAACTAATCTCATCTGCCTACAGTGGTTCATATCTCTCCACTTTCTGCAGATCCCTGCCTATCTTAAACTGCCTTTCGTCACCCCCCGTAGCAACAGACCGCCACGGCCCTCTGTGTAAAAGAACTTGGCCCACACATCTCCTTTAAACTTTGCCCCTCTCACCTTCAAGCTATGTCCTCTCATCTTTGACAGTTCCATGCTGGAAAAATAATTCTGACTATCTACCCTATCTCTGGCTCTCATAACTTTATATACTTCCATCAGGTCACCCTTCCCCTTTTCAGCAAAAATAATCTACATTTGTCCAACCTGTTCTTATAGCTAATAGTACCTGTAATCCATGTAGCATTCTTTGAAGAATTTGTGCTGTGAATAAAGGGGAAATAGATTTCTAGAGGACATTTGATAAGGTGCTACTTCAAAGGATATTTCAGCAAATAAGGGCTCGGTGTTGGAAGTAACATATTGGTGTGGATCCAGATGAACCCACCTACAGGAAGCAGAGATCATGCATAAAATGGTACTTTTCTGGTTGACAACATCTAATGTTTGGTTGCTATGGGAATTAGTACTGAGGCCTTGCTTTTTACAATGTGTATAAATGACTTGGATGAAGGTGCTGACGGTTTGGTTGCCAAATTTTCTCATGACGCAAAAGTAGGCAAGAAATTAAAGGGCCTGTCCCGCTTGGGCGTCATGTGGTGCGTGTCACGCAGGCGGCGAGCGAAGATTTTGTGAAGCCCATGCATCATTAAGCGTACGCCACCACGCGCCGTGCGTGCGTAATGCACGCCATGCTTATATCACGTGCGCGTTACTTCACACGCGTCGTGCGTCGTGACGCATAAATGACGACGCGTAAATGACATGCAAATGACGCCTGAGTGGGACAGGCCCTTAAGTTGTGAAGAGGAGCGAAGAGGGGGCTACACAGGGATTAACTTGTGAAGAGGACATAAGGGTGGTCAAAAAGGCTTTTGGTGCATTGGTCTTCATCAGTCAGAGTATTGGAGTATAGACGTGGGCAGGTTATGTTACAGTTGTACAAGACATTGGTGAGGCCGCATTTACAGTACCGTGTTCAGTTCTCACCACCATCTCATAGGAAAGATGTTGACAAGCTAGAAAGGATCCATGGAAGATTTATGAGGATGTTGCCAGGAGTCAGGGCCCTGAGCTGTAGGGACAAGTTGAGCAGCAGGATATTACTTTATTTGTTGGAGTGCAGGATGATGAGGGGTGACCTTATTTAGATACAAAATCATGAGAGGAATAGATCGGGTAAATGCACAGTCTCTTGCCCAGAATTGAGAACTAGAGGATGTAGGTTTAAGGTGAAGAAATGAAGATTTAATAGAAACCTGAGGGGCAACTTTTTTTACACAAAGGATGGTGGGTGCATGGAACAAGCTGCCAGAGGACTTAGTTGAGGCAGGTACAATTGCAACGTTTAAGAAACATTTTAGCCATGGTATGTGGATAAGACAAGTTTAGAGGGATCTGGGCCAAACAGAGGTATGCGGGACAGTATGGGCAAGTTGGGCCGAAGGGCCTGTTTCCACATCAGTATGACTCGAAGGGGCGATTAACATCTTGGAGAATAAAAACTGCAAATGCTGAAAATTGAACTATAATCAGAAATTGTTCTCAGAAGATCAAGTAGCATAAAAGCGAGAGAAACAGTCGCCCTGTTTGGGTCAAGGACCCTTTGTCAGAAATGAAAAGGAAAGCATGTTTTAAATTTCACAAAAGGGACGTAGAACATAGAACTGTAGAGCACAGAAATAGGCCTTTTTGCCCACAATGTCTGTGCATTATCAAGAAAGACTAATCTCATCTGCATGCAAATTATCTATATCCTTCCATTCCCTGCATATCCATGTACCTAACTAAAAGCCTCTTAAATGCCACTATCATTTCTGCTTCCATCACCAATCCTGGCAGTGCATTCCAAAGATTCTCCACCCAGTCACAGTAATAAAAATTACTGTTCATCTCCTTTAAACTTTGCCCCTCTCGCCCCCTAATCATTATTGGGTTGAAATCACATTAGAATGTGGGGAAAATGTGAAATTGCCCATTTTAGGGCAAAAAATAAAACTGAATTATATTATCTAAATGGTGAATGTTTTTAGAAGCCTGTGAAGAGGGAACTGGGTCTCTGAGTGCACGGCTTGCAAATGGCTAATATGTAGGTAAAGTTAATCATTTGGAAAGCTATCAAAAGATTATCAACTGAATACAAAAGGATGGTGGTCATGCTTCAATTGCATCAGACATAGGCGTTGCCACAACATAGTGGCAATGTGTTGGAAGTGTTACAGAGATGCTTTACGAGACTGATAGCTGGAATAGGGGGGAGTCAAGAGTGTTTTATTGTCACATCTACCAGAACGGAACAAGGAGATTCTTCCTTGCAACAGCAGCACAACAGGTTTGTAAACACATTACTCAATAGATAACATAATAAACAAACAAAATGTTCAATAAATGAAAAACCCAAAATAGTGCAAAAACAAGACAAAGCCCAAAGTACCAAGTGCAACCCAGACTGTTCATAGTTTTGAGTTCAGTTGGAGTCTGGAATGTTCAATGGCCTAATGGTTGTTGGGATGGATGTGTTGCTGAACCTGGAAGTCACAGTTTTCAGGCTCCAATACCTTCTACCCGATGGCAGCAGTGAAACGAGAGTGTGGCCAGGTTGGTGGTGGCAGACTCACGGTGATATGTTTCTCTAACTAGATTGTGAGTCTTCGCAACTCTCGCTCTCAAGGGTGTTGGAAGTAAAGTCCGGAGAAGGGTCTTGACCCAAAACGTCGCCTATCTAAGTTCTCCAGAGATGCTGACTCACCTGCTGAGTTACTCCAGCACTTTTTAGAAGCAGAGTCTGGAATAATTTTATGACAGAGGCAGGTAGATTTCTTGACTTGCCAAGGGGTGAAGGTTATTGGAGGAAGACAGGAATGTGAAATTGCAGTTGTAGTCTGTGTGGCCACAATCTTCTCCTTTGATGGAGTTGAATTGAGGGCATACTCCTGCCATTCAAGTTGAACTGTAATCCCAAAACTGGATTGAGGGGTAGTTCAGGCTGTTCTGGCCTTTACTCACTGGAGTTTAGATAGATGAGGGGGGACCTCATTGAAACTTGCCAACTTGTGAAAGGCCTGAATAGAGTGAATGTGGAGTGGATATTTCCACTAGTGGAAGAGTCTAGGCCCATAGGCCCCTGCTGGACCCCCTGCAGTTTGCATACCAGGCAAATAGATCAGTGGATGACGCAGTCAACCTAGGCCTGCACTTCATCCTCCAGCACCTAGACCGCCAGGGGACCTATGCAAGGATTTTGTTTGTGGATTTTAACTCTGCATTCAACACCATTGTGCCAGAGCTACTACACTCCAAACTCTCCCAGCTGACTGTGCCTTATCCCCTCTGTCAGTGGATCATCTACTTCCTGACAGGCAGGAAGCAGCATGTGAGGCTGGAAAAGCACATCTCGGACCCGCAGACCGTCAGCATAGGAGCACCGCAAGGCTGCGTACTCTCCCCTCTCTTTTACTCTCTCTACACCGACTATTGCACCTCCACAGACTCCTCTGTCAAACTTCTCAAATTTGCGGACGACACAACCCTGATTGGAATGATCCAGGAGGGGGAGATAGGAAGTGACACAGCTGGCGTCCTGGTGCCATTGCAACAACCTGGAGCTCACAGATGCTGGAATAACTCAGCGGGCAGGCAGCATCTCAGAAGAAAAAGGAATAGGTGGCGTTTACTATCAACCTGGAAATCTTTGAGTGAAAAACAATTTTGTTAAGAAATCTCTCTGAGTTTGAATCTGGATTTTTCTGCCATAATTATCTGTGATACAAAGTCAATAAAATATTTTCTTAAAAATTTGGAAGGTATTTTATAAATAATTAAAGGTTATGTGCGCAGAAATTCATTCCCAGTTGGTAACCCTGAGTGCACTATGTAATATTGGTTGCCAGTGGAAATTAGTATTGCAGGTAGAGAACAACAAGATGCCTCTTTTATATGGTGTGCTCAGAATATACAGCTGGGGATGGATGTCTGGGCAGGAGGATGCAGGAAACATGTTCCCAATGTTGGGCAAGTCCAGAACCAGGGGCCACAGTCTTACAATAAAGGGGAGGCCATTTAAGACTGAGGTGAAAAAAACTTTTTCACCCAGAGAGTTGTGAATGTGTGGAATTCCCTGCCACAGAGGGCAGTGGAGGCCAAATCACTGGATGGGTTTAAGAGAGAGTTAGATAGAGCTCTAGGGGCTAGTGGAGCGGATATGGGGATATGTGGAGAAGGCAGGCACGGGTTATTGATTGGGGACGATCTGCCATGATCGCAATGAATGGCGGTGCTGGCTAGATGGGCTGAATGGCCTCCTCCTGCACCTATTTTCTATGTTTCTATGATTATCCTGTGGTCCATGATGTTGCAGAGAAGGAATTATTTCAGTAGCTCAGGGACTGTTATAGGTCTAAAACCAAATTGCCTGGGTGTCAAAACATGCTGAGATTGCAGAGGATAGAGCACAGAATAACAGAACTAGCAGAGTACGCTATAAAAGCAGATATGGTGACTTTTAAGAGACATTTGGACAGTTATATGAAGAGGATGGTTTAGAAAGCTCTGGGCCAAATGCAGGCAAATGGAACCAACCCAGAATGCCAAGTCAGCATGGACGAGTTGGGCCAACGGACCTGCTTCCTTTTGTTTAGAGATACAGTGCAGAAACAGCCCTTTGGTCCATCAATTCTAAGCCAACTAGCGATCCCCGTACATTAGCACTAGGGACGCACTAGGGACAATTTAGAATTTTTACCAAAGCCTATTAACCTACAAACCTATATATCTTTGGAGTGTGGAAAGAAACTAGGGGACCCGGGGAAAACCCATGAGGAGAAGGTATGAACTTTGTACTGTCAGCACCTGTAGTTAGGATCGAACCTGGGTCTCTGGCACTGTAAGGCAGCATCTCTCTTGCTGCGCCACTGTGCTGCCTACAAAATTGTTTGTTTCACTCAAAGGTTTTCAAGTTGATAGTAACGGTAGTCTTAAACTCTATGACTCTATGACCATGATGCCAATCTATCTAATCCCATCTGCCGGCGCATGGTCCATATCACTCTATTCCCTGCCTGTCTAAATGCTTTGGAAACATTGCTATCTTATCTGCTTCTGCCACTTCCTCCGGCTGCACATTCCAGGCGCCAACCACCCTCTGTATTAAAAAAAATCTGTCTCATAAATCTCCTTTAAACTTTCACCCTCCTTCTCGGCTGATAAGTGAAAGTGTTCTTTGAAGTGTAACCCCAATGGATCCAATTTTTTATTTATTTTCATCCTTGTTTTTGTCAGTTCTGAATAACTTCACGATGCTGTTGCATTTCCGAACAGACATTTGCTCCAACTGCAATTTATCAAGAAGAATTACATTTTTCGCAATAACAGAATAGTTTTCTTTGAATTAATGTGAAAACACAAAGAACTTGAACAACCATATATAACACCAGGAGAAGCGCTCAACCAAGAAAATCAAGCCCAATGCCAAGGTAGTATCTAAACTACCTATACACACCTATGCTGCAGGACAATAACCAACTTCATAATCAGTAATAAGCTATCCACATGTTAACAAACACACATCCTAAATGTTTAACCAAGAGACCCAATGCCACATGAGAATCTAAAATGCCTTTACACAGTTAAACTATCAGACAACAAAAACTAGGCATGTAGATGCCAGTATATGATTGGGTTATCAAACGCACACCTCCCTTCACCGGTGAATGAAATGTGTACTCATTACAATTGACTGACGCATGTTTCTTCTTGAGGCTTAGAAAATGGATGTGAGCAATGAATCTTCTTACTTATGATATTAGGTTGTCTCTGCACTGCCTCTACTGATGTCTCTCCTACAGGGAGCTGCCATCATTTGTCTTGTGTTTTGGTGGCTTTGGGCTGTAACTTTAAATTCAATCTGCATGCATTTCATTACTTGAGTGTAAATGAATTTCTCGTGTGGTGTGATATCCAAAACAGTAAGTCTGCAAGTTTGAGTTTAGTTTATTATCGCCACGTATACCAGGATACAGTGAAAACCTGTTGTTTATAAATGAAAGACTATGTACATAAATATTATATCAAGCTATCCACAGTGCACAGATAATGAAAAAAAGGGTGCCGCAAATACAAAGACTGCTTATTGCTATCTGAGATATTTTTTGGGTGTTAGTTTAGTTTAGATTATTGTCACGTGTACCGAGGTGCAGTGAAAAGCTTTTGTTGTGTGCTATGCAGTCAGCAGAAAAACTATACATGATTACAATCGAGCCACCCACAGTGTACAGATACATGATGAAGGGAATATTGTTTTGTGCAAGATAAAGTCCGGTGAATTCCATTTAAAGATAGCTCGAGGGTCTCCAATGATGTAGATCGTAGCTCAGGACCTCTCCAGCTGTTGATAGGATGGTTCAGTTGCTTGATAAAAGTTCAAAAGTTAAAAGCAAGTTCTGGAAATCTACAAAAAAAAATGCTGGGAATACTCAGGATGTCAGATTGCATCTGAGGGAGAGCAAACAGAGCAAATGTTTCATAAGACAGTCTTTGACCAGAAACATTAGCTGTTGTTTCTCTTTCCAAAAGATCCCAACTACGAGAATGATCCCAGGGATGATTGCGTTAACTCTGGAGTTTAGAAGGATGAAGAGGATCTCATTGAAACCTACCAGATAATGAAAAGCCTGGATAGAGTGGATTGGGAGAGTCTAGTACCAGAGGACACAGCCTGAGAATAAAAGGATGTACCTTTAGAATGGAGATGAGGAATTTTTCTAGCTAGTTTAGTTCATTATTGCCGTGCGTACCAAGTTACAGTGAAAAGTTTTTTGTTTGGGTGCTGTACAGTCAGCGGAAAGAATATATATGATTACGATCGAGCCATTCACTGTATATACTGCAGATACAGGATAAAGAAAATAATGTTTACTGCAAGGTAAAGTCAGGTAAAGACTGATTAAAGATAGTCTGTGGGTCTCCAATGAGGTAGATGGTAGGTCAGGACTGCTCTCTATTTGTTGATAGAATGGTTCATGCCACAAACGGGAGTGAAGGCCAAAGCATTGGGTATTTTTAAAGCAGATTGAAAGTTAGGACATCAAATGTTACAGAGAAAAGGCAGGAGAATAAGGTTGAGAGGGAAATATAGATCAACCATGAGAGAATGTATAATACACTCAATGGGCCTAAAGGCCTAATTCTGCTCCGATGCCTGATGGTCTGACCTGTTGTGTATCCCATCAGTGATATGTTGCATATACTTTGAAACATATACAATAAATTAGAAAAGATGCCCTTCGGAGCAAGGTGACCTTTAATATTGAGTGCAGAATCACTTGTGTTATCATGGTATTGCATGCTTGGCACGGTGCAATAACTCTACTGTTTTTCAGGTTATCTTTTTTGGGGAAACTTCACCCCGTTTTTTTAACACATGTACTTGCTTGATCATAGCTCTTACTGGAAAGGTGGAAAGAGTTTTTTGTATAAATGGTGCTGATCCACATTCAGCTGCCGACTATTACAGAAGGCCTTGTGTGAAATGCATTGTGTGTACTTATCGCCCTTCAGTTCACACTATCCAGTTAGATTACATCAGCACACTCTTATCTAGCTCTGACTGTTCGGCTAATGCTGTGTTTATGTGTCAGTGAAACGCAAGGAACTCTCTTTATCCACGCAGTGTATATATTTATTAAACTCAGCAATCAAATCCTGCATCAGTTTAATAGGAAATTGAGGGATACATTTATCACACAAAGGGTGGTGAGTGCATGGAACGAGCTGCTGGAGGACGTAGTTGAGACAGACGTTTGCAACGTTTTAAGACACAAGTGGACAGGTACATGGATACGACAGGTTTAGAGGGATATGGGCCAAACGCAGGCAGGTGGGACGAGTGTAGATGGGAGATGTTCGCCGGTGTAACTATCTGAGATGCAGAGAGCATTATTTCAATGTCTCAATCATTGTGAGCTTTTCTCCAAAGTACTGAATGTCAATCCTGCATGTTGAGGTATATGATTGATGGCATATGTTCCATTTGTAATGGACATTAGCGGCAGTTTATGTACCTGCAATTTATCAAGAAGCATTAATGGCAGGATGGCATTCCTGTGTAGGGAGGTACCGCAGATAACAGTAACAGCGTTTTGTGTCTATCTTCGGTGTAAACCAGCATTTGCAGTTCCTACACAAGGAACTGCAGATGGTGGTTTATACCCAAAATAGCTACAAAGTGCTGGAGTAACTCAGCGGGTCACCAAGCATCTCTGGAGACAAAGAATGGGTGATGTTTCGGGTTGGAACCCTTCTTCAGGCTGAAAGTAGAGGGGAGGGGCACTATTCATTCCAGAAGCAGTCTAGAACCAGACGGCACAGCCTCACAATAAGCGATGTGTGCTCCTGGTTTCCTCCCACACTCCAAAGACGTACAGGTTTGTAGGTTGATTGGCTTCAGTAAAATTGTAAATATTCTCTAGAGTATAGGATAGTACTAGTTTATAGGGTGATTGCTGGGTGGTGCAGACTCTGTGAGCAGAGGGGCCTGTTTTCATGCGGTTTCTCTACAGGAAAGTAATGAAAACAGCATTCCAGATACCAAGGAGATTGTAACTGTGAGATTATTCCAGGTATCGGAATATTGAAAGGTCTGGATAGAGCGGAGTAGACATCTACATCGGTGAGACCAAGCGGAGGCTGGGCGATCGTTTCGCCGAACACCTCCGCTCGGTCCCCAATAACCAGCTTGACCTCCCGGTGGCTCAGCACTTCAACTCCCCCTCCCACTCCGTATCCGACCTCTCTGTCCTGGGTCTCCTCCATGGCCAGAGCGAGCAACACCGGAAATTGGAGGAACAGCACCTCATATTCCGCTTGGGGAGTCTGCATCCTGGGGGCATGAACATTGAATTCTCCCAGTTTCGTTAGTCCTTGCTGTCTCCTCCCCTTCCTCAGCCCTCGGGCTGTCTCCTCCCATCCCTCAGCCCCCGGGCTCCTCCTCCTCTTTTTTCCTTTCTTCTCCCTGCCCCAACCCACCCCCCATCAATCTGAAGAAGGGTTTTGCATCAAACATTGCCTATTTCCTTCGCTCCATAGATGCTGCTGCACCCGCTGAGTTTCTCCAGCATTTTTGTGTACCCTGGATAGAGTGGATATGGAAAGGATATTTCCAGTAATGGGAGCGTCTAGAACCAGAGAGAACAGCCTCACAATAAAAGGACATTGCTTTAGGATGGAAACGAGGAGGAATTTCTTTGGCCAGATGGTGGTGGATCAGTGGCATTCATTGCCATAGATGTGTGTGTGAAGGCCAAGTCATAGGGTATTTTTAAAGCCGAAATTGATTATTTCTTCATTAGTAAGAATGTCAAAGATTACAGGGAGAAAGCAGAAGAATGGAGTTGAGAGGGGAAAAATAGATCTGCCATGATTGAATGGCAGAGTAAACTTGATGGACTGAATGGCCTAATTCTGCTCCAGTGTCTTATGGTCTTGTATGGATCTATGGAGTGACACAGTGTGGAAACAGGAGCTTTGGCCCTCTGTATCTGTGGGCTGTGGATCTAATTTCATAATCGAATCAAAGACTTGTTCCACCCCGGTCTTTCCTTCTGTTTCTGGCTGCAGTTGGGCAAAAAGGTGCAGAAGCTTGGACCTCGGTACACGTGACAATAATAAACCTTAAGCTAATTCAATCGACTTTCATATCATTACGTGAGTGCAATGCATCACTCTTATGGTAATAGAGCGATTATATCCAAGTCTACAAGTTGTACCCAAAATAAACTTGCTTATTCCTACTGGAAATCCAAAATAAAAAAACAACAAATGCTGGAAATACTCAGCATTTAATTGTGAGTTTATTTTTGAATGACTGCCGCAGAGGTCTTCCTGAACCAGCCTAATTAATAGGTCAGGGCAGTTCTTCTGGGTTCCCCCGTTTCCTGACCCCACTGGATGCCAGTGTGCAGAGTGGGGTTCACGGCCATAGTGGGACTGGGGCAGTGCCAGGCTGGGGGAAGGCTAAGGCAGGAAAATGCCCCCTAACCCTAACTTGCCCCCATCCCAGAGCTGCCCAAGGCTGGAGCTGGAGCCACTTTGAGACTGGCTGCTGGCTCCGTACGTGTGGACCCGCAGCGCATCCACCTTGGTCAGCATGCCCTTCTGGTGGTGACGATGGAGGGGGGCACCACTGCCTTGCACGTCGCACGGGCTGCCTTCAGCACCCAGATAGCGCCGGCTCCATCAGACCGCCCGCTCGCTTGTTGCAACACCGACAGCCCGACCGACCCCTCGCAGCACTCACCGGAGGCCTCACCGGCTCTGGATTGAAGTGCAATGAAGCCCCGCCCCCCCCCCCACCCCCCCCCCCCCCCCCCCCCCCCCCCCCCCCTCTGTAAACCACACGTTGAGGGGATGGGACCCAACGGGTCCCCCCGGTCTAGTTTCATCTAAATCTGTGCAAAATTTAATGTAGTTCCGAGACGTGGGTCACGAATATGGATTTCTAGACACGTTTTTGATGCTCGGCCCACAGCCTAGGAGAAAAGGAATGGGTGTTGTTTCAGGTCGGGACCCTTCTTCAAACTTCTGAAGAAGTGCCTCAACCCAAATGTCACCTATTCCTTTTCTTCAGAGATGCTGCCTGACCGGCTGAGTTACTCCAGCTTTTAGTGTTTATTTTACGGGTTTATCTATGTTGGATATCATATCTGCACATTGCAATGTCTGAACGTGGTGTCAGTGCAATATTATTTGATTGTATACAGCATGGAATATTTATACATGGTGACAGTGTAGTAATATCTCTACTGCATGTCACATCTGCACATTCTAATGGCTGTATCCAGCGCAATGTTATTTTTTGAATGGTGAGTACAGACTGCATTGTCGACACCCGGTGACAAGTCAACTGCACCTAATCAATGCAATTAGAATACACTTCATTAATGTCACTAACGTATCTGTTGATAGTGCACAATTATCTGCTTTAAATGCATTGTGTACACATTGCAATGGCTGCACCCAGAGGCAATGCATTTATATCTCTACTTGATGCCACGTCTGCACATTGTGCACCGTTGATAGCTCACAATTATCTGCTCCTAATGCAGTTTGCAATGTCCTGCGCCCAGTGACAGTGCTGTATTATTTGCATCACTTGCATTGTGCACATATTGCAATGTGCATACCCGGTGCAGTATTTGCATTCAAAGGAGATTGCAACCTTCACGTGGTCCACCCTGTTTCGACTAATGCAATCAACCCGACGTGCACAAACACGATCAAATAGAACAAGTTGACCTGCAACGTTAGGCTGTGCACGCCACACGCAAGAAGAAGTAAATGCACCCAATGACGGACTACCTTTTGCCTGAGCATTCTAATGCCTATACCTGGCGAGAATGCACTTTTGTCTGCTTTGAATGCGGTGCGTACAGTGTGTGCACATTGCATTATCTGCACCCAGTGACAGTATTACCTGTTCTGACTGCAGTGTGTACACTTTGCATTGCCTGCAGCCAGTGTCAGCTTATTATCTGCACAATCTAACGCCTCTATCTGTTGACAGTACAATATTAACTGCTTTTGTTTAACTGCTTCAGTTTAGTCTAATTTATTGTCACATGTACCGAGGTACAGTGAAACGTTTTTATTGCGTGCTAACCAATCAGCGATTACAATCGAGCCATCCACAGTGCAGATTGACGATAAAGGGAATAACGTGAATAATGCAAGATAAAGTCCAGGAATGTCCGACCAAAGATAGTGTAAGGGCCACCATTGAGGTAGATAGTAGTTCAGGATTTCTCTCATTGTGGTTCAGTTGCCTGATAACAGTTGGGAAGAAACTGTCCCTGAATCTGGTGGTGTGCGTTTTCACGCTTCTGCACCTCTTGCCTGATGGTAGAGGGGAGAAGATGAATGGCCAGGGTGCGACTCGTCCTTGATTAAGGCAGCATGAGGTGTAAATGGAGACAATGGAAGGGACAAAATGTGTAGGAAAGAACTGCAGATGCTGGTTTAAATCGTCTGAAGGGTCTCGACCCGAAACGTCACCCATTCCTTCTCTCCAGAGATGCTGCCTGTCCCGCTGAATTACTCCAGCATTTTGTCTTCCTTCAATGGAAGGGAGTTTGGTTTGAATGCAGTGTCTACACATTACATTGTCTGAACACAGCTACAGATTCCCCGTTTCCTACGCATTCTAATGCCTCTATCTGTTGACAATGCAATATTAATTACTTTAAAAGCAGTGTGCACATTGCATTGTCTGTACCTAGTGACGATGTGCACTATAGGGTGATTTCACGAAAGGTCACTGGAGCGTAGATCCGCACCCACGTGACCGAAAATCTCAAGTGGAGGACATGCTAAACATCCGGGACATGTTAGTGGATGGGAAAACACGCACTTTCCCACCCGTTAAAAACATAGAAAACGGCCAGGTTTTGATCTGCAATTTATTGTGCCAGTCGGGGTGACCATGAGGCACAGCTACCTAGATTTACAGTTAAAAAAAAGATAGAAACTAAGGATTCCAAAATATCGGGAATTATCGCGTTTGCTCGCTGAATTTCATCAAAAGTAAGGCATTATTCCCGATATTTTGGACCTTTAAATCTCCACGGCAAATGTCCGCTGTTCACTTCCGCTGGATTGGCACCTTCAGCTCCCTCTTTAATTTACCTTAGTTTCTATCTTTTTTTTT